>NC_083428.1:8531477-8844887 GCF_020745735.1 Hemiscyllium ocellatum | reverse complement strand
AGATCCTATGTAACTCAAGCTGTTATTTCAATTTTCTCAGAATTGGCTTGATTTTTATCATTTGTTTTCTTCATGTGGTCAGAGTTCCACAACACTTTAAATTCTAAGAAATAAAAGAAAGTTAGCTTCTCATCAGAAACTAACTTTTTAAAAAACAGGTACTTCCTCTTTTGTGATGATACTGGGAATCAGCAAAAAACAAGTTGAAGGACAAGAAGATACATAACTCAGGGGATGAAGAACCTGGCAGTGGGATCACCTGTGTCCTGGACCGACAAATTGGGATAATGCCTTTCTTTTGCTGCTATAAGTCATACTTTTTTTGTATCCACAGATGGTGGGCATTTGGAACGCGTTGCCAGCAGAGGTGGTAGAGGCAGGCACGGTAGATTCATTTAAGATGCGTCTGGACAGATGCATGAGTAGGTGGGGAACAGAGGGATATAAATGCTTAGGAATTGACTGACAGGTTTAGACAGTACATTTGGATCGGCTCAGGCTTGAAGGGCCGAAGGGCCTGTTCCTGGGCTGTAAGTTTTCTTTGTTCTTTCTGTCCGATCATCTTTCTTTTGAATGATGGAAGTATTGAGACAAGTTAAAAAAGCTAAAAGGAAATTCAAACATAGCACTGGAGTTCTGCGGATAAGTCATAGAGATATAGAGATGTACAACAGGGAAACAGACCCTTCTGTCCAACTCATCCATACTAACCAGATATCCCAAATTTTCCTAGTCCCATTTGCCAGCATTTGGCCTGTATCCCTCTAAACCCATCCAAATGCCTTTTAAATGTGGTAAATGTACTCACCTCCACCACTTACTCTGGCAGTTCATTCCATATACGTACCACCATCTGTGCAAAACCATTGCCTCTCAAGTCCCTTTTACATCTTTGCGCTCTCACCTTAAACCTAAGTTGTTGACTTTTGGACTACCCTACCCTGGCAAAAAGACTTTGGCTATTCACCTTTTTCATACCTGTCATGATTTTATAAACCTCCGTAAGGTCATCCCTCAGCCTCTGATGCTCCAGGGAAAATAGTCGCAGCCCCAGTGGGCGGCACGGTGGCACAGTGGCACAGTGGTTAGCACTGCTGCCTCACAGCGCCTGAGACCCGGGTTCAATTCCCGACTCAGGCGACTGACTGTATGGAGTTTGCACGTTCTCCCCGTGTCTGTGTGGGTTTCCTCCGGGTGCTCCGGTTTCCTCCCACAGTCCAAAGATGTGCGGGTCAGGTGAATTGGCCATGATAAATTGCCCGTAGTGTGAGGTAAGGGGTAAATGTTGGGGTATGGGTGGGTTGCGCTTCGGTGGGTCGGTGTGGACTTGTAGGGCCGAAGGGCCTGTTTCCACACTGTAAGTAATCTAATCTAATTATCGCCTATTCAGCCTCTCTCTATAGTTCAAACCTTCCAACCCCAGCAACATCCTTGTGAAACCTTTCTGAGCCCTTTCAAGTTTCACAGCATCCTTCCAATAGCAGAGAGATCAGAATGTTGAACTGGAAACATTAACTCTGTTTTTCTCTCTCCAGAGATGCTGCCAGATGTGTTGAGATTCTTGAGCCCTTTCTGTTTTCATTTCAGTTCTGCAATATCTGCAGTAGTTTGCTATGATTATACATTGGGGTGAACTCCCCTGTCCTTGTTCAAAACAAGAGTATCAATAGATGTTTACAATCCAGTAAGCAGGGGAATGGGGACACAATTTAACATCTCATCCAAAAAGTAGAGCCTCCAGCAATGCTGCATTCCCTCAGTACCCCCTGAAGTATGTGTGCAGATTTTTGTATTGGCTGAATTGAAATTTGAATGTTGTGACCAGAGGTAAGAGGTCAACCAGTTTAGTCACAACGAATGTAGAGGTTATGTGAAAATTATTCCATGCTTTAGTTGGACCACACTTTGTACTGTGTGGAGTTCTGATCTCCATGTTATAAAAACAGACAAAGGATAGAAAAAGATGCAAAAGGAAGTGTTGCTAAAATTGATAATGCATTTGAAAGGTTGTACTATCAGGAGAGGTTTGACTCTCTTTGTTCAAGAGAAGAGCATGTTAAGGGGAACAGGAGTCCTGATTGAGGTCTTTAAAATTGTGAAAGGTGAACGTAGAGGTGTTTCCACTTTTAGAATTAGAATTAGGTTTACTCAAGTGCAGGGATACAGGAGGACAGTAAAATGTACAAAGTCGCCATTTCTAGCGGTATCTTGGGAACAAAGTATTTAGGTACAAAATCTTAGGTAAAAAGTAAAAATATAAAGAAATAAGTTACAAGTTCAACAGTACAGTTCTTCTCAGTATAAAGTAATAAGTAAAGTTAGAAATTCCAAATTGCAGACCTTTTTTTAGCCACGAGACTGCAGTAATACCATGCCGGACTTTCCCCAGAGTATTCAATCTTTTTCCCATTCTGGGCTCAATGTCTGTCCTGTGCTGGGCTTGATCTGTCAATCCTCGTGCCTCAACATTGCCATCTCACCCCCAACTGCCATAGTCCAGCTCTGGTCCAGCCCCAGCTATTTCCACAGTGCTGCCCAGCACCAGTGTTCTGCCTGGGCATACCAACTGCCTCGTGGTAAAAATGGAAACGTTCTGAACGCACGACCTTAAACAGCCTGGAGTCCGTGAGAGTTGGTTTACAGACCACAGTGTACTGGGCCTGGCAACCCACAGCGATACTGCCAACAGCCCCACTCTGGATGTCACCGTGGCTAAAACCCCCTCACCTGTGAGTAAGATCAGAACCTGTGACTCTAAGTACAGGATAATCACTAACAAATCCCTGGGAAATCCAGAAGAAAGTTCTTTAGAATGTGGAACTAGCTATTAAAAGGGTTGAAAAATGTCCATATTACGGAGGAGGAAGTGCTGGATGTCTTGAAATGCATAGGTGTGCCCTAGAACTTTGTAGGAGGCCAGGGAAGTGATTGCTGGGCCTCTTACTGAAATATTTGTATCATTGATAGTTACAGGAGAGGTGTCGGTAGACTGGAGGTTGGCTAACGTGGTGCCATGTTTAAGAAGGGCGGTAAGGACAAGCCAGGGAACTATAGACCAGTGACATCGATGGTGGGCAAATTGTTGGAGGGAATCCTGAGGGACAAGATGTACATGTATTTGGAAAGGCAAGGATTGATTAGGGATAGTCAACATGGCTTTGTGCGTGGGAAATCATGTCCCACAAACTTGATTGAGTTTTTTGAAGAAGTAACAAAGAGGATTGATGATGGCAGAATGGTAAATGTGATCTATATGGACTTCAGTAAGGCTTTTGACAAGGTTCACCATGGGAGACTAGTAGCAAGGTTAGATCTCACGGAATATAGGGAGAACTCTTTAGGGGTGGCACAGCGGCACAGTGGTTAGCACTGTTGCCTCACAGCGCCAGAGACCCGGGTTAATTCCCGCCTCGGGCGACTGACTGTGTGGAGTTTGCACATTCTCCCCGTGTCTGCGTGGGTTTCCTTCGGGTGCTCCGGCTTCCTCCCACAGTCCAAAAATGTACAGGTTAGGTGAATTGGCCATGCTGAATTCCCTGTAGTGTTAGGTGCAGGGGTAAATGTAGGGGAATGGGTCTGGGTGGGTTGCGCTTCGGCGGGTCAGTGTGGACTTGTTGGACCGAAGGGCCTGTTTCCAAACTGTAAGTAATTTAATCTAATCTAATCGTCATTTGGATACATTACTGGCTCAAAGGTAGAAGACAGAGGGAGTTGATGGAGGGTTTTTTCAGACTGGAGGCCTGTGACCAGTGAAGTGCTGGGTCCTCTACTTTTTGTCATTTATATAAATGATTTGGATGTGAGCATAAGAGGTATAGTTAGCAAGTTTGCAGATGACACCAAAATTGGAAGTGTAGTGGACAGCGAAGAAGGTTAGCTGAGATTACAACGGGACCTTGATCAGATGGGCCAATGGGTTGAGAAGTTGGAGTTTAATTCAGATAAATGCAAGGTGCTGCATTTTGTGAAAGCAAATCTTAGCAAGACTTTTACACTTAAAGGTAAGGTCCTCAAGAGTGTTGCTGAACAAAGAGACCTTGGAGTGCAGGTGAATAGTTCCTTGAAAGTGGAGTCACAGGTAGATAGGATAGTGAAGAAGGTGTTTGATATGCTTTCCTTTATTGGTCAAAGTATTGAGTACAGGAGTTGGGAGGTCGTGTTGTGGCTGTACAGGATATTGGTTAGGCCACTGTTGGAATATTGCGTGCACTGCTGATCTCTTTCCTTTCGGAAAGATATTGTGAATCTTGAAAGGGCTCAGAAAAGATTTACAAGGATGTTGCCAGAGTTGGAGGTTTTCAGCTTTCAGGAGAGGCTGAACAGGCTGGGGCTGTTTTCCCTGGAGCGTCGGAGGCTGAGGGGTGACCTTACAGAGGTTTACAAAATCATGAGGGGCATGGATAGGATAAATAGGCAAAGCCTTTTCCCTGGGGTGGGGGAGTCCAGAACTAGAGGGCATAAGTTTAGGGTGAGAGGGGAAAGATGTAAAAGAGACCTAAGGGGCAACTTTTTCACGCAGAGGGTGATACGTGTATGGAATGAGCTGCCAGAGGAAGTGGTGGAGGCTAGTAGAATTGCAGCATTTGAAAGGCATTTGGATGGGTATATGAATAGGAAGGGTTTGGAGGAAAATGGGCTGGATGCTGGCAGATGGGACTAGATTGGGTTGGGATATCTGGTTGGCGTGGACGGGTTGGACCGAAGGGTCTGTTTCTGTGCTGTGCATCTCTATGACTGGTTGAGATGTCCAACACACATGCATTTTGGTGGGAAGCTAGGAGGGTGAAAGGAATAGAAGGATCTGTTGAACAAGCAGACGAATAACTAGGAGTAGCTATCCTGCAGCCTGCTGTGCTCTCCAGTAAGGTTGGGGCTGATCTGATTACGCCACATTCCTACCTAACCTTTCACCTCTTTGCTAATTAAGAATCTAACTACCTTTTCCTCAAATATATCCAAGGCTTCTGCTTCCACCACATTCTGAGGAAGAGAGTTCCAAAAGCCCACAAGGGTCTGAGAGAAAATTTTACCGAATCTGTGTTGAATGGGTGACCTGTACTTTTGAAGGTGCTGGGCTAAGAGGGTGTTCCTGTTCGGGCAAACAACTGGCCTCTATGCTGTAAATCCTTTGTAATACTTTGCAAGGGAAATTTGTCATCATATGTCAAAACCTCATTACAAAATATAAGGAACCGTACATGATTTCTTCTCAGTTGTGAAACTTCGGTGATGAAGTTTGACCAGAGGCAAATCCTGAATGTACATCAAGTCCTCAGTGGGTTTTAATTGCGCAGGTGAATTGCAGCATGCACTGCTTTGAGATGTCCAAACTAACGCTGAACATCAGGGGCACAGCTCTCCACTTGACAGTTCGCTTGTAAAATGGAATAATGTAAGAACGTAAGAAATAGGAGCCTGACCACGTAGGATCCTTCAGTTGACAGGGATTGTTGCATGTGGGAGCGAGATAGCTGGCGTACATGAAAGAGAATGAAAAATTTGTGAAGGAGTCTTAATTTTTTCATTAGGTTTGCCCAAGGTGGATTGACAAGATAGGAGCCATAGATGATGTGATCTGCCAGCACAGCAGAACTGAAAATAGTCTGCTGTGAAAACCACAGGAAGAGACGGTTAGGGTGGGGCTGAATTGCTGTTACTCATGCAAAACCCCACCTCTTTAAGATCTGTTATAGCTTTTATTTAATTACTATGTTGAGCAAAGGAGCTGGGTGGGCTAGTTTATGTGATCCTGTACCCTGTTCCACTCAAATGCATCCGTGTAGAAGGGCTGCATTTTCCCAGCCCTATGTCGGTGAGCATGAAGGAAGGAGGCACTGGAAAATATGGGGAGCCAATCTCCTGAAGAGGAGCTGCATGCATGGAAGGCCACCTCCCACAGTCTCTCCCTCAAAATAATCGACCTACAGGGAATTCCCCTCCAAGTGGCCTATTGCCTTCCCCCCCCACCCCCCTCCAAAGTTATTAGTTTAATTTTATGCCTCTGATCAGAAGGGCCTGTTTCCACACTGCAGGGAATCTAATCTAACCTAATCCTCCATGTTGTCAGCCCTTGATGTCTCAGTGGTATTTCCCAGGTAAACAATACTGGCCATTGTGGTATTTGCCTCCTGTGCCATTATGTGGTATTGAGTAAAGTTTGTTTGAGGTAGTTCTGCTACCACCAATCCTCCTTTTGTCTTCACATTGTCTTCGGCCTTTCTCGTGATCAGTGGTAGATGTCCTATCAATGTTATCCAGAGGTCTAGACTGTAACACTCTAGGGTCATGGGTGCAATTCCCATCATGACAGCTGGTGGGATTTAAATTCAATTAATAAATATGGAACTGAAAGCTTGTGTCAGCAATATCGACTGTGAAACTGTTGTCAATTGTTGTAAAAGCCATTCTGCTTCACAAGTGCACTTTACAGAAGGGAATCGACCATCCTTCCCTAGTCTGGCCTAAATGTGACTCCAGGTCACACAACGATATGGTCGATTTTTAACAGCCCTTTGGAGTGGTGCAGGAAGCCATTCAGTTTAAGGGCTATTGAGGATAGGCTACAAATGCTGAGCTTGGAAGTAACATCCACATCCCAGTAAAGAAAACAAAATGAATTATCCTCTTCAACAGTCCAACTCCAGTTCAGCTTTTCTTGTCATGTCAAGTTGGTATTTGCTGAAGCTTTAAGTAACATCTGTTTTGATGTCCCGAGAGACAACAAAAAAATGTCACTGATAAGCTGCTTCAACTGCGTGAGAAACAAGCTAACATTTGCATTCTGCCAAGTTTTTGTTAATAATATGAGAGTGACCAGATATTCTGCTTTTTGGCATTGACTGCAGTTTTTATTACAGATATTTGCTGGGATACTGGGAAAAAGACTACTCTATTCTCTGGAGTAGTACCATGGCATCTACCTGAACAGGCAGATGGGACTTTGGTTTAATGTCACATTGGAAAGACTGGCATTGCAGCACTCCATCAGTACAGTGCTGGATTGTCAGCTATGCACTTAAGTCCCTGGGTAGGGCTTGAACCTGGAACTTTGTGGTGACTGCACTACCATTTAAGCCACAGCCAATAGACTTACTGAAATAGGGAACAATACTCTGGAAATTCAATCCATGCTTTTCTATCCTGTCTGAAATCCTTTCAAACTGCACCTCCCTCTTTAATGTCAGCATCTGTTTAAATTTCCTTTTTTCTTTCAAACATTTCCTTTCTCTTTAGTAAGTCTTTGTTAAACCTCAAATGTCCTCCAGTGCTCAAACAAGACTTCAAGGCTCTAAGCATCTGTTGCAATCCCAGACTTGATAGAAGCAAAAGCTGGTTGCCTCATAAGATGAATACAGTATAACATCCAGTCTTGCCATCAGGTCTTGATAACGTCAATACCTTTGTGTTAGCTAGCCTTCCAAACCTTCAGGTATCAATCTAAGCTAAGCTTCAAGTGCGCTGCTATACACCATGTAATCCACTCCCTACAATTTGCAAAGAAATGTACACTGATTAAATCTTGATTTCATCGAGGTCTTTAACAGAATGGGCTCCCAAAGGCAATTAGGGAGGTCCAAGCATCGTAAGAATAAGCAAATTAAGACCAAGCAGGAAAGAGCAGGAGGATGGGATTAATTGGATAATTCTTTCACCGAGCTGCCACAGGTATGATGGGCCAAATGGTCTCTTTTTGTGCCGCATCATTCAGTGATTGTAGGTGGTAGGATCTTCATACATTCACTGGTAAGAATGTGTGTTCTGTTTGAAGAGATGGGAATTGGAGAGACTCGAGAACCACGGGAAAGGCCCTGCTGCTGGAGGTCAGTGCAGGGATGTGGAGGAGACGAAATCAGGCGATTCTTGAAGGACATTGGAAGATGCATCCTGACGTGAGAGCGAAAAGTCAATCTGCTGAAAAATGGCAAGGTATTTGAGATTTGATCTTCAAGGCCCTATGACTGCTGGAAGCACGCTGTAATGTAAAAGGCTGTTAGTTAATGGGGAAGGTTTTGATTGTATGGTGCCTTTTAAATAAGGTGTAAGGTGTTGTTTTATTTTGTTATTATTGCATAAAATTTCATCTTGCCATACCACTGTTACTGAGGAATTCACATCAAAGTTATTGAGCTCTATGGGGAATCATAGGCTCTGGATCACCAGGCCAAGAAAAATATCATTCCCAGGCCCAGTTTGTCCAGCCCAGTCAGAATTTTCTATATTTCAATGAGATCCCCCTCATTCTTCTAAACTCTGGGAATACAGGTCCAGTCAATCCAATCTCTTCTCATATGAGAGACCTGCTATCCCAACTACCAGTCTGGTTCACCTTCACTGAACACTCTCCATGGCAAGTACTTTTCAATAAATAGATCAAAACTGTGCAGTTTTCCAGGAGTGGTCTCACCAAGGCACTGGACAGTGTGGCATGACTGCTTTGCTCCATACTTAAACTTTCGTGCCATGAAGGCTGACACACTATTTGCCTTCCTAACTACTCGTAACCAATCATATAAACATTCTGAGATAGCTGCATTCTAGCCTTTTTCGTATTCTGGAATTAAACCGCCCCAATATAATTAATGCTGAATCTTCTAGTTTTCAGGATGCACTTCCTTGTGAGCAGTGCTCCTCACTAGGTCTGCTGGAATCACTCTCTTCCTGACAGCGGGAATTGCTACTTGCTGGCCAGAAACCCTTTCCAAGGGCAGTTCAAACAGTTCATGATAGCTATGTCACACAGTGTCTGGGCCGTGTGGCTAGCATGATTATCAGCTGATTTCAGGCACTGTTTTCTATTTTTATAACTAACAGACAGACTTAACTGCCACATTATCAACTTGTAGCAGTCATCCCGAAATAGAAATTATCTCACCTCCCAAGCCTCTGAGCTAATTTACTGTTAATAAGAACAGGGAGATAATGTCATTCTCCTTCTTTAAGTTTCAACCTGTTTTCCTGTTCAGGTTTCCACTGATTTTGTTTTTCCTTTATTCTTCCACCACACGTGAACACTGCTGGCAAGACTTGCACTTGTAGCCCATCTCTTAATACCCTTGAATTATGTAGCTTTCTGGGCTGATTCAGAAGGCATTTGACTCAACCACTTTGCTATGGGTCTGGAGTCACCAGGTAAAGGATGGGGGAATAAAACAGTTGGGAAAATGAGACTCACTCAATATCGTTTTGTGAAGATCATGCACGTGCATGATAGGTCAAATGACCCTTCTCCTGTGCTGTAAGATTGCACTTAATGCGATTGGAAGCCAGGTAGGTGATAGTGTGAAGCACAAACACTTAGGCCACTTCTGTAGAAGGCTCACAGGACGCAAAAGGTTAGCTGTTATTCTCTCCAGATGCTGCTGAACCCAAATTTCTTCAGCAATTTCAGCCTTTTTGTTTCAGATCTTCAGCATCCGATTTATTTTAGGCTCCCAGTGGGACGGGAGGGGAGCCATCTTGCTTTAGCTCACCAGGAGTCCATTTAGTAATGACATGAATTTACCTGCATCATCGCAGGCCTTGAGAAACAAGCATCAAAAGAATAAACAAAGCCAGCTGCCTTCATCTAAAAGACCTTTTATTAAATTTATTCTGCCATTTATTAAATAGTTTATATACAGTGCAATTAAACTACAGCCTTGTCAAAATCAATCTTCCTTTTGCTAAATTACATATTCACAAGAGCCAGATCCCACACGCAGCTATTCAGCTCAAAAAGTGTACAAAGGATAGAATTTGATGCAGAAGATTAATTAATGCTTTCAAAGCTTCTCCCAAACAATGATTTTAAATCTGTCCACTCTGTAGTACATTTGTACGCCTTCAATGTATACTTTATTCATTAATTTACATGTCCCAGGTTTGACACCACCTCCTAAATCTGTGATTTCTGTTCCATTAGAAAGGCAAGGGTAACAGTAGCACAGAAATAGTTGCAATGTCTCCAAACTACACATCATTCAAACTTGGAATTATATCCCTGTCCTTTTGTCAGCACTGGACCACTCTCCCCCAGCAAGTACCATGGGACTACCTTCACCACACAGATTGCTGTGGTTCAAGATAGGCATTAAATGCCAGCTACACCCTCATCCCATGAATTAATTTTAAAAACAGTAGAACCTGCCTGGTGTTAGCTCTTTTGATTTAGAATTAAAAACTCATCTTCAAAACCTCACAAAACTATTTTTAAAAATCTCGAGTTTAAAAAACTGTACTTGAGCTAGTCTCTTAGTCCTGACCATTTACTTACACCTTAAAGGTAAATTTGTATATCATTCTTTGCAACCCCACCTTCTCACCAATGTGTTGTACACAATAGTTGAACGGAAACATTGGCAGCACTCAGTCTCACTGAACTGCTGCATCATCTTTCTTTACACCAACACCCCCACACCCACACATTCCCTTATCAAGGAACACGAGGATTTAAAACATCTTCATTTCATTTCCAACTACCCTGTCTCGACGAAGGAAAATCTCCTTTCTTACTTCCCCCCCTTCCATCCACTCACAAACAACACACAACAGTCAAAGTGATATCTTGCTAACTAGTTATCATTAGTCAGACAAAATTTTAACACCAATGTTTGTTTCTCTGGAACCAGTGGAAAGAACCATCCACTTTGTCTTGTGTGTGTGGGATGGGGACAACAATTAGTCAAATCCCAAACCTCAAGTGTCCCCTTATACAAGTGGAAGTGGTTAGATATGTAGTGCAAATGTATAACTTAAACAGAGACTGTAGTGAGCAGGGTGAAAACAAAAATTGTCAACAAACCCATCTCTACTCCAAATTTCTCCTGAACTTGTTAAATAAAATAGTGCCATTGCTGTTCTGCAAATTAAGTAGTCAGTGATGGGCTATGTGAACAAGATCATGTAAGAACAGTATATCAGGGTATCTCCTCTAGCTCCTCCCTCCCCATCCATTGAACACCTCAGACCCCACCCCTCCCAATTCTCCTTCCCCCTTGCTCTTCTTTCTAATTCCTCTCCATCCCCATTTTTCCCTCTTGTCTGTCTGTACTCCTGACTCACACCTGCTCTTTCTGCTCCATTCCTTTCTCCCTGATCCAACATTGTTCTAGTTTTCCTCTTTGTCTTCAACTTCCCGTCACACATTACCTATTCTGGCTGTTCTCCTCCTCTGTTGCACCATTACCAGTCCCTCCCCATTGCCCCCTATTTCCCAATCCTGTATTATTATGGGAAACCAGCAATATAGACATTTTCTTCACTCAATTAAAAAGGTACAAAATAATCCATCAATCAGGTACAAATTTGAGGCATTTGAAGTATTGAAGGAGTTTCTTTTCCTGTTCTAGGAGTTAACTTTAATTCTTCATTGGATTCTGTCTTTAAATCTTTCTGGGAGAGAAAGTATCAACTCAAGCAGTGAAGTGGAGACTAATATTGAAAAACTACCAGCATTATTAAATTGGCACAAGTTTTCAATTTGTTTTAATGTAACACCTTGAGATCACCTCTACCTCAATCTTGTGCTGTCTCCTTCCAGTCCTCATACTCTCCTCCAAACCCAAAGCATAGACGATGAGACAGAAATGCATTTATAGCAATTGCTTGAGAAAGCTAAAACATTATATTACCCCAAGTCCATATTTATATCTGTGGAGTAATAACATGCAACTAGGTAAAGTTACCATAGTCCCAGAGGACAATGGGGCTGCTCGGTCATTAGAGGGACAATTGATGGAGAGTTTAATGCAATTGTCACCACACTTCAGGGGAGTGAGGTTGAGAAGGCAGGATCAGTTGGTGCAGGAATTTACATGCATTATTGGCGTCACCCTGCATCTCAAATCAGCCATCCAACCAACTCAGCCAACCGACCTCCATGTGACAACAAGTTGAATGAAAAAAACAGGAAAAAATTGTTATGATTAACATGACAGATTTGTAGTTAATGGGAGTGTTGTTAAGTGCTGTAGTTTCTATGTGCATCAGTAGGCGGCAATGCATTCTAACAGGTAACATAAAATCAGATGAGGAATTGGAGTGATCATTGCTCCATCTGCTGGCCTAACTGTGCCATTACCCAGCTTGTCTTCACAGGTTCACAACACCACTGAAATAGAAAACATCTACAAATACCCCATAGGGATCAGACATTCTCCACCTTGGACTCTGAAGGTTTGTGGACACAATGCATCACACAACTCAGGTTGACACTCGATTACAGTATT
The DNA here is from genome assembly GCF_020745735.1 of Hemiscyllium ocellatum. Taxonomy (NCBI): domain Eukaryota; kingdom Metazoa; phylum Chordata; class Chondrichthyes; order Orectolobiformes; family Hemiscylliidae; genus Hemiscyllium; species Hemiscyllium ocellatum. The sequence continues at coordinate 8,832,681 of NC_083428.1, read as the reverse complement.
GGGACTATGACACTGCTGGAGGTGGAGCTTAAAAAACATTAAAACTGAGGCTCTGACAATTGCTCTGGTCATTATCTTACTGCTTCTTAGAAATTTGCCCGTAATATATTAATAATTACACTTCAAAAAGCATCCAGTTGACTGTAAAGTTATATAAATCAGAGGCTAGCGCTGTTGCCTCACAGTACCAGGGATCCAGGTTCAATTCCACCCTCAGGTGACCGTCTGAAGAGGTCGCACAATTCCCCCCATCTATGCTCAAATTTCCTGTGGATGTTCTGGTTTCCTCCCACAGTCTAAAAATGTGCAGGTTGGGTGCATTGGCCATGCTTAAACTGCCCACAGAGTCCAGGGATGTGTATTTTAAGTGAATTAGCCATGTGAGATGCAGAATTACAGGGACAGAGTAGAGGGGGTGGGTATGGGCGGGATGCTCTTTGGAAGGTCAGTGTGGACTTGATGGGCCAAATGGCCCTCTTCCACACTGTATAGATTCTATGAAATACAAGTTCTTGCCTCAAGCCATAGAAATTCAATACGTGAGTGCTTCACAATGTAAAGGATCGAGGGCAACAGGTAAACAGATCAATGCTGATACACATACTGTTCCTTTTAAAATTGGTTTTAAGAAAAAAAAGTGACTGAAACAGTATTTTTAATTATTCAGAAGCAACAGGGCCCCAGTTAAAACACAGCAAATGAGCAACAAGACGAAGATGCAGTTTTGACAAGGATCAAATCAGAATCTTCAGTCTTGCTATTCAACAGTCGAGACTAAAACCTAGAAACCTGTGAGAGCTCCTGACAGTCAGAGAGATTAGTCCACAGGCTGGACTTCCAAGAGACAGCATGCAGTGGGCTCACTTGCCATTTCTTGCTCCTCTTCCCCATCCCCACTCTGCCATGTATGAGCAGGTTGGTGGGGGCGAGTGGAAGGCTGATCAGTACAGCTGATCTGTGGAGAGATTTGCCAGCTGGATAAGTGCCAGTGCTCCGTGCCACCGCTCTCGCTGTTCCTGCAGGTGCTGCCCGGTATAGCATTGTTCCTTCTCTTCCTTCTCCTCTTCTCGATGGCTGTTCACTGGGTTTTTCTGTTCCTGGTCAGATTTCTGGCTGCCTACCTCTCCCCTTGCTGGGATTGCACGCTGCTCTCGACTCTGCCAGTACCTGAGAAACAGGGTTACACATTTAAAGGTCTCAGACTGGATGAAATAAATGGCAGCAAATCCAAAGTTTGGTTTAATATCAGCACTGCCGCCACCATCACCCCCTAATAGATTAGTTTTCTGTAATTATAGACTGAGGACTACAATGTTCTTCTGCAGAGCAGTTGATAGGTTTCCCTGCTAGTACAGTACTGAACTGCAATCCTATAACAGTGCAATTTTGGAGTTACGCAGCACCTTTGATAAACAAAAACATTGTTTGAAATCTCAAAACTCAAAGTTTGCGACCTCAAACTCCAGTAAATGGAAGGTAGGGAGACAGTAATGAGTTGGATGATCTGCCATGCGCATATTGAACTGTGGGATAGACTTGAAGGACTGAACTGTGTACTTCTGCTCTGAGTTTCTTCATTTTACTAAGGAAATCATCTGCTGAGAGAAAGGGAGAAAGGGGCAACTTCATCACCTAGAGGGTGGTGCGTGTATGGAGTGAGCTGCCAGAGGAAGTGGTGGAGGCTGGTACAATTACAGCATTTAAAAAGGCATCTGGATGCTATATGAATAGGAAGCATTTAGAGGAATATGGGCCAAGTGCTGGCAAATGGGACTAGATTAGTTTAGGATATTTGGTCAGCATGGACAAGCTGGACTGAAGGGTCTATTTCTGTGCCACACATCTCTATGACTACGACTAAGGGGGCCTAAGCAGATCAAGAATCTCTCAGCCTCAGTCACTTCTCTGGAATGACCCTGCTCATGTTGGGTATGATGTATTGGAGAGAGAGAATTTTAATTCAATCCCAGTGAGTTAAAGTCTACAGTTTTAAAATAATATCAAAGCCCCCATGCTGCGAATCCAATCAGAAACTAAGCTGGTTATGACTGGTTATGATCAGAAGGTCTAGAACCAGAAAAAGGGGTAGGCCATTTTGGGCTGAGATATGGAGGTATTCCTTCACCCAGAGAGTAATGAGCCTATGGAATTCTCTGCCATAAACATTAGTAAAAACGAAAACATTGAAATATTTTAATGCCGTTTGAAAGGACCAAATGGCTTACCTCTCCCACTGTTTTATGAATTTCCTCATTCAGATTGTAGAGAAGCTTTGGAATTCCTACCCCAGAGTGTTGAGGCCTAGTCATTGAGTAAAACCTTTTCCACCCAGCAAGTTGTTAGACATTGGAATGCACTTCCTGAAAATGTAGTTGAGGCATTCAATTGAGGCATCCAAGAGGGCATTGGATGGTTTTGGTAGGAGACGGGCAATAAATACTAGTCAAACTAGATAATACTTCTTGTGCACAGATAAATTTCCAGATACTAAACATATCAAAGGATATGGGGATAGCGCAAAGGGTTAAATGGCCTACTCCTGCTCCCAATCCCTATGTTCTTACAGAATTATGGAAATAGGAGACGCCAATTTTTGTTTGGTGGGGGGGGGAAGGAGAATAGGTGCCAACAACACTCACATGAAACACTCAAATCAATGCTCAATAAAACAAACACATTCCCAGTTCAGTTATTGGAGGAAGCAGGAATGTTCAATATCTCACCTTGTTAACCATTCCACCACTGCCTTATCTTCTTCAGCAGTTGTGACCTTGCCCTGTTCTGTTGTGCCATCATGCCTCCTCAGCCGGGCATATGGGTGTTTTGCACAGTGTCGATTGGCGTGTGTAAACTTGCTGACACAACCTGGAGAGAATTTACATTACTTTATTAAAAAGGGGATACTGAAGCTGTGCCTAATCACTACAGAAAATGAAACAGCACCAAATCTCTCAGACTCGAGACAAATGTGTCAGGTTTATTTGAAATTGGCCTCTCCAGAATGAAATTGTACGAAATTTGATAAAAACTGGGAGTTTATTGTTGCCTTTTTACATGGAGCAGATCCAGCCACAATCAACTACATCACAATGAATAAAGATATAATTTACACTTTATGTATCATCATTCTCAACACGTCAAGGTGCTTGACAAGTGTGTTACCAAACAAGGTTGGGCACTGATCCAAATATTAGGCCAGAAGACCTAAAAACCTTGATCGGGGATAAGTTTCAAGGAGCCTCTTTGTCTCACGCTTCCTCTCTCCTTTTCCAAACAGGTTTCCCAAGAGGAGAATTCCAGAATTTAGGGCCCAAGTCAGCTGGAGAATTAAAAATCAACGCAAGATCCAGAATCACAGAGTGTACAGAGATTGAAGAGTTGTGGGGCTGGAGGTAGTTAAAGAAATGAAGACAGGAGAGGTGACAGAAGGAATCCTGAAACAAGGACGAAACTCCAGCACAAATAAATCAGATTAGATTTATTGTGTCGAGTATTCTATTAACATTCTCCTGAGTATAATGGTGGCTCAGTGGTTAGCACTGCTGCCCCTCAGCGCCAGGGACCAAGATTCAATTGCAGCCTTGGGGACTGTGCAAACTCTACACAGACAGACATTCTCCCCATCTCTGTGTGGGTTTTCTCAGAGTGATCTGGTTTCCTCCCACAATCCGCAGATGTGTGGGTTCGGTAGGCTGGTCATGGTAAATTGCCCATTGTGTCCAGGGATGTGTAGATCAGGTGGAGTAGCCATGGGAAATGCGAGGTTAAAGGGATAGGATAGGAAAGTGCGTGTGGGTGGGATGCAGCTCAGTGTTGGCATGGACCTGTTGGGCTGAATGGCCTGTTTCCACACAGTAGGGATTCTATAATTTAACTAGTGGAGGCAGCCTTAAATTTAAAGAGAGAAGGGGAAAGGCAAAAGGAAGGAATCAGACAGCTGATGACTCACCTAATAGTGGGACAAAAGAAGTGGAGGAAGGACGCGAGGCACAGGGCTCCCTGAACCATGGAGTTTAGCTGGACAATAGCCATAAAGGGCCAGCCAAGGTATAATGTACTGAGTAGTTGTACAATCCACTAAACCTGCTCAAAAAATAACAGTCCATTAAACGCTCCCCACCCCTCACAGCGAAGCAGCACATCTCACATCCCAGTCTCACTCACCCAGCTCAGAGCAGATGAATGGTTTCTCTCCAGTGTGCAGACGCTGATGTGTCTTGAGCTGCCCACTCTGCACAAAGGCTCTGCCACAGCTTGGATAGTCACACACATAAGGTCTCTCACCTAAGCATCACACAAACAGGGAAAAGGAGAAAGGAAAAAGTACTGAATGGTGAGATTTTTGCTGTTCTTCAGAACACAAATGGGCTAATCTTGCACGCAGGTGGGGGGCAAATGTTAAGACAATTACAGGTATCTACTTCTATAAAATTTCTTGAAGAGCCAAAAATTTGATGCTTATTTTTTGACTGGACCCTCTGCCCCCCAAGAGTTGATTCCCTGCAGAACTGGACCAACATGTTCAGCTTCTGGTCATAGAATTCACAATGTGTCATGAGGCCCTGTTTTTAAAAAAAGATATGGTCCTGTTGTCGGGAGCAGATCTATGTTTTCAGTTGGTCCCATTCTAAAAGGAGGCAGGCACCCAGTCTGAATGGAACAGCAAGGCTACCAAAGCCATCTTGTTGCTAATACCAAGCAACGGTAACCAAAAAAAAACGACTAATGTTTTAATGCTCTGAAGTGTACACAACGGCTTAAGGTCCACAGAGTCAGACAGTAAGATGAAGAGGAGTTGAACTAATGAACAGAAATCAAGGGTAGAGGCCCTGGCTAAAGTTTCTAAACTGCATGATTCCAGATTCAGTTGGAGATTATCAATTAAGATAAAATGACCTTGGTGCAAATTAAATTTTGCAACAACCTGCTGTGCATGACTCAGCCACATTTGACCAAATGAGTCAGGGGATTCCCAGCATAATTTCTTTTTAAAAAAGCAGAAGTTGCTGGAAATTAGAAGTAATAAATATTCTGCAAAATAAAAGTTCAACACTTCAGGTAGCATCTGTGGAGAGATTAATAAAACATTTCAAATCGCTGACCATTAATAATTCTGAAAAAATCACAGAGCTGAGGCATTAACTTGATTTCTCTCTCCATGAATGCTGAACTACTTCCTGCATTTACTGTTAATATAGAATATAGAACAGATAATACATATGGAGGCAATTGAGCCCATCAAAATGTGCTGGCTGCCTGCAAGAGCAACTCATGTCATCCCACTCCAAGTCTACTTTCAAACCCAAAGGTGAATCTGCCAAGTACATTCCAAATCCTAACCACTGCTGCATAATTCTTCCTCCCATATCACTGTTGTTTGTGATATACCAACACTCTGGGCTATGATTCATGCGTTTACAATTAAATGCTATTTAAAAGGATAAGTTTGGATTTTTTAGTGTGAAGGAAATGAACTTGTAAATATTTGTGTAAGACTTATCTTAAAGCAGTTAGAGTCATAGAGATGTACAGCATAGAAAAAGACCCTTCGGTCCAACCCATCCATGCCGACCAGATATCCCAACCCAATCTAGTCCCATCCGCTGCACCAAAGAATTTTTGTTTGTCGTAGAATGCTTTAAGACTTAGCGAGGTAAGCCATTATGTTTTATGTGAACTAGGGAATAGTCAAAAGATTGGCACTGTTCTCTTCAGTAACAGCAAGAGTGCAGACAGCTGTGTTGCACTCTTCCGAGGAAAAAAAAACAATTTAAAAATTGTATTATTTATTGGAAGTGGGACTTAAAGTCAGTTCTGCTATAACGTGGTAGTTCCGTTCTCGTGCAATCCAGTGTTATAAGAGAAATCGGATAATAACAGCACCATTTAAAGTAATGGGGCTGGAATCACATTGGAACCAACACACACTTTAAAAGTTCATGCCTTAGAAACAATGTCTGCCAATTCATCAATTGCGCTTCAGTGAATTTGCGTTAATGAAACACACGTCATAGCAGAAAGACCTGTAAGTTTTAAAACAAAAAATAAAAGAGTAGCATATTAATATTTCAGTTATACAGGTCAGAAGTCAGACAACATCTAGATAAGCATGAAATGAAAGGTGATCAGGCATAGGTGAGAATGTGGAGTTGAGGTTGTTATCAGATCAGCCATGATTTTATTGAATGGCAAGGGGATATGAGATAGCTTTGGCAAATAGAATTATGGAGAATCCAAAGAGTTTTTACAAATACATTCAGGACAAAAGGGTAACTAGGGACAGAATAGGGCCCTCAAAGATCAGCAAGGTGGCCTTTGTGTGGTGCTGCAGAAAATAGGGGAGATACTAAATGAATATTTTGCATCAGTATTTATTGTGGAAAAGGATATGGAAGATATAGACTGTAGAGAAATAGATGGTGACATCTTGCAAAATGTCCAGATTACAGAGGAGGAAGTGCTGGATGTCTTGAAACAGTTAAAGGTGGACAACTCCCCAGGACCTGATCAGGTGTACCCGAGAACACTGTGCGAAGCTAGAGAAGTGATTGCTGGGCCTCTTGCTGAGATATTTGTATCATCGATAGTCACGGGTGAGGTGCCAGAAGACTGGAGGATGGCAAAAGTGGTGCCACTGTTTAAGAAGGGTGGTAAGGACAAGCCAGGGAACTATAGACCGGTGAGCCTGACCTCGGTGGTGGGCAGGTTGTTGGAGGGAATCCTGAGGGACAGGATGTACAAGTATTTGGAAAGGCAAGGCGGATTAGGGATAGTCAACATGGCTTTGAGTGTGGGAAATCATGTCTCAAAAATTTGATTGAGTTTTTTTGAAGTAACAAAGAAGATTGATGAGGGCAGAGTGGTAGATGTGATCTACATAGACTTCAGTAAGGCATTTGACAAGGTTCCCCATGGGAGACTGATTAGCAAGGTTAGATCTCATGGAATACCGGGAGAACTAGCCATTTGGATACAGAAATGGCTCAAAGGTAGAAGACAGAGGGTGGTGGTGGAGGGTTGTTTTTCAGACTGGAGGCCTGTGACCAGTGGAGTGTCACAAGGATTGGTGCTGGGTCCTCCAGTTTTTGTAATTTACATAAATGGTTTGGACGCAAGCATTAGAGGTACAGTTAGTAAGTTTGCAGATGACACCAAAATTGGAGGTGTAGTGGACAGCGAAGAGGGTTACCTCAGATTACTACAGGAGAAGTGGCAGATGGTGTTTAATTCAGATAAATGCGAGGTGCTGCATTTTGGAAAAGCAAATCTTAGCAGAACTTATACACTTAATGGTAAGGTCCTAGGGAGTGTTGCTAAACAAAGAGACCTTGGAGTGGAGGTTCATAGCTCCTTGCAAGTGGAGTTGCAGGTAGATAGGATAGTGAAGAAGACGTTTGGTATGTTTCCTTTATTGGTCAGAGTATTCAATACAGGAGTTGGGAGGTCATGTTGCGACTGTACAGGACATTGGTTAGGCCACTATTGGAATATTGCTTGCAATTCTGGTCTCCTTCATATTGGAAAGATGTTGTGAAACTTGAAAGGGTTCAGAAACGATTTACAAGGATGTTGCCAGGGTTGGAGGATCTGAGCTACAGGGAGAGGCTGAACAGGCTGTGGCTGTTTTCCCTGGAGCATCGGAAGCTGAGGGGTACCTTATAGAGGTTTACGAAATTATGAGGGGCATGGATAGGGTAAGAAGGCAAAGTCTTTTCCCTGGGATGGAGTCCAGAACTAGAGGGCATAGGTTTAGGGTGAGAGCGGAAAGATATAAAAGAGACCTAAGGGGCAACGTTTTCACACAGAGAGTAGTAGGTGTATGAAATGAGCTGCCAGAAGAAGTGCTGGAGGCTGGTACAACTGCAACATTTAAAAGGCATTTGGTTGGGTATATGAATAGGAAGGGTTCGGAGGGATATGGGCCGGGTGCTGGCAGGTGGGACTAGATTGGGTTGGGATATCTGGTCGGCATGGATGGGTTGGACCGAAGGGTCTGTTTCCATGCTGTACATCTTTATGACTCTATATGAGGGACAGAGTGGCCTACTCCAGTTCCCGGTTCGTATGCAATGGCATCTGATTTTTCAATTCTTTGTCAAAGCTGCAACTCCTCAATCCTGGAACTGTTATTTCAACAATGTTTTAAAAACAGAGATCCCAAGCAGGAACCTGGAAAAATTGATGACCAAAATGAAAATAGAAAGAGGAAAGCTGAGGAAAGATGTAAAATTAGTGTTGGGTGATACCAGACTAGAAATCTGCAAATTCACAAACATTAAAACATTATTAAAAAGTCATGTGGGTGAACCACTTTGATGATATAATCTAGTAATGTTCTGGCAGTGATGCCAGTTGGAACTAGGGAACAGATGATTGATGATAACTTGGCTGGGTATATGGATATTGGAAGTAACTAATCCACGGAGCTGGTTGTACTTAAATCCGAATAAAACCCTGAAGTAGGACGTTATCTGCCTGGATTCTGTCTAAGAAACATTTAATTTATGAAACAAAAACAGAAATTGTTGGAGAAACTCAGCAGGTCTGGCAGCAAATTTGGACAAAAAGCGAAGTCAATGTTTCAGGTCCAGTGATCCTTCTTTCAGTTCTGAAGAAGGGTTACTGGACCCAAAACATTAACTCTGCTTTCTCTCCACAGATGCTGTCAGACTTGCTGAGTTAGTTCAACAGCTGAAAATGTGTTGCTGGAAAAGCGCAGCAGGTCAGGCAGCATCCAAGGAACAGGAGATTCAAATCAGGGCTTATGCCCAAAACGTTGAATCTCCTGTTCCTTGGATGCTGCCTGACCTGCTGCGCTTTTCCAGCAACACATTTTCAGCTCTGACCTCCAGCATCTGCAGACCTCACTTTCTCCTCGAAGAGTTAGTTCAACAGTTTATTTTCTTTTGTTTCAAGTGGTCAACATTCAGTTCTTTGTTTCATTTTAGCGTCTGGCATTTAACATTTGATACATAACTCCTTATCAAGTAGCCTGGAGCACAAACAGAATTAATTTTAGATTTAAGAAGCATGACAGAATTGAAAGGGTTAAGGGTATAACTCAACTGAGACCCCGAAATGGAATGAGCTAGAGTAGCAGACACTGTGAGGAGATGGGTATGAAATGAAAAGATAATGATGATCAATGTAGTGAAACATGCATAGACAGGATCAATGAGATGCTAATGCTGTCCCCATATCTGCATACCAGTGTGTGTCCTTTTGTGCGCTTGCAGAGATTTCTCTCTTGGGAAAACTCGATTGCAGATATGACAGCGGATCCGGCTGGTGGACAGGGTGCCCTCGGTGATCAAATCTCGGACTATTTCTGCTCTCGGTCGGCCACGCCTCATCCCATCCTGCAACACATAACCCAAGAATGTTACTGATGTACATCTATATTCCAGAGTTAGATTCCACATCCACTTCCCCAGTCACAGTTAGAAAGGGTGGGGCAGTTAACACATTACACTAAAGAACCAAGTGAGAATAATTGAAATACATAATTCAAATAATGGACAGGATTAAATGTTCCTAACTACCAATCAAATACCTCTGCCTTAAAAAGGGTTCAGAATGTCTTTGTAGCAGTGACCTAGGGAACAACTACTGGAGGGCTGTTTCCACTACTGTAACAGGCTTTTCTTTGTGATAGATTTCCACCACAACCAAACTCATATGAAATGGAAAGTTTTGTTTGCTGTCCTCCTCCATCATACAAGAAAGAATGTCCTTTCAATGAGGTTTCAGGAGCCTCTGCTTGGCTGTGGTCATCACTGGCAAGGCTAGCATTAATTGCTCATCCATAACTGGCCTTGCACCGAGTATTTTGTTTGGCTATTTCAGAAGACAGTAAAGAAAAGTCAAACACATTGCTGTGGGTCTTGAGCCACATGTGGGCCAGACAAGGTATGAACGTAGGCTTCCTTCCCCAAAAAAGGGACATCAGTAAACTAGGTGGAATCTTACAATTGCCGGTTTGAGGGTCACCATTATTGACAATGAGCTTCCAATTCCACATTTATGAACTGAATTTAAATTGTACCAGCTACCACAATGGGATTTGAACCCGTAGATCATTCACTGAGCTCCTAGATAACAGGCCTAATAGCATGACCTCCATTAGTCAGAGGGCTTTTGCCCGAAACGTCGATTTCGCTGCTCGTTGGATGCTGCCTGAACTGCTGTGCTCTTCCAGCACCACTGATCCAGAATCTGATTTCCAGCATCTGCAGTCATTGTTTTCACCTCCATTAGTCAGTCCCAGTCTGCAAGAACGTAAAGGTGGTATTTTTGTAACGGACAAAGAAGTTACCCTTACGCAGTGAAATGTTCATGTGGGAAATCAGGAGTATCTCCACCCCACCCAAGTGACCCCCATGAATGGTTGAGTGGATGATCAGGAGCACTCCAGAACATTGCAAGAGCTTCCTGTACAATTTTAGGTGGATTTCATCCCGAATTCTGGCCAACATGCCAAAATTAATTATTCATTTTATTTATTTTTGTATGCATTTCTGCTGATCCTAACTTGTCTGCTACATTGATTGCATTAGAATATGGATAAAGTTGCCCCTAAGGTCCCTTTTAAATATTTCCTCTTTCACACTAAACCTATGCCCTCTAGTTTGAAGGAATGTTTCAAAAACTCGATAAAAGTAGGCATAAAGATTCTAGATTATTGATAAACTCTGCTTCACTAATTTTTTTTTTAGCAAAGAAAAGCCATGATTGAATCTTAGTTACCCTGTTAAGTGGCAATTTAGCTAGAAATGCTGAGCAGTTTAAACAGTGACCTACTATCACTTTCCAGGGCAACTGGGGAAGGGCAGTGATACCCAAATCCAGAGTCATTTCGACATATATAGAGGCTGTTTGATTCATCAAGTCCATGCTGGCTCTCTGCAGAGCAGTCCAAGCAGACTCAATCCCCCACACTCTATACCAGTAGGCTAGTAAATTGATTTCACTCAATTGTCTGTGCAATTTCCTTTAGAAAATCATTCACAGCCTTTGCACCCTTAGAGGCATCAAGTTACAGACAAGTGACACTGGTTGCTTCAGAAAAAAATTCTCATCTCCCTTGATCTCTGGTCAAAATCTTGGTCATTTTTATACTTTTTTCTGAACTCACACTTCAAAAGTGTTTGATTAGCTCTGCAGCTTTCAGAATGCTACATTAATGCAAGATTTTAGATTAGATTTTAATTAGACTCCCTACAGTATGGAAACAGGCCCTTTGGCCCAACAAGTCCACGCCGACCCTCCAAACAGTAACCCACCCAGATCTATTCCCCTACCCCTGACTAATGAACCTAACACTATGGGCAATTTAGCATGGCCACTTCATCAGACCCGCACATCTTTGGATTGTGGGAGGAAACCGGAGCACCAGGAGAAAGCCCATGTAGACACAGGGTACACACCGTGGGCAGCACGGTGGCACAGTGGTTAACACTGCTGCCTCACAGCTCCAGAGACCCGGGTTCAATTCCTGCCTCAGGTGACTGACTATGTGGAGTTTGCAGGTTCTCCCGCGTGTCTGTGTGGGTTTCCTCCGGGTGCTCCGGTTTCCTCCCACAGTCCAAAGATGTGCGGGTCAGGTGAATTGGCCACGTTAAATTGCCCGTGGTGTTAGGTAAGGGGTAAATGTAGGGGTATGAGTGGGTTGCGGGTCGGTGTGGACTTGTTGGGCCGAAGGGCCTGTTTCCACACTGTAAGTAATCTAATCAAACTCCACACAGTCAGTTACCCGAGGCTGGAATCGAACCCGGATCCCTGGCGCTGTGAGGCAGCAGTGCTAACCACTGAGCCACCGTGCCCCTTTGACTGCAGAAAGTAGAGAGGAGAGATTTGGAAAGGTATTAAGTGGTGGGTAATAGTTTTGAAGACTGGAGGGATTTTCTAACACGCAACCCGTACTTTCCTATGCTTCCCCCATGCATATAAACTAGGAGTAGGCCATTCAGCCCTGCACTAGCTTTCAATAAAATCATCACGACTACAAAACGCAGTAGATAATGGGTACTGAGTAAGTTTCAGGAAAAGATAGATTTTTAATTAGTAGAAAAGCAGGAGAGTGGAGTTGAGGCCAAGATGAGACCAGCCATGATTATAGTGAATGGCAGAGCAGACTCAAGGGGCTGGATTGCCTAAACCATTCCAAGTTCTTATGTCTGACTTGATATCCTTGTTTAGATCAGAGTGGTGATGGAAAAGCACAGCAGGCCAGGCAGCATTTTAAGAGCTTCAGGTCAGAGAAGATAACCTGGGGGCTGCAGTGAGAAACTCACTGAGATTAACAGGCGGCACGGTGGCACAGTGATTAGCACTGCTGCCTCACAGTGCCTGAAACCTGGGTTCAATTCCCGACTCAGGCGACTGACTGTGTGGAGTTTGCACATTCTCCCCGTGTCTGCGGGTGCTCCGGTTTCCTCCCACAGTCCAAAGATGTGCTGGTCAGGTGAATTGGCCATGCTAAATTGCCCGTAGTGTTAGGTAAGGGGTAAATGTAGGGGTATGGGTGGGTTGCGCTTCGGCGGTTCGGTGTGGACTTGTTGGGCCAAAGGGCCTGTTTCACACTGTAAGTAATCTAATCTAATCTAAAAAAAAATTTGTGTGGAGAGAGGAGGAGAACTTCTTCAAGGTCGGCATCCTTGCAAGAGGATTCACAGTAAGGTTAAAACCAACTAGACAAAAGTGAGGACTGCAGACGTTGGAGATCAGAGTGGTGCTGGAAAAGCACAGCAGGTCAGGCAGCATTGATACCCTTGTTCCCAATTCAGAATGTAATGGCGCATTTCTGGAGCAGATCGGCCACGAACCCAGGCCTTGTGACTCAATTGGAGACATTAACACCGCGTCAAAAAAACACAATCTGTTTGCCCCCAAGACCCTTTCACCTCCTTGCTGATCAAGAATCCATCTACATCAAAAAAAAATTCAGGCGCACAGTTCTGGCTTCCCTGCTAGAGTCAGGCGTGAAACTTGACAAGGTTCAGAAAAGATTTACAAGGATGATGCCAGTGTTGGAGGATTTGAGGCTGTTTTCACTGGGATGTCAGAGGCTGAGGGGTAATGTTATTGAGGTTTATAAAATCACAAGGGGCATGGATAGGGTGCACAGACAAGGTCTTTTCCATGTGGTAGTGGGGTGGTTAGACGGCGTAGATTAAAGATTTAGATTAGATTCCCTACAGTGTGGAAACAGGCCCTTCGGCCCAACCAATCCACACCAAGCCTCCGAAGATTAACCTCCCCAGACCCATTTACCTCTGACTAATGCACCTAACACTAGGGCAATTCCTTCGTCTCCGCCGCATCTGCTCCCAGGAGGACCAATTCCAACACCGCACAACCCAGATGGCCTCCTTCTTCAAGGACCGCAGATTCCCCCCAGACGTGATCGACGATGCCCTCCACCGCATCTCCTCCACTTCCCGCTCCTCCGCCCTTGAGCCCCGCTCCTCCAACCGCCACCAAGACAGAACCCCACTGGTTCTCACCTACCACCCCACCAACCTGCGCATACAACGTATTATCCGCCGCCATTTCCGCCACCTCCAAACGGACCCCACCACCAAGGATATATTTCCCTCCCCTCCCCTATCAGCGTTCCGCAAGGACCACTCCCTTCGTGACTCCCTTGTCAGATCCACACCCCCCACCAACCCAACCTCCACCCCCGGCACCTTCCCCTGCAACCGCAGGAAATGTAAAACTTGCGCCCACACCTCCACACTCACTTCCCTCCAAGGCCCCAAGGGATCCTTCCATATCCGCCACAAGTTCACCTGTACCTCCACACACATCATCTATTGCATCCGCTGCACCCGATGTGGCCTCCTCTATATTGGTGAGACAGGCCGCTTACTTGCGGAACGCTTCAGAGAACACCTCTGGGCCGCCCGAACCAACCAACCCAATCACCCCGTGGCTCAACACTTTAACTCCCCCTCCCACTCCACCGAGGACATGCAGGTCCTTGGACTCCTCCACCGGCAGAACACAACTACACGACGGCTGGAGGAGGAGCGCCTCATCTTCCGCCTGGGAACCCTCCAACCACAAGGTATGAATTCAGATTTCTCCAGCTTCCTCATTTCCCCTCCCCCCACCTTGTCTCAGTCGGTTCCCTCAACTCAGCACCGCCCTCCTAACCTGCAATCCTCTTCCTGACCTCTCCGCCCCCACCCCACTCCGGCCTATCACCCTCACCTTGACCTCCTTCCACCTATCCCACCTCCATCGCCCCTCCCCCTAGTCCCTCCTCCCTACCTTTTATCTCAGCCGGCTTGGCTCTCTCTCTCTTATTCCTGATGAAGGGCTTATGCTCGAAACGTCGAATTCTCTATTCCTGAGATGCTGCCTAACCTGCTGTGCTTTGACCAGCAACACATTTGCAGCAATTTAGCACGGCCAATTCACCTGCACATCTTTGTGACTGTGGGAGGAGACCAGAGCACCCGGAGGAAACTCACGCAGACATGGGGAGAATGTGCAAACTCCACACAGATAGTTGCCCGAGGCTGGAATCGAACCTGGGTCCCTGGAGCTGTGAGGCAGCAGTGCTAACCACTGAGCCACTGTGCTGCCCAAAGGAACCTGAGGGACAATATGTTCATGCAGGGGTGGTCTGTGATTGGAATGAGCTGCCAGAAGAAGCAGTGGAGGTTGGTATAATTACAACATTTACAAGGCATTTGGATGGGTATATGAATAGGAAGGGTTTAGAGGGCCTAATTCTGGTAAATGGGACTAGATTGTTTTAGGATATCCAGACAGCATGAACTGAGTTGGACCGATGGGTCTATTTCCCTTTTGTAAACCTGTGACTCTGCTTCCACCAACTTTTGATGAATGGATTTCTGAAGACAGAAAGAGAGTTTCAAAAGCTGACAATGTACAGACTGCAATCAGTGAAGATTAGATCGCTGCAAATGGAATAAACTGAGAATTGCACATAAAAAGGGTGAGGATTTATTTAAACTCTCCTTACAAGAATCCCCTAGGAATCCCTCGAGTTTGAATTGACGCTCCCACCGACAGTAGCCAATAACAAGCAGGGGGGCGTGGCCACCTGTGTCCCGTCTCCATGGAGATGGAACCTTGGCGCCTGTTACATTTTTGGCGCGTTCCACATTTGCAATTTCAGGCTATTCAAAAGAAATTAGAAACGAAGCACTAATCTCAAATGATATTAGTTCATTAGGAAGGAACTCCCGGCTTAAAATTTTACTATACAAGTTCACCATCAGAGAGAAAGGGGAAACATTGCAAGCAATCATTTTCAAATTGAGAAAGTAAGTACAGCAGTCAGAGAAGAGCAAAAGAAGTGATAAATCTGGAAGTTGAATCGTTAGATCAGTTATATTTGTCAATAAGATTATTTTCAATATTCTGAAATCCACACTCGTCGTGGGTGGGCGGGGTGGAAATGAACAGCAAGTAGATTTCAGTAAATCTGTTGCCCACAGGCTATAAATTAAAAGTCTCGAAGGAAAGTCATATCTGTCCCGAAATATAAACTGTTTCTCCAAACATGTCGCTAGATCTACTGGGCTTCCCCTGGCACTGTTCCTATTACAAATTAAATATAATCTGCAAAGACTTGGTACAGCTGTATTTTAAGCTACTGCTGACAAGTGCAAGTTTACTGTATGTATAATCTCACTCTCTTTTCCCTTCTGTTGTATTTCTTTCTGCCGGGTTAGATATTCTCAGGAATGGGATGACAGCGCCTTAGCTGTGCAGCACATTTCCACGAAGATCTGTTTATGCGACAGGAATAAGAGAACCCAAGCCTCCTTTACCTTGTAGGCGGCGATATCAGGACTCTGCCTGGGCGAAGCGGACCCTGTCGATCCAATGCTGGGGGTCGGACTCAGACTCATACTGTTGGAGTTTTCCGGCCATTTGTAGGGAAAAACCATTGAGAAATCCCCCAAATTTAATTCCTCGGTGCCACACTTGGATTGAAAGGGTGTGGCTTTAATGACAGAGACAACCATCCGCTTGGGCGAATTACAACTCGCACTCCCGGACATAATGATATACATTGAATTCTTCTTCTCTTTCCAAGGAAAAGATGGAAAATCCAAGTCCTTCTGCCTCTGACTCCTTTCCCGCGTAATTTTGCCTGCTGGGAAATCTTACGAACCAATCAGATTAGACACGCAAGGGAACCCCCGCGTTTTCCACCCAATCAGCTGGTGGTTGTTGTGTGTCTAAGCCGGTATTTAAACTGGGTTTAAAGCTAAAGCCGTTTAGTGCAAAAAAACATGAAAGTGACTCAGACTCTGAGATCACTGCGGAGCCATTACATCAGTCTGAGTGTGCTCCGTCTTAGTAATAAGTAAAATATGCTCTTAAATAGTAATCCGCTTTCCAGTAAAATTATTCAGTCATGTCCAACAATCATAGTAGTTTTGCACTGGAGATTTTGTCTTTAAAGGGGCAATGTCTTATAGTCAAAGAGTCAAAGTCTTGTTGCAAATATATCTTGTGCGTTGGTAGTGTTCCACCTGCTCCAGAGGTAATAGTCACTCTGAAGGGGAGTGGTTAAGGGGGAAAATATGTACAATTAACATCTGCACCCATTAAAAGATTCAATTTCACTATTCTAGAAGAAGTGTAGGGGAGTTCTACTCGTGTCCTGAGCTAGTTTTAAATCTCTCAACCGACATCAAAAAGATTGTGCTGAAGAAACTGCGCAGATCCAGCAGCATGTGTTGAGAGAGTGAAAAGAGAGTTAACGTTGAACTTGAAATGTTAACTCAGTTTCGCGCTCCATTGCTGCTGCCAGACCAGCTGAGTTTCTCCAGCATTTTCGGCTTTTATTTCAGATCTCCAGTATCTGCAGTATTTAGATTTCATTACGTTAAACAGATTGCCTGGTCATTACCATGTTACTGTTTTTGAGGTCTTGCTGTATACAAGTTAAATGCTGCGTCTCCTATATTTCACGCAGAGGGCGGTGCGTGTATGGAATGAGCTGCCAGAGGAAGTGGTGCAGGCTGGTACAATTACAACATTTAAAAGGCATCTGGATGAAAATATGAATAGGAAGAGCTTAAAGGAATGTGGGCCAAATGCTGGCAAGTGGGACTAGATTATGTTCGGATATCTGGTCGGCATAGACGAGTTGGACCGAAAGGTCAGTTTCCTTGCTGTACAATTTTATTATTGCTAATCAGAGGTACATAATCTGCTAGGATGGTCCTTGAGATAACGGATGTTAATGAAAGTGATTTGTAAGTGCACTCCACAACCCCCTTATTTCTTTTATGTGGATCCTGAGTCCCACCACTTTGTACTCGAGGCTACGGCTACTCTGACTAATAGACTGCCAACTGGTTTCATGGCCTGATCCTCTCCAGATGCCCAATCTCTATGTGTGAATGTAATGGAAAGAACTGCATGGTTTGACCTTTGTGTCTCAAACAGCAGATCCTTGGCCAGTATCCACAGAAGACCACTCCCTTCGTGACTCCCTCGTCAGGTCCACACCCCCCACCAACCCAACCTCCACTCCTGGCACCTTCCCCTGCAACCACAGGAAATGTAAAACTTGCGCCCACACCTCCTCCCTCACTTCCCTCCAAGGCCCCAAGGGATCCTTCCATATCCGCCGCAAGTTCACCTGCGCCTCCACACACATCTATTGCATCCACTGCACCCGATGTGGCCTCCTCTACATTGGGGAGATGGGCCGCCTACTTGCGGAACGCTTCAGAGAACACCTCTGGGACGCCCGGACCAACCAACCCAACCACCCCGTGGCTCAACACTTTAACTCTCCCTCCCACTCCACCGAGGACATGTAGGTCCTTGGACTCCTCCATCGGCAGAACATAACAACACGACGGCTGGAGGAGGAGCGCCTCATCTTCCGCCTGGGAACCCTCCAACCACAAGGAATGAACTCAGGTTTCTCCAGTTTCCTCATTTCCCCTCCCCCCACCTTGTCTCAATCGGTTCCCTCAACTCAGCACCGCCCTCCTAACCTGCAATCTTCTTCCTGACCTCTCCGCCCCCACCCCACTCCAACCTATCACCCTCACCTTGACCTCCTTCCACCTATCACATCTCCATCGCCCCTCCCCCAAGTCCCTCCTCCTACCTTTTATCTTAGCCTGCCTGGCACATTCTCCTCATTCCTGATGAAGGGCTCTGGCCCGAAACGTCGAATTTCCTGTTCCTTGGATGCTGCCTAACCTGCTGTGCTTTAACCAGCAACACATTTTCAGCTCACTCCCTGATATGGATCTTGATTAGAAATCAAGTGGGCACTGCAGGGGGTCATGGTCTGACTGCCCGCTTCTGTTCCTCAGAGGCTGGAGTTTGATGGTCAGAATTGAATTTCAATTTAAAGTGCTAACTTTTCCTTTAGAGTTTTTGTGTTTATTTTTCTTCCAGTCCACTTCAAGGCACATGTATTAAGTAATGGAAGCATCAGATTAATTGAAAATAAAAGATTTAGAAATCTGTTTGTCTTAGCCATGATTTCTTTGAGTGAAGTTTTCATTCCAATTTATCAGTAATGATGTTTTAAGAAAGGACAGCATTTTTAAATTCATTCATTGAATATGGGCATTGCTAGCTTGGCCAAGATTTATTGTCCATCTCAGTTACTCTTGAAAAGGTGGCAGTTCCAAGATTTTGATCCAGTGATAATGAAGGAATGTTCATATTATTCCAAGTTAGGTTTGGAGGGGAATTTGTAAGTGTTAATGTTGTCGTGTATCTGCTGCCCTTATCCTTCTAGATGGAAGTGATTGTGGGTTTGGAAGGTGCTGTCTAATTAACCTTACTGGATATCTATAGCACAGCTCACCTCCACCTTCTCAGGGCAACTAGGGATAGACAATAAATGCTGGGTAGACAGTGACTC
The DNA here is from genome assembly GCF_020745735.1 of Hemiscyllium ocellatum. Classification (NCBI taxonomy): domain Eukaryota; kingdom Metazoa; phylum Chordata; class Chondrichthyes; order Orectolobiformes; family Hemiscylliidae; genus Hemiscyllium; species Hemiscyllium ocellatum. Next base: position 8,813,789 of record NC_083428.1, on the reverse strand, counting down.
CCATGTCCCATGAATGAACAACATTTACTGGGTGTGTCAGTGATGGAGAGGTTGAATGTTCATAGATGTGATGTCAGTCAAGTGGGCTGCTTTGTTCTCGATGGTGTCAAGCTTCTTGACTGTTATTGGAGCTGCACCCATCCAAGCAAGTGGAGAATATTCTATTACACTCCTCAATTGTGCCTTATCAATGGTGGAAAGGCTTTACGGAGTCAGGTAGTGAGCTAGTTGTCACAGGATTCCTAGCCTTTGACCTATTCTTGTAGCTCCAGTACTTAGTCCAGTTCAGTTTCTGGTCAGTGGTTACCCCCAGGATGGTGATAATGGGGAATCAGTAATGTTAATGTCATGGGGCAATGGTTAGGTTTTCTCCTTTTGGGAGACAGTCATTGTCTGCCAATTATATGGTGGGAATGTTACTTGCTATTTATCAGTCCAAACCTGGATATTGCCTAAGTCTTGTTGCGTTTGGATATTGACTATCTGAGGAGTCATGAATGGTGCTGAATACTGTGTTATCATCAGCAAACTTCTCTACTTTTGACTATATGATGAAAGGAAGATCACTGATGAAGCAGCTGAAGATGGACCCTACCCTGAGGAACTCCTGCAGCCATGGTCCTGGACCTAAGATGGCTCACCTGTAACAACCCATAACCATCTTCCTATTGGCCAACCAGTGGAGAGTTTGCCCCAAATCCATTGACTCCCATTTTGTCAGGACTCCTTGACGCCACACTCAGTCAAATGTAATTTTCATGTCAAGGGCAGCCACTTTACTGGATCTCTGGAAGTCCTTGCATAATATTTGATTTAATACTGGTTAATATCAGCTAACTTAACGTCTGCAGTATTTTCATTTATCCAGCATAACCTCCAAAATCTTACATTCAATGCTATAACTAATGAGGGCATCTATCCAATATGCCTTCTTAATCATCTTGTTAATCTGTTCTGTTGCCTTTTGGAATTTGTAGATATGCACACCATGGTGTCTCTGATCCTCTGAATGGCTTGCTGTCTTACTATTTATTATGTAGTCCATTGCTTTGTTAGTCTTCCAAAAATGCATCACCTCACATTTATCAAGATGAAATTCTATTTGCCATTGTTCTGATAATCAAAAACTTTCCTGCTGGCTGTTTACCAGGTGTGTCATAACATGTCCGAACAGTTTGATTTACAATATCAATGTTAAAAATCACACAACACCAGGTTATTGGGAGGTACAAACTTTTGGGACACTGCTCCTTCAACAGGTAGCTAGCTGAGCAGGATTATAGTGTCATACAACTGATGCGATATGTTGAACAAACCTGAATTGATGGTAAGTCTTTCATCTTTTAGAATGGTTGCAGGTTTTGATTCATTAAATCCCAGAACTTCTTTCAAGTTACATTCCTGAGATAACTTAAGGTTTTATAAAAAAAAAAGGTGACATCTCAGCTCAGACAATGCATTAAAGGTGTTCCAATCTTGAGTCAGACTGGTTCTATTTCCAAAGTAGGAATTTATAAAATGTCACATGGATTGAGTGCCTACAGTTTGTGTGCTTTTTGAACAAAATGGAATGTATCTGCAAATGCAAATTCACCCCATAAACTTATATGTATGTATGCGTGCGTGTGGGGGAGAGACAGAATGAAAGAGGGAGTGTGTGTGTGTACATGCATGCATGCATGCTTGATAGAGTGTGTGTGAATGTGATGGAGCATATGCCTATGAGAGGGTGCGTGCGTAAGTGTGATTGTGGCGGGGGGGAGGGATGTGTGTGTGTGTGTGTGCCTGACAGAGTGTGTATATGTGTAGTCACCTGTAGTGTAACATGAACCTGAGATTCCAGTTGAGGCCATCCTCATGGGATAACCTTAAGTTTCTCAGGAAAGTGACTTGAAAGAAGTTCTGGGATTTACATGTTAATGAATCGAAACCTGCAACCCCATTCTAAAAAATTAAAGACTTAACAGCAATCTAGGTTTGTTCAATATATCACATCAGTTTCTGAGACTTTGATCTTTTACTGTAAATTCTGTGTCCTATGATCCTGCCCTAGTAGCTACGTGATGAAGGAGCAGCGCTCCGAAAGCATGTGCTTCCAAATATGTAAACCTGTTGGACAGTAACCTGGTGTCGTGTGATTTTTAACTTTGCTCACCCCAGTCCAACACTGGCGCCTCCACGACATAAAATATCTATAGGTGAGATGTCTCCCCAGTTCCTCTTCAAGTATTCGGCCCCATGTGATGCAGTGTGAGTGTCCCTACCTTTGGATCTGAAGGCCCAGGTTGATAGTCACCCTTGCTCCTGGGGAATGGCATAACATACCTGAACATAAAAAATATCTGTAAGAGGTAGAAACTATTCCTGTGGAAATTTTGCCTTTTCATGAAGTTCCTTTAAAATGTGTCCTTTTGTGAAAGGAAGGAGGGGGCACTTATTCCATTTAAGTACTTGATTTAAACATAGAATCATAGAATTCCTACAGTGTGCAAGCCGGCCATTCAGCCCATCAAGTCCACTCTAAGACTCCAAACAGCATCCCAACTCTGACCCCAACCCATCCTTGTAATCCTGCAATTCCTGTGGCACTCCAACCTAACCAGAACATCCCCTGAACACTTAAGCATGACCAATTTAGCAATGGCCAATCCAACTAACCTGCACATCTTTGGACTGTGGGAGGAAACCGGAGCTCCCAAAGGAAACCCACACAGACACAGGAGAATGTGCAAACTCCACACAGTCACCCGAGGGTGGAATCAAACTTGGGATGCCTGCTGCTGTGAGGCAGCAGTACTAACCACTATGCTGCCACATGTCCATATCAATTGAATATAAAACTGGTAGAAATAAACCCCTTGGCTACAATTCTCTAATTTCAATTCATTAATAGTCTTCCTTTAAGAAAGGTGATATATTGAGAGATCATGTTGTACATATTCTCTAATCAACCTGTTCATATATATTTTGAAACAACTCTGGAGCAGCTGTGACTTGAAAAACATTCTGGAGTCCTGTGAGCAGTTCTGGTTGCTCTGCTATATGAAGGATATCGTTAAACTGAAGAGGGCTCAGAAAAGACTTACCAGGATGTTGCCGGGAAAGGAGGGTTTGAGATATAAAAATATCTGGGACTTTTTTAACTAGGTATAAAATCATGAGGAGCATGGGTAAGGTGAATGACAAGGGTCTTTTCCATAGGGTGGGGGAGTTCAAAATTAGGGGCAGGAGTATATTTGTTTTAAGGTGAGAGTAGAAAGATTTACTAGGGATGTAATGGACAACCTTTTTACAAAGTTCGTGTGTGGAGTGAACTGCCAGAAAAAGTGGCCGATGCAGGTACAGTAACAATGTCTAAAAGACATTTGGATAAGTCCATGATTAGGAAAAGTTTGGAGAGATATGGGCAAAGCGCAGAGAGCTGGGATGAGTTTAGTTTGGAAACATTGTCAGTGTGGACTGATTGGACTAAAGGGTCTGTCTCCATGCTGTCTGACACTATTACTGCACCCTAAGAATCCTTGGGGCAACACGTTGAGATATTTTAAATAAGTTGTTCAAAGTTGATATGAGACATGCCTTCTGGTCCAGAGGAAGGGAAAATACCACTGCACAAAGAATCCTACTGGGGGAACATGTTTATTTTTCAACCTATTTTCTAATCAACACATGCAAGACGTTATGACACACCTCTGGAGCAAGTTGGACTTGAACCAGGCCTCCTGCCATAAAGGTAAGGACACTACCACTATGCAAGAGCCCCAGGGAGGGAAAACCTTTTCTTAATTTAATCTACTTTTCTAATCAACCTGAGAAGAATGTTATGTCAGCTCTAAAACAGGTGGGACTTGAACATGGGCCTCCTGGTTCTGGGGTTGGGACACTACCACCAAAAGACCCCATTAGGGGAAACATGTTACTTTTATGTAATTCATAAGAACACCTGTCAGTTGTTAATATAAAAAGGCAGTAATCAGGATTCCTGACACATTTCCTTTTGCTTTCCCAGGTAAACTAAAGCATTGTAGTTCCACACCATTTACTCTCTTGTTCTATGTGTCCCCCTTAGTTAGGAATAATCATATTCTAGAATAAAAAGGCTGGAGCTTCCTGGAGGATTTCTGGCTGCTGGACTGAAACCGATACTTTGTTTATTAGACACATGTACAGTGTGACAGTGAACGTTTCACCCTGGGATATACATTTATCTAATAATCCATTTCTACTTTACAAAAAAAAATCTGGTGGATCCAAGGCATTATTTTTCAGTAAGAAAATAATTATGTTGTAAAGAGCAGTTAATACGGTATATTTAACTGATAAAATATACAACAGATAGATTGTATCTCAGAGCTATGCTGAGGTGACTCACCAGTTTAAATCTGAAATTTAACAGCAATTTATTCAATGCTCTAAACCGTTCTCTCGTGATTATAGCAACTTCCACCTATTTCTACAGCTTGTTTCTTTTGAATCTGAACCAAGTTCAACTAATCAAGTACAAGCACAAAACTACACTATTGGTGCAATTATATAGATTTTTAAAATCAACCCATTCAGACATGTTGTAACACACTTCCAGGGCAAATGAGACTTGAATCCAATGCAATTTCAAACCAGAGGCGGTTAACAATCAACTGTGGCTATATACTTACTTAGGTCAGACTGGGTAAAAATGGTAGATTTCCTCTCTTAAAGGGCATGAGTGAACTAGACAGGTTTTTCACAACAATCACAGATAGACAGGGCAGTGAAGAGGCTTTTGGTACACTGGCCTACATCAATCAGGACTGAGTAAAGAAGTTGAGAAGTTATTTTGCAAGGACATGGATAGGGTGAATGCCCTCAATTTTTTTCCCAGGGTTGGGGCCTAGAGGACATCAGTTTAAAGTTCGAGGGGAAAGAACAAAAGGGAACCTGAGAGGCAACCTTTTCACACAGAGGGTGGTGTGCATATGGACAGAGCTGCCATTGGAAGTGATTGAGGCGGGTACATTAATAACATTTAAAAAGGCATTTGGACAAATACATGGATAGAAAAGGATTAGAAGGATATAAGCCAAGTGCAGGGAAATGGGGATAGTATGGACAGACATTTTGGTTAGCATTGACTAGTTTAGGTCAAAGGGTCTGCCTCTGTGCCGTAGGACTCTAGGAGATATGTGATTTCCATTAGACTAGCTCTTTGTCCCAGGTTTTTATTGAATTCAAAGTTCCCCATATGGTGACATTTGAACCAATGTCCTCAGACCAGAAGCCTGGGGAGTCTGAATTACTAGCCCAGCACTTTATCATTACCTCACTGTCTCTTGCTATTTTAAATCAGCCTGAGGCAAGTTTCCTTTGAACCTGGACTTTCTGGTTCAGAGACAGTGGCATTACCACCTGTGTTGCCTCTAACCTTTGCAGCTGCTGCACAGACTTCATGACAGCAACCTCTGGAACCAGAAGCCAGTAGGTGTGCACAGACCACCTGAGCAGCTTAGAATAAACAATACATAAGAACTAGGAGCAGGATTAGGCAATTCACCCCCTCAAGCCTGTTCCTCCATTCAATATGAATAAAGCTGATCTCATTTTGTGGATAAGCCATGAGAAATACAGGATATTGGAGGGTTTGTTGTGTGGGATGCTCTTCAGAAGGATGATGTGGACTTGAGTGGCCTGCCCCCACATTGTGAGGATTCAATTTTTCTATGAAAAAGGCTATGGATAGAGAATCAGTACCTGGAGAATTAACCTTAAATTACACGTCAACCCCCTCTGCTGGATTGTGGAGATGCAGCACTAAGTCAGATCTACCAACAATTTATACAATAGCACATACAACATTGATAAATGTCCAGAATATTTTGCATAGGTGTAATCCAGAAAAGCATACTAAGCCAATCATAGATAAATGTTTAACCAAAGAAAACTGAGAACCATGAAAGTGGAGGGGAATTTGAAAGGCAAGATTTAGGAAGGTTAGTTCTGCGGTTGGGTCGGGACAACTTAAAGCATTCCTCAATGTTGGGAATTGCTTTGGACTAGGATAGCTTAACAATAGGATCTTTTACTTCTGCCAGTTATTGATTTTTATGGCTTGCCATTACTGCATTGCTGAACATTGGGAGTTTTTCTTTTAAGCCAACAAACTGGCAGCATATATTTCATCTGTGGCTGCATTTAAATGTGTTTTTGTACGTTGCTTATCTATGTATTCAGGAAGATATTCTGAGCATTATTGCATTTGTCAGGGTTGTGATCATGATGCCATTTTTAGTTTAATAAATGCTGGGCTTTAAACATTGACATTTTGATAATGACAATTTCTTTTAATTTGGGAATTTCCGTGAAATGGAGTAAAACTTTTCATTTCAGCATCTAAAGTCAGAGTCTTCTCACACTATTTTGGTCAGTTACCTCAGTTCACTCACCTGCAATAATAAACTGACATGCCCACCTTAAATCCTCATTTCTACAGCAGCTGTTCCACTGATTTATTTCATTATGCTCAATTCTAGTCATCTTTGTGCAGCAAGACACTAAGAGGCTCTTACATTTACAATTAAGAATGTATACTTTTCATTTGTCAGTGTGGATTTAATTTAGAATCAGATCCGAACAATTGATTGTATTTTAATGTTACACGCGAAGTGATCATAGTGGTGGACTGGAGCAGGGAGAGAAATGTAATCACGGTTCCTTTTCCTAAGTACTAGTCAAAATGTCCTACTGGAAAGCTTGCATGTCATATATCAAAAAGAAGAAAGTTCAGCTGCGATGTTACCTGTAGATTCCATGCTGTCTATAACTCAGTGACAGTGGTCTGAATTCACAGGAGAGATGAATGGTTTATCGTGCAAAAGATGTTAAAGGGAAGAGAGCACCCATGGAAAGCAATGTGTTGAGAAAAAGAGAGAGAAAGGGAGAGAAGAAGAGAGAAATAGAAAAGGCTTCACTTAGCAGGTTAGGCAGCAGAAACCAATCTTAAACAGCTCCATCACATCTGAAGTAATTAAAAACACAATTAAATTAATCTCAAATTTAAGTTTTATTGCCAAGTTCTAAAAGTTTTATTTCTGGTAGGATTATCTATACATCAACATCTTAAAGTAACATTCATTTAAGGTGTAATCCAAAAAATAGCTTAATACAGCCCCACCTGAATCAGCAAGATTATAAATGCATTTATTGAATGGTGGTGTTCCAGTGATACACTGTTCCTGGTAGGAGGCAATATTGCTATTGTTCTTCAAACACAAACCATGCAAAAACTGTAGAGTACATAACTACATGGTTTGTGGAGCCTGAGTATGAGTGTGAGGTGCAGCAAAACATTGATGCTCCCATCAGGAGCAATTTTATGGTGAAAATAGGTAGACGTCGGCCTCTATGTGCACACCCAACTGGCAGTGTATTAAAGCATCCTTTGTATCAAACTTTGTATGATTAAAAAAACTTGCATCACATACTCCAGTTAAGTCTAGTGTAAATCGGAGGTTTTGAAAGCCAGGATCATCACTCGCTAAATATCCCTCATGACTACTACTCAGAGTGGTCTTCATTTTATATTTCGAATGTGCCTTATCTGTTAATATAATTATTTCTAGTAATGCTTTACTGTACTCCCAATTGTTTTCTTGCTATTAGTTAGGCAACCAAACAACTAGAAATACATCAAAAATGCCAACTTGTTATAGGATAATGTAATAATGGAAAGAGTTGAATAATGGATGAGAATGGTGTGTTCGGGTGTTGGGGGAAGGGCAGGCAGGATGGAATGGAAAAGACTGAAGCCACATCAGCAGTTTTGCCTTGTGATTAGAAAAAAATGTTTCTGACCTAATGTCCCACTGAAAATACAGATATCACATGGATATTGAGAGATTTTGACCTGTGACAAAGGATTAAGTAAGTCATTGTACCTTTGTTTTAGTTGTTTTTTATAGAGGAACAATTGAATGCCACATACAGTAAAATCTTGTCATTAATTTACTGCATTGATATTGTTCACTAGACAAGTTAAGCAGCATCTCCCTGACTAAAAGATGGCAAAGCGACAGTGATTACCAAAACAAATGTTTTTTTACTGACCATAGATTATAAATACTGTTTAAAACAGAAAACCTTTTCCACAATGATCACAGTTCTTCATAATGTAGTCTACACTCATTACACTGCAGAAGGCCATATACACCCCACTTCATTTGGGCTCCAGCTGCTCAGTTTATGCTCTACGGTTCAATGTGCAGTGCATTTAACTGTGCAACATGGTTACAGCTAACATTTAATGCTGCTCCCTTGAGAGAAAATATCAAGGAGGAAAAGGCTATTCCAATATGCACCTGCTTAGAGGAAATACGTTCAGCAACTGACCAATCTGCAATTAGGGACTCATCAGGTCTGGATGTATGGTCTCGAACATTTAACTCATCTTGTAACACAGTGGGAGATATTTTAATAGAAGTGATAGAGGTCCTGTCTGCCAACTGAAGGATGCCAAGAGACCTACATCACCTCTCTAAGGGAAAGTCTGTCAACTGACAGCCACCTGAGGGTTTAATTGGATAGTGGCAGGCTTTCTGTCAAAGCCTTTATCCCTGGGCAGATGTTACTCTCACAGAGTTGACAGGCAAAGATCCAGCAGTTCTTTTAAAGGGAAATAGTAGTCACTGTTGGTGGTACGACACCTTCCTGAGACCTAAGAGAGGGGCACATGGTTGGTTTTCAGCATTTCCCCAATCAACGCCTCCCAATGTTGAGTCCCTTGATCAGGCAGTGAATATCTTTGAATGTATCTAAGGAGTTGACAAGCACCGTGCTTGGTAAGCTCCCACATTCCCTACTGTGTTAACATCAGCTGCAGCAGAGATGAGGCCTTTAAGTCAGCATTAATTACTCAGTTAAGGATCTTAATTGGTGACGGGAAGACAGTTTACAGACCTTCACACCACATAATTAAATCGGAGTGGAGGAGGAAGTTGAAGGGGATCACCACCCACCACACGCCGGGCTGATTAAATGCCCCAACCAAAGTCACCCAAGAAGGTCATTTACAGCCAGTACACTGGAACAGATGCAAGTTATACTCCAAAAAATCCACTACTTAGGACTGCAAACTTAGGCAAAAAGTGAGGGAATATTCTCCCAAATAAAATACCATTACCTCTGATTATGCAAATAAACTTTCCTATGCTCAAAGTATAAATATTGCAAACCCATATCACATATAGTTAGCTAGACCACACCCATTTTGCCAACAACTGTTCTGGGACCAAAGTAATAAGAATATACCGCATTATTAAATTCAATTCCATTTCTTCACTATTTGTTGTCTTTATTTTTATGCTCAGATGCAATTCCACAGACAGCAGAAGCTTTCCTCCCATTACCAGGCATCAGATTTTCTAATAAGGTTATTGAATAACATTCAGGAGTTAGGATGCAAATAGATTTTCCTAAACTTCTCCAACTCCTTTTAAACCAGGTGTGAAAGCTAAACACAATGTTTCCAGTTGTGATCAACTATTTAGATAGCGACTGAGCATGTTCCTGGTTTTTGTGGCCATGTACTACATGGAACAAACCATTAGGAAACTTTATCCATAATTTCAAATCATCAGAGTCATATAATTAAATCACATTCCATGAACATTCACTGCATTTTTTAGAAAAGTTATGGAGCAACACTTAGAGAATAGTGTAGTAAGCAAAGAGTTTTGCCCTGTTTATTATTAGTAATGACAATGTTTACATTCTAATCTTAGCCTAATAATTTGTTCAAATTACAATTAATGCTCCTGTATTTTTTTTAAAGTTTTATAAAGGAAAATACTTATTACTAACACAGTGGGGAAATTCTTTCAGTTATCTCTTTTAAATTTTGCAGTTTCTCGTGAGAATGAATTTTGGTGCCTTTTGCTTAACAAGTGAAGCACAGCCATTTAGTTCAGATGTTACTATTCTGGAAGGCATCACAAACCTAAGATTGTCCACATGCAATTCTCTCTCACACAGATATCCAGCAGAAGGAAATACTTCCAACTCCAGTTGTTACAGTAAATGGTTGACTTGTGTGAAAAAGAATTCGGTTCTCACACCTTTGTTCCTCTACAATTACCCAAAGATTACAATTTTTAAAAATCTGAATTTATTTTTTTTTGTTTAAAGCAAGGTTTTTGCCACAGTATGGGAGCTCTGGTAACCTAGTAATCCCTTTCAGTTGTTGAGCAAATTACAATTTGGAAATAATCCTTTTGGAAAGCAGGTGATGAAAGGAGAGATTCCTGTGCCACAGTGGAAAGACAGCAGCTGTCAAATAGTGCACACTGAAATAAACTATCTCAACAGGCAGAAGGGGCGGAGTGTCTGTCCTGATCCACACTCAACCCTTTGCTCAGAAGGAAAGCTTCCTGCTTTGGTTCACGCCCCAAGAAACTTTTCAGCATATCTTCGGCATCCAAAGAACCACCTGGTTTAAGAATAAAGTTCCGGTAATCCAAGCCAACCTAGAGAAAAAGAAGCGCAAAATGAGCAGATTCTGTGGTTCTTTTCAAAGCGAACAGGATCTACTTTCATTTGAGTTACAGTAGATTATAATTATTAACAATGATTATATTATAGTTTTATTCCCAACGAGCAAGCTTATAACTGGAGTGAAATTAGGATAATTTTAATGTTGTATCAGGTAGCTGTAAATTGTGAGGAACACTAGCTAATTCCTGTTATGCCACTGCCTCAGGCTGCCAGTAGACCTCTGAGCGCAAAAGGGCTTAGTTGAGCAAAATAACAGATGCACTTAGGGGGAAGGTAGAAAAATATTTGGGAAAAATTATTGGGAGAATACGCTGATAAGGTTAGATGAATTAAAATGAGAGAAGGTGGTATGGAGCATAACCACCAGCAAGAACCTACTAGGACGAATATATATTTCCTTTGCTAAGCATTCTTTGTTGTGTATTAATTTATATTGTTAGGAATACCTTTCTCATAACATTAAAAATAATTATAGTGGTTTACAAGATCCGACAGGTTATAAGTACATAACAAGTAAGCACAGGCCAGTTAATAGCCGATTTTCTCCCTCACTAACACTTTCTTGTACCATCCCCAAACATTTGTGCCTTTTTAACATGTCTTGAAATACAACACAATTGTATCACCATGTGATGCAAACCACAATTGTGTAAAGCAACTTCCTGATAGGGGCGGGGTGGTGGAGGAAGGGTGGAGGAGGAGGAAAACCTTGCAACACTTTGGTTTCCTTGTGTTCAGATTGGAACCTGGCAGTATACTGTACGTTGGCATGGAAACCAAACTGATTGGCTTTGATATGTAGTTGTGCTCATGTACTGCTATCAGTCCAATGTAGGTCGCAACAGGACATAGGAAAGAGAAAATTAGAATAACGTTCAAATTTCTGAGCAGAGAAGAGTATCAGCCTTTTTCTAAACTTAGAAGTGTGCATAGGTAAACATTCCAACAGGGACTCAGTAATGAAAATAATCAATTTAACATGGTCACTAGAAGTAAGAAGAGAGATTGAGAAATATTTCTTCAGGTAGAGAACTGTTGAAACATGAACTGCTCCTTTATCACAGAAAGCAATTCCACTGGAATCCACTATATTTTTTCCAAGGGAAAGCTGTTAAAATATTTGAGGTAAAGAAAAATAGAGGGCTATGGGGAGAGATATGGTAGGGAGATTGTTTTGGATTGCTCCTGCAAGAGGCCAACACAATTAGGAGCGCCGAGTAATTTTCTTCTATGCTGCAAGCCTGTACAGTCCTACACCCTCCTTCCCAAAGTAAGTCACTTCAGACTCTCAGAATTCATACAGACCAGAAGGCGGCCATTTGGCCTGTCGTGCCTGCACCAAGCTATCTGGAGAATCTAGAGTGAGCACCAAACTCCTGCGTATTGAACAATTATTTACATAGAAACAAGATTCTCTTTCATGCTTCAAATGAACCCTGCCTCCACCACATTTCCAGACAGTGCATGGAATCAATCTAATCTGCCTGAAAAGAAACAACAAAAAAAAGGTTTATTGTTTCTGATCAGCATTTAGTAACCAATTTTGTAAATCTGGGAGGAACAATTCAGTTACAAGTTTAGATACCGGTAAATTTACAACCACGATTCCGAGTTAAAAATCCATCAGTACCTTTGAGCTCATGACCCCTTCTTGGCGAAATCGGGTGTAGAACATGTCCATTGAATAAACCTCACTCCAGAGATAACCATAATACTGGGCATCATATCCCCCTGCCAGATGCCCAAATGTGGCTGGCATATTAGTTCCTGAAAAATATACACAGTTACAATATTATTTCATATACCCAAATTCTTTTAAAAAAAAGTGTATTAACTGCCTTGTTTTTGTGTTATATTTCCATTAGATTTGAACAGATGTGCATTACGTTACAGAATGGGTACACCCAAGTATTGCTTCATGATGTTCTTTATTTCATTGAATCATAGTGACACTTTGTTAAATTAGGTGGTTCAATAATAAGAAGAAATAGCAGTTCACTTGATAGTTGGGCTAAAAATGCTAGCATCTACACAATAGAGATAAGCAGGATTCTGGTTTTGACAAGGTCTATGTCAAGGTACCGCATTTCAAAGCGGCAGCAGACAAAGTGAAAAGTTTTGGTTACCTGGTGATGCTGGAACTCCCATTATCTCTTTACATAACCTGGCATACTCTTCCTTAGCATCCACATTTGTGCTCATGTGCAGCGACTGGTCAACCTTTGCCAAAACTATCTGTCGCAAATTAAAGAGCCCTATTCAACAAGGATAGGGAGAAAAATTATTTGCTTTTTAACAACAGCATCATTACAAATATTGGTAAATCTGTTAGCCATATCTGCAAAGATTAAAAGTAACTTAATATGGATAAAAAGAAACAAAGTCTGTGAGCTCTTAAATTTTTCTCACATATTACTTTGCTGTAAGATTATACAGATGTGAAAAACAGTGTCGATATTTACCGGTATTAGCCAGCCTGGATTTAAGGAGTTTGTCCAGCAGATCTTCTGGAATCATCTTCCCATCTTTGTAGTGTTTGGACATTCGGAGTAATGGTTCCTTCTCCCAAACCCAGTTCTCCAACATCTGAGATGGAGCCTCCACAAAATCTCGCTCAACATGTGTTCCACTGAACATAGCAAACTCGGCCTGTCAGACAATAATACGATTACTGCCTGAACTCACTTCAAGGAACACAGGATGTTGCTTAAATTGTATAGAGAACAATTTATCATACAATTCACTAAATATAATCAAGGTGCTGAATTCAAACACAAGGCACAACCAAAGGCCGAACATCTCAACTAAGTCCTCCTCAGCTAAGATACAAAACGATGTAGAATATTAAAATGAGTATGTTCAAGTGGCACTCAACCACTGATTCTATCAACAAACACATCGATCTGGACCCAATATACTGCAGCGGACAGCAACTGACAACCGGAAGCGGCAGAGAGAAGCCACTATAAATGCCGAAGGAAACATGACAGAAGCGCTTCACAGGAGGCTCCCAAGCACTGAGGATGTCACCTAGAAAGGGGACGAAACGTTTGCAACAAAAACTCCCAGCTCGGCGAACAGAACCACAACAACGAGCACCCGAGCTACAAATCTTCTCCCAAACTTTGAATATGTTCAAGATCCACAAGAGCTACTTATTACTTGATCTTGTCTACAGCGAAGTCTGACAATTCAGGAAGCAAAATAAAAGGATACGTTATTTGCCCATTCAAGCTTTAAGAAGAACAATGAAGGCAAGTTGGTAAAACTGTATAAATGAAGAATATCAGTCAGCATTCCCAGTCCAAAATGGCCTACCACTGACCATTGCTAAAAAGTGAACTAATGATCATTGTTCAGGAGATCAGATTCAAATATGGCTGCGTGTTCCAAAATTAAATAGCCTGGTGATATTGTCTAGCTCACATGAGCAATGGCAACTTGTCCAATGGATTTGAGGACTGCAGCACACCAAGAAATGGAACTTTGAGAAGAAATGGCAGAGGTGGCAGGGAAAGAAAACCCTTAAGATTTCACATCATTGAGACCAACAATAGAAATGATAATGACAGAGTTAAGGCAGTAATTTCTTACTTGAGAGCAGATCTGATGCATCACATGACCAAACTCATGGAAATAGGTTTCAACCTCATCATGTTGAAGTAATGATGGAGCACTGGGAGTTGGCTTGGTGAAGTTTGCAACCATAGCAGCCACCGTGAACTGCCTGGTGTTATCAGGTAGTAAACATCCTGGCTGAAGCCCAAAACAAGCAGCATGTCCATACTTTCCCTCCCTGTAAAACAAAATATTTTGCAATGATCATACTTTAACTTTGTTTTCAAGAGTGGGTGTGAATTGAATTTTATTTTTGTATCACATTCACCTTTCTGTTGAACTAAAGCTTAAAAATTTACTGTCACATCTCAAACCTCTCCACTCTCTACTTTTTAAGAAAATGATAAAAGAGAAAGAGGAGATGTACATCTTTTCACAAACTCTTGCCTTTGAGCGCCATGAATATTTTCTCTTCCCCCGTCCCACCAATCTTCTACCTTGATACAATTATTTGGCCATGATATCACGGATCCCTCTTACTCCTTTTCAGCTCTCTTTCCACATTTTTCTTGTAATTCTTAATGTGTTCCAAGCTAAGCTTATGCACCATTTCCTATTCTGATTCATAATGATAAGTTTCTGGTTCTAAATAAAACTCTTCACTTTTCTTCATCTTGTAATTTTGGAACAGTTGATAAGGTGTAGGATATTAAGCATACAAGTTCCAATCTTATGATCTGCTCAGACATGTTTATCTCGAGATATCTTAATTCAAAAAACAAATTTACTTGTATTCTATGGTTTTAACAAACAAATTTTGTAAAGTGTCAATCTTATACCTTTCTGAATAATAGTGTTGCAGGTTTGGAAAGAAAAAGCTCAGCTCAATAGCACTGGAGTACAATATCCAGCTATTGAGGTTCAATTTACATTGCAAAAATCCTTGACGGTGCATAAAAATTGGACAGGATACCCTGAGATTACCATTTTATAAATAATTACTAGACAAGTTTATCAGTTACATAAAAAATACTTTCTCTTTCCTGTTACAACACAACTTAGCAAGCCACTGTCATCACAGCCATATATATCCATATGTACCCACACAGATTTATAGTTGAGTTTTTACTTTAGGGCTTATTCCACCCAAAATGTATTGTCGCTGAGTCTTGAGAAGATTTGTAGCTCAGGTTGAGGTATGTAGGTTTGCTCACTGCTGGAAGGTTCGTTTTCAGATGTTTCATCATCATACTGGGTAACATCATCAGTGAGCCTTCAGATGAAGCACTGGTGGTATGGCCCGCTTTCTATTTATGTGTTTAGGTTTCCTTGTGTTGGTGATGTCATTCCTGTGGTGATGTAATGTCCTGTTCTTTTTCTCAGGGGTGGTAAATGGGATCCAAGTCAATGTGTTTGTTGATACAGTTCCAGTTGGAATGCCATGCTTCTCGGAATTTTCATGTTTGTCTCTGTTTGGCATGTCCTAGGATGTATGTGTTGTCCCAGTTGAAGTGGTGTCTACATGAACATCAGCTATCCACAAAAAGACATGACCCACTCTCACGTGTATCCTTACATATAGATGAGGAAGGACACCACTTCGACTGAGACAACACATCCATCCTAGGTCAAGTCAAACAGAGACACATACGTGAATTCCTAGAAGCATGGCATTACAACTGGAACTGTATCAACAAACACATTGATTTGGATCCCATTTACCATCCCCTGAGAAAAAGAACAGGAAATGGCATTCCAACCTAAGGAAACCTAAGCACACAAATAGAAAGCGGACCATGCCACCAGTGCTTTATCCGGAGGTTCAGATGATGTTATCTAATATGGTGAGGAAATGTCTGAAAATGAATTTTCGAGCTCAGCGAGCAAACCTACATCAAGTATTGTCGCTAACTTAAAAAAAAATCATCTTAGAATCATAAACCTCAGAGAAAGCTATTCGGCCCAATAAACTCTACTTTTTTTTTGAAAGAGATATCTAATTAGTTCCACCTCCTGTTCTTTCTCTATAGCCAAGCAATTCTCTTATTTGTCACATGAAATCAGCAGCACACACACCCTACCCCCCTACTTTACTCAAGTGGCCATGTCTTTCATCCATAGAACTAGAGTGTGTTGCCTGCCCCTCTTCCACAGCTACATTTGAGCCAGTGTGTCTCTGGAAAATGAGCATGCGGTGTCTACCAACTCCCTAGAGTTGTTCAGGGACAGATGGATACTGAATGGAGTGGAGTGTTTTATTTCCTCCTCCAACTCTTAATTTAATCCCTGCCCTCCCCTTCTCTTTTTTGATCACACAACATTGCTCTTTGAGAAGGGTATTGCTAGTCACTGGCCACTCGGTGTTTCCTTTGTTCCTGGTAGTGGAAATTGAATAAAGATCTGTCCACCTGTTCACTGTCTCACTCTTGCACACACACACAACATGGGTGCTAAGAGAAAGAAAAAAAATATATATGTGGAATATAAGCACTACCACTCTTAAGCAGTAGTGTGGGGGAAAATTAAAAAAGAAAAAAAAAAGAACTCAAGTATGTAGATTAGATTAGATTACTTACAGTGTGGAAACAGGCCCTTTGGCCCTACAAGTCCACACTGACCCGCCGAAGCACAACCCACCCATACCCCTTACCTAACACTACGGGCAATTTAGCGTGGCCAATTCACCTGACCCGCACATCTTTGGACTGTGGGAGGAAACTGGAGCACCCGGAGGAAACCCACGCAGACACGGGGAGAACGTGCAAACTCCACACAGTCAGTCGCCTGAGTCAGGAAATGAACCTGGGTCTCAGGCGCTGTGAGGCAGCAGTGCTAACCACTGTGCCACCGTGCCGCCCATGTACTGGCTGGTTATTTCACAGTTTGTTCACAGCACAATCTGATCTATAGCTCACCTAATCCAGGCTGATATTTTAGCACTACCATTGCGAGAATGGTCTTTGTACAGACATGGCTTAAACATCCCTTCTGTTTCAGTCGTTCAGTTGAACGTTAGAGATCTCCAAGCACTACACAGAAGTTCTCCAGACTTCCACTGACATCTACATAAAAACATTCTAATAAAAATTACTGAATACTAGTCAGGAACCCAACTTCTTTTCTCTCCTCCCTAATCTAAGAGAGACACTAACTGTGCCATTTCACCTACTGACCTGGATGATATCAACCAGAACAGGAGCAGAGACCAAATTGTATCGATCAATTTCACAAAGGACAATGCCTTTCACCTGAGCAAGATATTTTAACATTGTAGAACTAGGTTTTGAACAATTCTATCCTTCGAAGATTAAGAAATCACCTTGGATATAAATCTAAATAAAATTGTCCCATCAACTCTCCAGTTGTACTGTCTTTCACTGAATACAGTTTTACATCCTCATGCCACACAGGCACATTCTCAATTAGTTGAAACGTTAATCCCAGTAGATCTTGGTAGATTCCCAGCAAGCCAGAAGTTACAACATCCATCGGAAAATATTCCTTCAGCAGATTCTGATCCACCGAGTACTTCAACTCCTCCACCTGGTTCATGTAGTAGCGCAGATCCCAGGCATTTATAATATTATCAAATTCCAGCCCTCGCTTCTCACACTCTTCCTTCTTCAGCTCTAATATCACTTCCCTCTCCTCGTCACCAAGTGGTTTCAACTTCTGTGCTAATTCATCTGTAAAATCAATTTGAAAATGTTTACATGTCATGATATTGTTCTCAACTAGGTGTAGATCTTCTCTGAATGAGGCTCCCTCATTCAGAGACTGTTACATTGGACACCAGTCAGGAATGTTGGTGTGGAGCAGATGGAGGTGATGCTTCAGAAGGACCTGCTGGAAAAGAAATGAAAAAGGAAACCAAATAAACTGAAGTTGAAAAACCACATCCTTTCAGACGCAGCTTGCAGTGGCCCCACGAAGGACAGCTGGAAAGCCAGTTAACTCAGATTATGATGGACTAAACTCTATTAAAATGGCAGCAAATGCAAAGGGGAAGTAAATAAATCCCTATGATTTTTTTGGGACTAACCCGTTTTTATCAGATAAATGGATACTTTTCTTTCCAAGTTCAAATTAGAATCTAAAAGAGTACAGATTATATGCACGTGATTTAATTTCAGGACAAAGCACAATCTAACAATTTGATCATTACCCAACATGTGCCTACACATAATCCTAATTTCTAAGAGCATCAATCTACATCCTTTTTTTGTTACAACATAGCAAGTTTGTTTTAAAAAGTATCAAGGCTGCTGATTTGTGGGCAGTTTTATGGCACTGTTTTGGATTAATTAAAAATGGAACCAGACTGTGCATGTTAATTTGTTGAAGACACCTAACAGAATGCAGAAGGTTTCGATACATTTGACATCAGTCCTGTCTGATGCTAAACATAAAGAATGGTGGTTTAACAAGCTTTACCTAAAATAAGCATATGTTTGCAAATGAAATTCATTACCTAGAAAGACATCGACACTTTTGCTATTCTTAGCCATGTTCATTTCAAGTACAAAATCCGAATGGGTCTTAAACTCCAGGATACCAGCCTTCTTTGTACGAAGTTCCACCAATTCTTTAAGGATTTTTGTATTCTCCTAGTCAAGCAAGAGAAAATTAGTTTAACTTTGTTTCCAACAATAAGAAATATTTCTAAACTGCCTAATAGTCTTCCACGGACTAACAGAGATATCTGCACACTTGAAGTACTACCTTATATATTGAAACCACTTGCAGAATTTCCAGTGAATAACTGCATCACATAATGTGAAGACAGTAAAATCCCACACTCAATCCCTCTCTCTCTCTCATTTGAAGCAATCAAGGTAACCTTAGTTGGAGCTATGAAGAGGACAAAACAAAATCAGCCCAGTTTTCTGCTTCTAATCACAGTCCAACGATTCATACTGGAAAAGTACACTATGTTGAGGAGCAGGCTTAGCTGTAATGTTCAAATGTGAGTTATAATGTTTATCTTATGAGGAGAAAGTCAATAAATGATCTGAACTAGTTCATAACATCCAGGAAAGAAGTTTGTCTAAATATGGAACATATTATTGCAATACAACACTTAATTATCGTAGTTGTGGGTATGTTCACCGAGCTGCAAAGTTGAATAGCAGACGTTTTGCCCCCTATTAAGTGCTTTGGAGCCTCCTGTGAAGCGTTGCTGTACTGTGTCTTGTGGAATTTATTTGGTTCCATTCCTGCTGCTCCCGGTTACCAATTCCGCTTGATCATTGTAGTGGCCAGTATATTGGATCTCGGTCTATATGCTTGTTGGTGGAGTCTGTATAGGAGAGCCATGCTTCTAGAAATTCTTCGGCTGCCCTCTGTTTGGCTTGTTCTACGATCATTTGTATTGTCCCTGTTGAATTTGTGGTTCTTGTCATCTAGAAGCATGACACTCATCCACAGAGTCCATCAACAAGCACAGAAACCTAGACCTAGTATACTGGCCACTACAGTGAATATCTGGAAGCAGCAGGACCGGAACCAAATAAATCCCAGAAGACAGTACAGGAGGACTTCACAGGAGGCTCCAAAGCATTGGAGATGTCACCTTGACAGGGGATGAAACATCTGAAAATCAACTTCCCAGATCGGCTAACATACTAACAACTAGAACAACCGGCATCTGAGCTACAAATCTTTAAGCAAACCTTGACCACTTAATTATTTAAAAGAAAGAGAGATGTGTATTTACTTGGTAAACAATGGATATAAAAGAATAATATGGAAATACAATGAATTTGAAGTAAAAAATACAGCAAAAAAAGACTAAAAGTAAATCTGGTCAACATCTTTATTAAAAGAATAGTGACAGTGACAGAGTGGAACTTGGTTGAGCAGACGAGCTCTGATGCATTTAAAAGGCGAGAGCTGGACAAGTTCAAGGTGGAGAAAGGATCAAAAAGATATACTGAGTGAAATTATTTAAATAGAATGGTAGGAGCCTTGTGTGGGTCATAAACACCACCAGAGACAGTTGGATCAAACAGAATTTACAGTAATATAAATGGCATGTAAAAGACAAATGACCAGCTTAACATACCTCCATACAGCGGGAATTAAAGGCATGCTCCATCTTCTTCCTGGTTTCTGGGACATAACATTTCTTCATCAAGGGAAAATAGTGGGGATACTTTAGAGTCACCTTTAGCTTCCCAGTGTCTGTTTTCTCCAGGCTATTGATAAAGTCATCAGGGAGACCGCCTAGTGGTGCAATATATTAACATAATCAACAGCAATTAACAGCAAACATTCAGATTACTCACATCACATTTACTTTCACCGAATACAAATTGGGGTGCATCTGTTTGCTAGCAAATGCAGCTAGTAATTCACTCAGAGAAGCTATAAATGTTTCTAGCTCAATTCCTGCATGCTCTGAGTTATCTGAACTCAATCATGCCTGCAATTGGTCTCAATATCCCCATAGGAAAACAATGGGATTAAAAACACCATGAAAATAACCAAAATCCATACAATTCTGCCTAGAAGAATGCTGTTGGCCAAATGAGGACAGAAGGGGTTCTGTTGTTATTCCCACATTAAGACAGTCTGCCAAAACGCTACCTTTCTCTCACCCATGCAGAGGTGGCTAAAACCTTCAAGAATCCAAAGTACCATAATTTCATTAAAGCACAATTCCTTCAAGCATGAAGGGAAAAAAAAATCAGAATAAAGAAATGGAATAACAAACAGTTTGGAAGTACAAATTGACATGCAGACCCAAGGATACTTTGGGTTTTTAAGGAAGATACAAACATACACATTTTTGATGCCTTTCTAGGCAATGATAAGATTTAAGTGTTTGAGAAAACCTTTGTTGTGAAATCTTTTCCAATGGTGAGAATCACCAGGGAGTGTAATTCGTTGTGTTCAAATTGTATTTGCAGAGTACATTGAACTATATGGTACCAGCATGTAATAAGCAATAAAAGAAAAGCTTGCATTTAGATAGCACCCTATCCATCCACAAAGTCCCAAACCACATCAATCAACTTAATACTTTTTATGGCTGAGGGATAAACGTTTAAATGAACACCTCAAAAACCTCAGTTCTTTGAATAATTCCATGCTTTTTTTTTAATATCTGCCATCTGGTCTTCAGATTAAAAGTTTATCCAAAAAGGAGTGTAATGGGACCTTGGAGTCACTACCAGGTTGGACTCCAAGCTAAGTCTGCCCAAGGGCCAATGAAACCTTTATGGTGATTGTTTATTTGCTGTGAAGTACAACCTAAGTAAAGGGCAATAATCCATACTTAAAACTATTTGATGGCACAAATGAACAGTTTCATTTCTATATGTGGGGCTCAAATCATACTTTTCATTGATAAAGTAACATATTTCTTACCCAATTCATCCTGTGTGAACTCCAGAAAGGTTGTATTCTCGTTCAGGTTCTTGCTGAAGTCGATACACAAAGTGCTGATTCTCTTCTTAATGGCTTTGATCTCCTAAAGCATAGAATAAATGAGTAGTGAGCCCCTCAATAACTCCTAATTTACTGAATGTACAAAGGGGATAATTATGTATTTCCAGTATAATGAGTTTCTTTGGACAGATTGTTAGATGCCATAGAAATATCAATAGCAACCTAACTAATCATTTATACATTAGGATAAAAAAATTGAAAAGTGTGGATTTCATAAAAGATATAGTGGATAAATCCGTCTGGTGATACTTGGGGCACATGATCCAGAAGGTCCCAAATCCCATATTTTCCATGTTTTGTACTCAGTCAAATTGTCTTGGCTGGTACTGGACATTATATTACTGTAATAAGGAGAATTGATTGATTGATTGATTGAGAGATACTCATCTGATCCTCCTTGCCCACAAGACATCCTCCAAAAAGCACTCAACTATCACAGCCACCTGCTCCCAAACCCATTTCACTGTCATTTTCCCAAGCCCTGAGAAACTCAGACAGCAGGTGCCCAGTTTAAATCAGGCTCTGAACTCCATTCATTTAATATTATAATGAGGAATCCAGTCATTTCAAGGCATGAGACACGCACACTATTGTGGATTGTGATGTTTTAAGTTTTAACATCCCACATGGTAGACATGAGGAGCTTAATATCAAATCCATTGTGTATTGCAAGCATTCTGCTTTGGTTGGGTCTCACCTACAAAATGTGGTTTTTATCATGACTTACATCTTGCTTTTCTCTCGGCAGGTGGAGTCCATTTCTTTTCCCTAGTTTCAGTAATCTTTCCATGTAGCGTATGGCCTCTGGCTGTAGACCTTCAACTTGACCCTGAAAGTACAAGCCCTCAGATTGAAGCAGAAGCAAGACTTCTCTCAAATAGATTTCCTTTCCTTCTAATTAAAATATAGAAGAAACATTCTTGTGTAAAAAAAATTCTTATGCCATGCAAAACATTTTTAGTTCCTAATTTTGATTTGTCAACAAGAAAAGTTGTTAAAAAGTTTAAATATTCGAGATCCAAGATGGTGGCGACTCAGCAAGTCTGAGTTTACAGTGCTCTTCCCAAAACCTGGGTAAAGTGAGTTACTCACCCCCACCACACTTACCAAACCACCCAAAAAAATTTTCTAACCTTAACTAGCTGCTTACTATTATATTTAAGCAGTTTAATATTAAGTGGATAATGAGTAAACCAAAGGGATCCCGCAGCTCTCAGAAAACAAAGACCCCTCCCCCACCCTCCTCTCCTCCTCCGGCTGCAGCTGATGTAAAAACAGGCCTTGAAGAGATGATTGCCAGGCTGGAAACGACACTCGTCAATTTCATCGCAGAATCCAGACAGAGATGGAACGCATTCGAAGAAAAGTTACAAAAGCACAGCCAGGCTCTCGAGGAATTACAGTGCCGAGTGGAGGGGGCGGAGCTAAAGGCCACGACCTCCGAGGCTGCAGCACAAACAGCTGCAGAACAGGTGCGAGCTCTGGAGCAGAGAGTCCGGGCCTTTGAAATCTACATGGATGACCTGGATAATAGAAATCGGAGAAAGAATATCCGTCTTCTGGGCCTCCCTGAACAAGAAGAGAAGGGACAGTTAGTAGTATTTCTGGAGCGATGGTTGCCCCAGCTTTTAAACCTGGGGGCTGAAACTGACCGGGTAAGGGTGGAGTGGGCCTACCGGGTCGCAGTACGCGGATCTGGCCCAAACCAGCGCCCACGCCCGGTCCTGTTCCGGCTGCAGAGTTATAGGGAGAGGCAGATACTCCTGGACGCCTCCAGAAAGCTTGGAAAGGATCCTAAAGCTATGATTCATGAAGGATCCAAGATTATGTTATTTCAGGACTTCTCCCCGGCTTTGGCACGAAGGAGGAAGGCGTTTGATGAGGTGAAGAAATGTCTACGGAACTTAAATATTCAATACACCTTACGCTACCCAGCGACGTTATGCTTTAACCACGAAGGATCCGAGTATAATTTTAGATCACCAGAAGAGGCTAAGGAACTTTTAGACTCGTTTAAATAAATCGTAAGAGACAATTTATGTTGGCTTGCCTCTTCCACACTCCGTGGGGAGAAATGGATACTTTACTCTACTTTACTTTTGCTTCTGGGAGCAGGGTTGTCTTCCCTTGCTATTTTATGTTATTATACTTAACTGTAATTTGTTGGAGTTGTAATTTTATAGTTATGGGTGTTTGTATGTGGCATTGATGCTATCAGATATACTCAGGTATGGGTGGGGAGGGGTGGGGGTGGGGCGCTCACTGTTAACTCTAGCTCGGTATTATATCTAAATCCTATTAAGGAGCGCCCGGGTCAAGGGTGGGACACTGTTTGGGAGAGGATATGGTGGACCTTTAGAAAGGAAGTAAGGCCCCCTGAGAATAAGGGGGAGGATCTCCATTCAAACATGTTTTTTTTTGTTCTTATTGTTTGGAAATAGTTTCCTTTTTATTATACTGTTATGAGTGTATTAGAGAACTTTTTTCTTGTTTGAAGGATGTAAGTGACTCAACTATACACTCTGGATAATTGTGGATTAGATTAGTAGTTAACTGAGTTTCATTGTTTTTCTTTCTTCTTTAGTATCATTCCTTTGAATTTTGATGATTATATATTTAAGATCTATTTTTATATTAATGTTTGTGCTTGAAAGTTCTGTTTATTTTTGTAAATTTGTCAAAATATTAAATTTCTAATAAAAATATCTTAAAAAAAAGGTTTAAATATTCAATTCAATTTGCAGACTGGATCTCCATTTATTGTCTTATCTAAAGATTTCCATCTCCAATATTCGACATTCCTGCTGTTCCACATAGAAATACCAGTTTAAAACTTAATGTTGCAGCAAATCCCAGAATCTGCTAATGTAAAAGCAAATTTTGTTTATAATTCTTTAAAGACAATAAGAACTAGGAGCAGGAGCAGGTAATTGAGCCCCTCAAGCCTGTTCTGCCAATTTCATCTCAGCCTCAATTCCATTTTCTTGACGGCTCTCCACAAACCTTCCACTTATCACTAATTCATAAGATTTTAATTTTGTGAAACAATCTCCTGGTTGGGGAGGTTGGTCCTTATCAAAAGTCTTCTGAAAATCCAAGTTAACTACATCCATTAGCTCCCCTTTATCAATTGAATTGAATTGAATTTATTGTCATGTGTACCGAGCACAATGAAAAGCTTTGTCTTGCGAGCTACACAGGCTGATTAGATTAGATTACTTAGTGTGGAAACAGGCCCTTCGACCCTACAAGTCCACACCGACCCGCCGAAGCGCACCCACCCATACCCCTACATTTACCCCTTACCTAACACTACGGGCAATTTAGCATAGCCAATTCACCCGACCCGCACATCTTTGGACTGTGGGAGGAAACCGGAGCACCCGGATCACATAGTTAAGTAGCATAGATAAGTAAATAATAGGTGAACAGCAGCAAAAACAAAAACACCAGGTAAGGCGAATGTTAAGAGTTTGTGAGTCCATTCAGTATTCCAACAACAGTAAGGTAGGAACTGTTTTGAAATTGGCTGGTCTGTGTTTTCAGGCTTCTGTAAAGATGTAGAAAAACCATTACCAGGGTGGGATGGATCCTTGAGAATGCTGGCGACCTTTCCTTGACAGCAGGCCTGGTAGATGGATTCTATAGATGGGAGATTGACCTTTGTGATTGTCCAGGCTGAGTTCACCATTCTCTGTAACCACCTCCAATCTTGAATGGTACAGTTGCCATACCAGGTAGTGATACACCCAGACAGAATGCTCTCGATGGTGCACGTATAAAAGTTGGCAAGAGTATTTGCTGTCATGCCAAATCTCCTCAGCTGCCTGAGGAAGAAGAGACGATGCTAGGCCTTTGTAACCAGTGTGTCCACATGAAGACTCTAAGAAACCTTATTGTAGATGACCACTCGTAGGAGCTCGACACTCTCCAGTCGTTCCACCTCTATACTGTTGATGTGTAAGGGGGAGCATGAGTAACGTCCCATCAAAAATCAATAATGAGTTCCTTGGGTTTGCCTGCATTGAGAGCTAGGTTGTTCTCAGTGCACCATTTTTCCCAGATCATCCACCTCCCGTCTGCAGTCTGTTTTAATCGCCATCTGAGATTTGACCAGCTATCATGGTGTCATCAGTGAACTTGTAAATGGCATTAATCTCATATTTGGTGACTCAGTAATGAGTACAGTAGGGGGCTGAGTACACACCCCTGTGGGGCTCCAGCGTTGAGTGTTAATGAAATATTGTCCCCATTCTTCACTGATTGTGGCCTGTGGGTAAGGAAACTGAGAATCCAGTTGCAGAGAGTGGGGCTTAGACCAAGATCACTAAGTTTAGTAATCAGTCTCAAGCGGAGTGTATGTCCATAAGTATGTATGTAAATTGCGTTCATAACTAACTCAAAAAGAAACTCTAACAGTTTTGTCAAACATTCACAAACTCATGCAAGACTGACTGATCTAAGCTTCCCTGGTTTCTCTTCCTAAACCACTGCAACGATGGTAGCCACCCGAAAGCTGTTAGGAAGAGAGTTCCAGGATTTTGACCCAGTAACACTGAAGGAATAGTGATATACAGGGGAACCTCAATTATCCTAATACCAATTAGCCGAAAATCGGATTATCCAAAGGAGATCTCGAGGTCCCAACAGAAAGATTATATCAAAGATGTATGTCTGACACTGATCGCATCTTTGTTTACAGTGATTAAACATGCTGCCAAGAACAATCCTGGACTGATGGGAGCGCAGGCAATGTCTCCAAATGACTGACCTCCCAACCTCTCTTCCCACACTTTCCCTGGAGTTCCACAAAGGAGTGTACTCTAAACTGCCCCCTTCCCCAGATAATTTCTCTAACAATGTCCTGTATAGGGCAAAGGTGGAACCTGTCAAAACACGCGTGTGCGCGCTACTTGGAGACTCACCCCCCAGAAGGCAGTAGCAGCAGCAGCAGTCTTGTTGGTGTCCAGTCCGGCTGCCCCAGCGAGGAGGCGGGGGCAGAAGGGGGTGGGGTGGGCAGTGTAGGACAGGTGGTGGGCGGTGTTGAGGGCTAGCGAGGGCCCACGCGCGCTGTGCTGCTGCTAATCTCCTGAATGGGGAGCACACTTAATAGAAAACTCTGAGCCCCAGAGGAAAGGCATTGAATCGATTAACCAAATAATCAATTATCCGAATGAAATAGTGCCCGCTCATCTCGTTCGGATAATCGAGGTTCCCCAGTAGTTCCAAGTTAGGGTTGTCTGTTGCTTGGTGTGAAACAAAAGTAGTGCTTATCCCCTATACCCCATGCCCTTTCCTTCGAAGGCAGAGATTCTGCGTTTGGTAGGTGCTTTTGAACACGCATCAGATATCCGGATTGTCTTTTTTCTCTTCAGCCGGAGAAGCTGAGATTAAATCAAAGCAATGCCATTGCAAGTGGTGTTCTGCCCATAAACTTTAAAACTAATACTCGAGACTGCATCAGAAGGAATCCTGAAAGATAAAAATAATGTAAAGAATGTTGCTGCTTCCCACAGCAGCTGTTTCCTCTTTGTTCAATTAAATTCTCACCTGAAGAGCAACAATCCTCTTGTAAACATCTTCTCTCATACTCATCTCTACATCAAATTCGGATAGCTGTTTGTCTGCCTCTGTGCTTGCAGCCCGAACTTCTTTGCAAGGAGAGACATGCTGAGGGAAATCTAGAATATTCCGTTGCACTGAAATATCAAAACAAGAAGTCTCAGTATCTAAAGTAACATGTTTAGCATATCAAGTCATGACGTTGATAAGGGTGATATGTTATTGGTAGTAGTTATAGATGAAAATGTGCTTTACTGATGAGAATCAAGAATGCTTAGTTGTGTATAAGAACAATTCTGATTATTAAAACAAAAGGGGCAATATAAGACTGGTACTGCACAGCATGAAGGACGCTTTGACTTTGCTTGCTCTTGTATTTCAGGTTTCTGCTGTGATTTGAAGTAGCCAATTAATATTGTGGTGAAAGCTTATCAATTTGTAACCATGCCCAACTTTGTTTGCTCAGGTTATCTTCTGAAAACCTCTTCTTTGCTTTTGCTGCCTTTCGAGGACGCCTCTCGGATTACTTCAATTCACTTTCAAAAGGTCTTCCACATTTAACCTCTGCAAGGTTGAGGTCAATTCAAAGCTCTCTATCCATCTCCTAAAGATCACCAAGTCCTGCTCCAACATCATTCCATGACTTTAACTCCTCCCGGTCTCTGTAATCTCCTTTATCGTCTATAATCCTCAGATTCTGGTCTCTTAAGCATTCCTGATTTAAAACATTCCACCATCGGCAGACATGCAATTCCTTCTCTCTACCTCTATTTCTTCCTTTACGATAATCCTTATAACATACCTCTTTAACCAACCTTTGCACATCTGACTTAATATCCTGTTATGCAGCTCTAAATGAAATTTTGTTGCTTTACACCCCTGCTAAAACCTTACTTTTTTATGATAAAGACACAATATAAATAATAATTGTTGTCATACATTCCATGGCTTACCTTGTTTTTATATGTTCTTCAACACCGTGAAAGGCATCATAATGTAATATACCATTAAAGTCAAACATCTTTGATGAATCTAATGGTTCCTACATCTTATGGTCTAATTCACATACACACCTTCCAGCAGGCCTTACTGAATGCCAACTGTAAATCTTTCTTACAAACATAGTTCATCACAATTTTATAAAAGAGGATAAACATTGAAAGGAATTTATGGTAAAAGAAATAGTATGTCAATTTACAGCACACATTGCTAATACATGAAATATTATTTCCTAAATAACTGTGCATGTTCACAAAATGTTCACAATGTATTTAGTTGACTAAACAGTTCATAATTTTTGTATGACCTCTAAGTTCCACTGTGCCATTGTGAAAAATAACATAGCCTCAGAATTATTAGTTGAACAAAGCCATGGAGAAAGCAAGGTAAAGCCTGCTGTCAGCAACTATCCCCACAGAATACTGCTGAATGTTTGGCTTATTGTTCACAAATGCTTTTCCACAATATGTAACTCTCCAGCCAGTGCTTTCTGGATACTATGTTGGTCAATTTGAAGGGACCACCATAGGAACTCCTTAATATCACATGACAATGAAACATAAAAGAGTTAATTTGCTCTGCTGACTTGCAAGAAATTGAATGCCCCGGGAATAGGGTGGTGTTGCCTTTTTCCTATAGGTGGAGTGTGGGAGGTTTATATTCCCATCCCTTGTCATTCAGAGATTACTTACATTTGATTTCTGAATAGGGGATGAGAAACAAAGGAACATTACAGCTGGAATTTGACTACTCCCCTATAGTTAGAAAAAAAATGATTTGCAATGGATTTCACCATTAGGGGATGATTCACATTACATTGTTTCTGGAGATGAGGTGATCACTGCATTGTATCCTGAGTGGCATGTGACTAGGAGTGAGTGACTGGGGGTTGTCTTGTTGGCATTACTAAATGTGATGTAAAGATTTTGTATAAAGGAAGGACTGTTTCCTTTGTTCAGACAGAGCTTTTGGCACAAACCCCGTAAGCCCTACGAGGTGTGTTAAAGGTTCCTCCAGAGAGACAGTGAGAGAGAGAAACCTGGATATGACTCACAACCATGGCGAAGAGTGTTCAGGGTTGTTCCAAAGCTTGTATTGTACCATGTTTAATAAAATTTGGTTGTTGCTCACAGACATTGGTGTTTGCAGTTGCATCAAGTGTGTAAAAACCTCAGGAAATAAAAAAACTTAACAGTCAGTTCAGAAAAAAATATGACAATTTCCTCATTCCTCCATTCAATGTTTTTGAATTTTATTCAGGCCTTCAGAAAAGTAAAGATTTCCATTCACAATATTCATGGATCAGTCTCTACAATTAGAACAAAAGGACAGGTTGAACATAAAGAGGGATTAACTGTGGTCAATTAACACTGGACAGACTGAACACCAATACCATTGCCCAAATGGTGTCACAGTGGTTGAATTCTTTTAACTGCCAGCAAGTGTGAGAAAGCTATGAAACATTAGGAACAATTGCAGATAGGCCTAATCCTATCAGAACAAAAGTCCTTAGTAGAGGGGCACTGACTTCAACTGCTGTTTCAATTCGATTATGCCTTTGTTCCTATTGACAACTATTCTAATAAACTCCAATACTGCCGCTTTTAATTTGGCCTCTATAAACTTGAGGTCATCCAAACTTCTGTTGCCCATGCCTTGAGGACTTTATGCTTTAAATTAGCAGTGGCTCTTAAATAAGCATTGCCTCAATTTTAAAATTCCCATCCTTGATTTAAAATCCCCCTATGGTGTTGCCATTCCCAATTTCAGCGAGTTCCTCAAACTGTACAATCCTCAGAGATCTCTGCATTCCTCTAGTTCCAGCCTCTTACACATTCTGGAGAAAACGAGGACTGCAGATGGTGGAGATCAGAGTTGAAGAGTGTGGTGCTGGAAAAGCATAGCCGGTAAGGCAGCATCCGAACAGCAGGAGAGTTGATGTTCCTTCATTAGGAATTCTGACAAAGAGTTTATGCTCGAAATGGTGATTCTCCTGCTCCTTGAATGCTGCCTGACCAGTTGTGCTTTTCTAGCACCACACTCATCGACTCTTACACATCTCCAAATTTAATAGCTGCATCATTAGTAGCCATATTTTCAGTTGCCATGGCTCTAAGATCTGGAATACCCGCCCTCAATTCCTCCACCTCTTACCCATTTTCAAGTGCTCCTTAAAAACTACCCGTGTGACAAAGTGTTTGGTCACCTGCCCTAATATCTCCTTATCTGGTTCGGTGTCAAATGTTGGTTTATGACTTGCATTTTGGATAGATTTTGTAAGTTAGAAATGCTGTAAAGATAGAAATAGTTGTCACTGGTTGTGA
This sequence comes from Hemiscyllium ocellatum, assembly GCF_020745735.1. Lineage (NCBI taxonomy): Eukaryota > Metazoa > Chordata > Chondrichthyes > Orectolobiformes > Hemiscylliidae > Hemiscyllium > Hemiscyllium ocellatum. The sequence continues at coordinate 8,783,373 of NC_083428.1, read as the reverse complement.
TCAGAAACTACCAATTTATCCATTCAATAAGATTCCAGAGGACAGAGACTAACCTTTCAAAACAAGGGAGATGGGTATAAAGTATGACCTAGTTGACCTAAAGTGGGTGGTAGGATAATCAGGAAAAATATAACTGTCACTTGGAAAAGGAGGTTTTGAATATATTACAGTCATTGGAGATCAGAGTCAAGTGTGGCACTAGGAAAGCACAGCCAGTCAGGCAGCATCCAAGGAGCAGGACAGTTGACATTTCAAGCATAAGCTCTTCATCAGGAATGTGTGTATGCGTGAGTGTGGGGAAGGTAACTAGGAATATGATTGATAGATGAAGGTCAGGGGTGATTGTGATAGTTTGGAGCAAAGGGTGGAGCAGATGGGGGTGTGGGGAGGGTGGGGGGGGGGGGGAAAGATGGATAGGTAAGACAATTCAAGAGGGTGGTGCTGAATTGAGCGGTTGAATCTGTGATAAGGCAGGGAGATGAAGAAACTGTGAATTTGACATTGACTCCTTGTGGTTGGATGGTCCATACAGTACAATTTGTGCCTTACATATAGGATTGATTTATCAATGAAGACAGTTGAGGTACTAAAGTTGACACAGTGGAGATTTTTTTAAAAAAAAACAACCTGTTTAGACATGTTATGACACACCTCTGGAGCAGGTGGAAACAGAACCCAGGTGTTCTGACTCAGGCATAGGGACTCCAACCCCGAGCCACAAGAGTACTCAATGATATTGTGTACTGCATATGGACTTACCAAATGCATTTTAAACATTTCACATAATAGGCTTAAGTTTTGCTAGCCAGCTTATCAAATTTGAAGGGGCAGTTACAGACCGAATGCAAAAATTACCTAAAAAGCAGAAAATAATGAACAACTGTTTTTTTCTGATTTAATGGAATTATACTGTGGTAAATCCTACATATCTTAAATGCATCAGTTCTTTGTAAGATAATAATGATCTTTTTTGGGTATAAGTTGCACAATTTCAAAATGCGCAGGTGGTAAACAGTGAGGAACAGTAACAGACTTCAGGAGGACAAGCAAACTAGTGAAATGGGATAAAGGCTTATAAATCACTTGCTTAGACCCCAGCTGGACTACAGATCAACTCTGGACACAATGCAAATAGTAATGTGATCTGTAGTTGCAGCAGCAAGGATTTACTCAAGCAGCAAAAGGGATGAGACGCTTCAAGATTGGGAAACAGGATTTGTTCTCATCAGAGTAGCAATTCGGGGGAAATGTATAAGAAATGTTCAAAATGATAAAGGATTTTGATACAGTAGATATGGAGTTGTCTTTCTAGCTGCAGTTAAGGTTCCATATAACCAGGATTTAAAATAATTAGCATTACAATCAGGGGACAAAAGGAGAATTATTTTCATCTGTATGATGCTCTGTTTTGATGAATTCTGGAAGGGTGGTGGAAGCATATTCAACAGTAGTTTTCAAAAGAGAGAACTTATAAAAGAAAAATATTACAGTTCAGTTGGAGAAGAGCAGAAGGTTATACCCTTTTCCATGCAGTGAAATTCTATTAATTTAAACATTCAAATCGCTGTCCCAGCTGAATTTGTTAACTCAACAGGAAAGGTTTCTTTTTATTGACAATGGAATTTGATATCATTTTATGAGATGTATCAGTCATGGTTGACATCAATTACAAACTTACGAGTCTTTTGAGAATTGTTTTCCCCAAGCATTATCTGAAAAGGAAACTTCATTATCTGAGAAAAATATTCAAGATCACAGGGAAAAGGCAGAAGTGACACTAGATAGAACTGTACCTTTAGAGCCAGTACAAATATGACAATGTGAATGGATATCGCACAGAAGGAGGCCATTCTATATTTCAAGAGTATGAACTGGGATAAATTAAAAAATAACATCACCAATATATATTTAACTTTAATTTTTATCAAGAGAAACCAGTTCAATCTATTTTGAACTTTAACTCTGTAAAGTCCTTAGATGCTTTTCACAAAAGGGCAGACTTAGATGACCTTGTGAACCAAAGTACAATGCAGTAAGCTGGAAATGTGGGTAAACTTAATGAAGGCCTAGCCATCAGATTCTTAAAACTAGCGATATTTAAAGCACAGATCTAGGTCTGTACTGGTCTTCAACGAAACAATCTAAAACTAATCATAATTACTGGACTCATTATCTTGAAACCTCTGCATCTTTCTCAGCTTCAAATACTTAGAGTCAGAGATGTACAGCACAGAAACAGGCCCTTCAGTCCAACTGGTCCATGCAGACCAGGTATCCTAAATGAATCTAGTCCCATTTGCCAGCACTTGGCCCATATCCCCCTAAACCCTTCCTATTCATGTACCCACACATATGCCTTTTAAATGTTTTAAAATGTGCCAGCCTCCACCATTTCTTCTGGGAGCTCATTCCATAAATGCACCACCCTTTGCGTAAAAAAGTTGCCCCTTAGGTCCCTTTTAAATCTTTTTCCTCACACCCTAAACCTATGATGTCTATTTCTGGAAGAAGAAAGTGAGTACTGCAGATGTTGGAGATCAGAGCTTAAAAATGTGTTGCTGGAAAAACGCAGCACGTAAGGCAGCATCAAAGGAACAGGAGAATCGACATTTCGGGCATAAGCCCTTCTTCAGGCATAAACCCTTCCTGAAAAAGGGCTTATGTCTATTTCTGGACTCCACCAACCCAGGGAAAAGACCTCGTCCATTTACCCTATCCATGCCCCTCATGATTTTATAAAGCTCTATCAGTTCATCCCTTAGGAGAGAGTGTATAAAAGGACGCCATTTAGGACTTTCATGCATGCGCTAGCACTTGGGAAGAATTATCTACTCAGTTCCAATCCACTGCAATCTCCCATTTGTTTTGATTTGTTTCATTTTGAAAATTTATCACATTTCCAACAGGGACCACTCCATTCACCTCACAGTTCTCAAGGAGTTTAGACAGCATCCTCCCCAACCACGTTCTCCCTCTTCATACAACAAATTCCAGACAACACCTCACAGATCAGGGGAGGGATGGCTTATCCCTGGCCTCTTTCAGCCCATGGAGGCAAGATGGGTTCTAAATAATGCATGCCATGCAGCATCCATGGAGAGAAAGCAAACTAACGTTTCCAATCTAGATGGTTAAAAATCACATAACACCAGGTTATAGTCCAACAGGTTTAATTGGATTAAACCTGTTGGACTATAACCTGGCTTTGTGTAATTTTTAACTTTGTGCACCCCAGTCCAACACCGGCATCTCCAAACCAATCTAGATGACTCTTCAGAGCGGAAAATGTGTTGCTGGCTAAAGCACAGCCTAACCTGCTGTGCTTTAGCCAGCAACACATTTTCAGCTCTGATCTCCAGCATCTGCAGACCTCACTTTTTACTACTAGATGACTCTTCAGCTTTGATGAAAGAGTCACCTGGTCTCTACAAGTTAGCTTGCTTTCCCGCCATGGATACTGCCTAATCTCCAGCAACTTCTGTTTTCAGTACAGATTTCCGCATCTGCAGTAATTTACTTCTAACTAATGCCTAACTTTAGGAACGCCCTGCTTACAGCGATCTCCAATAATAGACTCTGCCCGTGGAGCAGGAGTCTCCCTGGACCTACTATGGTGATGGAAAGAGCATCCACACTGCCCGGTGGAGAACTGAATTGAATTGATGATCACATGTACGGAGAGGAGCCTTTGCTACTTTTATTCTGCCCATCGGAAGCGGTGTCCTCCATCCTTATAGGGATTGTTTGTCACTGTCCCCAGGGACGGGGGGGGGGGGGGGTGTTGCACACATGGCCATCTTCCACAAACACCAGGCTGCGCCCACAAGGTTCCCCGCCGGCCCCCATCATTACCCGTATATTCGACCTCGATGTCCGCCAGCTCCTTCAGCGTGTTCTGGTAGTTCACCTCGGCCGGATCCAGCGAGCCGACTCGGTCATACACTTGCTTGGTTCGTCGGATCAGGGCCTGGACCTCCTGCTCGATTTGCTCCTTGCTCAGGTCCCAGCGGAGCTGATTGGGGGCCGTGGGCTCCCCTTTGCCGGTGCCGCCGATCAGAGACGTGCCCGTAGGAGACATGGCGCGTTAGTTTCCGCGTGTTTGTGTGTCCGGGGCTCTGGAGCCGCTCGGTGAGTACCCTGAGGGTCGCCGTCTCCTCTCCCGCTCGACACTGACACGCCGCCGGCCTCCGCGATTCAAACTAACGTAAACTGTGACGTATCGCCTTCCCGGCGGTTTCATTGGGCCACGCGCCGCGCGCCCTCCATATCCTCCATTCCGATTGGCTGGAGCGGCGATCCATCAGCCAAAAGGGCGGGATCGATGCTGCCAGAGCTCCCGCCTCTTCTAGCTGCCTTAAACTTACATAGAGACCAAAAAAAAACCAGCAGATGCTGGAATCCAAAATAAACAGACATGAGACTGGAAGAACACAACAGGCCAAGCAGCATCAGGAGGTGGAGAAGTCAACGTTTCGGTGAAACCCTTCTTCAGGAACCTTTTGATTGACTTAGCCTACTTTTCACCCATTGGCTATCTCGGCTGTTCGTCACACGTGATTGACATGTCGTGACAGGCGCCGAAGAGGCCTTTTGGCCCATCAAGTCAGTACCAGCAAGTTTGTAGGGGTAAAAAATGAGGTCTGAAGATGCTGGAGATCACAGCTGAAAATGTGTTGCTGGTTAAAGCACAGCAGGTTAGGCAGCATCCAAGGAACAGGAAATTCGACGTTTCGGGCCAGAGCCCTTCATCAGGAATGAGGAGAGGGTGCCAGGCAGGCTAAGATAAAAGGTAGGGAGGAGGGACTTGGGGGAGGGGCGATGGAGATGTGATAGGTGGAAGGAGGTCAAGGTGAGGGTGATAGGCCGGAGTGAGGTGGGGGGGGAGAGGTCAGGAAGAAGATTGCAGGTTAGGAAGGCGGTGCTGAGTTCGAGGGAATCGACTGAGACAAGGTGGGGGGAGGGGAAATGAGGAAACTGGAGAAATCTGAGTTCATTCCTTGTGGTTGGAGGGTTCCCAGGCGGAAGATGAGGCGCTCCTCCTCCAACCGTCGTGTTGTTATGTTCTGGCGATGGAGGAGTCCAAGGACCTGCATGTCCTCGGTGGAGTGGGAGGGAGAGTTAAAGTGTTGAGCCACGAGGTGGTTGGGTGGTTGGTCCAGGCGTCCCAGAGGTGTTCTCTGAAGCGTTCCGCAAGTAAGCGGCCCGTCTCCCCGATATAGAGGAGGCCACATCGGGTGCAGCGGATGCAATAGATGATGTGTGTGGAGGTACAGGTGAACTTGTGGCGGATATGGAAGGATCCCTTGGGGCCTTGGAGGGAAGTGAGGGAGGAGGTGTGGGCGCAAGTTTTACATTTCCTGCGGTTGCAGGGGAAGGTGCAGGGAGTGGAGGTTGGGTTGGTGGGGTGTGTGGATCTGACGAGGGAGTCACGAAGGGAGTGGTCTTTGCGGAACGCTGATAGGGGAGGGGAGGGAAATATATCCCTGGTGGTGGGGTCCATTTGGAGGTGGCGGAAATGACAGCGGATGATACGTTGTATACGGAGGTTGGTGGGGTGGTAGGTGAGAACCAGTGGGGTTCTGTCTTGGTGGCGGTTGGAGGAGCGGCGGAGACGAAGGAATTGGAAATATGGGATGGAGTTTTTACAGGGGGCAGGGTGGGAGGAGGTGTAGTCCAGGTAGCTGTGGGAGTCAGTCGGTTTATAGTAGATGTCTGTGTTGAGTCGGTCGCCCGAGATAGAAATGGAAAGGTCTAGGAAGGGGAGGGAGGAGTCTGAGACAGTCCAGGTGAATTTGAAGTCGGGATTGAAGATATTAGTAAAGTTGATGAACTGTTCAACCTCCTCGTGGGAGCACGAGGCAGCGCCGATACAGTCATCGATGTAGCGGAGGAAAAGGTGGGGGGTGGTGCCAGTGTAGTTGCGGAAGATGGACTGTTCCACATATCCTACTGCGGAAGATGGACTGTTCCGCAACTACACTGGCACCACCCCCCACCTTTTCCTCCGCTACATCGATGACTGTATCGGCGCTGCCTCGTGCTCCCACGAGGAGGTTGAACAGTTCATCAACTTTACTAACACCTTTCATCCCGACCTCAAATTCACCTGGACCGTCTCAGACTCCTCCCTCCCCTTCCTAGACCTTTCCATTTCTATCTCGGGCGACCGACTCAACACAGACATCTACTATAAACCGACTGACTCCCACAGCTACCTGGACTACACCTCCTCCCACCCTGCCCCCTGTAAAAACTCCATCCCATATTCCCAATTCCTTCGTCTCCGCCGCATCTGCTCCCAGGAGGACCAGTTCCAACACCGCACAGCCCAGATGGCCTCCTTCTTCAAGGACCGCAGATTCCCCCCAGACGTGATCGACGATGCCCTCCACCACATCTCCTCCACTTCCCGCTCCTCCGCCCTTGAGCCCCGCTCCTCCAACCGCCACCAAGACAGAACTCCACTGGTTCTCACCTACCACCCCACCAACCTCCGTATACAACGTATCATCCGCCGTCATTTCCGCCACCTCCAAACGGACCCCACCACCAGGGATATATTTCCCTCCCCTCCCCTATCAGCGTTCCGCAAAGACCACTTCCTTCGTGACTCCCTCGTCAGATCCACACACCCCACCAACCCAACCTCCACTCCCGGCACCTTCCCCTGCAACCGCAGGAAATGTAAAACTTGCGCCCACACCTCCTCCCTCACTTCCCTCCAAGGCCCCAAGGGATCCTTCCATATCCGCCACAAGTTCACCTGTACCTCCACACACATCATCTATTGCATCCGCTGCACCCGATGTGGCCTCCTCTATATTGGGGAGACGGGCCGCTTACTTGCGGAATGCTTCAGAGAACACCTCTGGGACGCCCGGACCAACCAACCCAACCACCTCGTGACTCAACACTTTAACTCTCCCTCCCACTCCACCGAGGACATGCAGGTCTTGGACTCCTCCACCGGCAGAACATAACAACACGACGGCTGGAGGAGGGGCGCCTCATCTTCCGCCTGGGAACCCTCCAACCACAAGGAATGAACTCAGATTTCTCCAGTTTCCTCATTTCCCCTCCCCCCACCTTGTCTCAGTCGGTTCCCTCAACTCAGCACCGCCCTCCTAACCTGCAATCTTCTTCCTGACCTCTCCGCCCCCACCTCACTCCGGCCTATCACCCTCACCTTGACCTCCTTCCACCTATCACATCTCCATCGCCCCTCCCCCAAGTCCCTCCTCCCTACCTTTTACCTTAGCCTGCTTGGCACTCTCCTCATTCCTGATGAAGGGCTCATTCCCGAAACGTCGAATTTCCTATTCCTTGGATGCTGCCTAACCTGCTGTGCTTTAACCAGCAACACATTTTCACCAGCAAGTTTGTACTAAATCTACACTCGTCCCACTTTCCAGCATTAGGTGTGACCTGACCCAAGATTGAATTTTTTTTCTATATCGAGGAGTGATTTTACACGCAACTGAATTTTTTTCCCCATCACCAAATCATCAGTGGTTTTTTTTTTACTTCTTCAGCACCACAAGTAAACCATTCCCTGGGGTGGGGTAGTCCAGAACTAGAAGGCATAGGCTTAGGGGAAGAGGGGAAATATTTAAAACGGATCTAGGGGGAAACTTTTTCAAACAAAGGGTAGTGCGTGAATAGAATGAACTGCCAGAGGAAACATTTTCATGCAAAGGTTAGTATGTTTATGGAATGAGCTACCAGAGGAAGTGATGGAGGCTGGTACAATTACAACATTTAAAAGGCATCTGGATGGGTACATGAAGAGGAAGGGGATAGAGGGATATTGGCCAAATTCTGGCAAATTAGAGTAGATTAATTTAGGATATCTAGTTGGCATGGAAGAGTTGATCTGAAAGATCTGTTTCTGTGCTGTACGTCTCTATGATTTTATGACTATATGTTTCAGGATTCAAGTTTCTAAATAAAAACAAGTGGCCTTTTCCTTCTCCTATTTCTTATCTGGAAATAACTTGCACTTATTCAGTTCCTTTGTTTCTCCCAGACAATTCCTCAGATGGCAGAACTTACTTATGAAGAGAGACTGGATCAATCACGATGACAAACTCTGGCATTCAGAAGAACAAAAGAGGAATCTCATAGAAACCTGTGAAATTCTAAATTCTAAGTAGCCATGCCAGGAGACTGGAAGAACACAGCAAGCCAGGCAGCATCAGGAGCTGTAGAAGTCGACGTTTCAGGACAGGATTCCAGCATCTGCAGTTTTTTTTTGTCTCTATTCAAATTCTAAATTTTAGACAGAGTAAATGCAGGAAGAGTGTCCCCAATGGATAGGGAGTTCAGAACCAAGGTTCAGAGTATAAGGATATTGGATATTCCATTTAAATCTGAGGTGAGGAGAAATTTCTTCACCCAAGAGAGTGCTGAGCCTATCCAATTCTTTATCACAGAAAGTGGTTGAGGCCAAAATATTGAATGTTTTCAAGAACATATAGAAGATATAGTTCTTGAGGCTAAAGAATTCAATTGCTATGGGGAGAATGTGGGAACAGGGTATTGAGTGGGATAATTAGCTATGATTATATTAAATGTCAGAACAGAAGCGCTAAATGGCCTATCCCTGCTCCTAGTTTCTATGTTTTTAATGCAGTAAAATGTTCCAAGACAATCCAGGCAAAGGAAAAGCAAGACCTAGCCACATATTGGGTATAGAACTAAAGGTTTGGGCAGAGAGGTATATTTTAACAAGAATAGTCAACATTAAATCCAGGAGAAACTTCTTCACACAGAATATGTTTTGAAGGTGGAACCCAGAAGAGGGAGGCAACACATAAAGAACAAAACAAATAATATATTATGTTGATGGGGTTAGATAGAGGTGAAAGGAATAAAATAGTTTATTGATAAAGTTAGATGAAGGACACAAGGTGGCTCCTGTGGTTCATAAACATTGCATCAGTCTGTTATACTGAATGAGTTGAGAGTGTGGTACTGGAAAATCACAGCTGGTCAAGCAGCATCCAAGGAGCAGGATAATCAACATTTCAAGCATCAGCCCTTCATCAGGAATGGGGCTTGTGGGCTGAGAGATAAATGAGAGGGGTTGTGGAACAGGGGGCCAGGAGACATAGATAGCTGGGAACGTGATAGGGAGATGAGATTCGGGTGGGAGTGATAGGTTGGAGGGGAGTGGATGTGTGGGAGGGAAGGAAGATGGACAAGTAGGACCAGTCAAGGGAGCGGTGCCGAGTTGGAGGCTGAGGACTGGGAAAAGGTGGGGGAAGGGGAAATGAGAAAACTGGTGAAATCCACATTCATACCATGTGGTTGCAAGGTCCCAAGGCGGAAGATGACTGGCTTGTTTCTGTGCCTTAATTCTGATTTCACAAGTTGACTCCTATACAGAATTACAAAACCTAACAATGTTTACTTATCCTTAAAAATACATCTTTGTGCCTTAGTAAATTTTACTATTTAATATATTTACGATTTAATATAAACAAGAAAATATCAAATATACCAATATCTATATTATTATCCATGATTTAGAGATGCCGGTGTTGGACTGGGGTGTATAAAGTTAAAAATCACACAACACCAGGTTATAGTCCAACAGGTTTAATTGGAAGCACACTAGCTTTCGGAGTGACGCTCCTTCATCAGGTGATAGTGGAGGGCTCGATCGTAACACGGAATTTATAGCAAAAATTTGCAGTGTGATGTAACTGAAATTATACATTGAAAAATTGAATGTCTGTTAAGCCTTTCATCTGTTAGAGTACAGTGATAGTTTCATTTCTTTCATGTGTAAATCACAAAACCTTTTTTTTAAAGTTGCATTCTCGGGTTCGCTGTTAACAATGTTGATAGCTAGACAATATGTTGAAGGTGTTAGCCCCCTGTGCTCTCTGTCTATGACCTGATGTTTTGATTGATTCTCATCTAAAAAGTCAGATAATAGAGTTTTACATAAATTCATGCAGTTTTTGAGCTCAGAGTTCTACATGAATGTGTGTAGGTTTTGAGCAAAGTGCAATGTAACTCTGCAAGTACAAATTCACCCCACAAAATATATGTGTGCATGGTCTTTGTCTGTGTTGTGTGTCTGTTTGAGATGGGGGTTGTGAGTGTGAGAAAGTGTGTGTGTGTGTATGTGTGTAGTGAGTGCAGAGTGTCTGTGAGGGGGTGCATGTGGGAGTGTGTGTGTCTATAAGGGTGTGTGTGGGTGTCAGTGTGTGCGTCTGTATACCTGTGTCCATGTGTATGTGAGAGTGTGTGTGTGTAGTGCAATGGTGATCACCTGTAATGTGACCCAAGGTCCCAGTTGAGGCCCTCCCTATGGGTACCGAACTAAGCTATCAGCCTCTGCTTGGCCACTTTCCTCTGCTTCTGGATTAGTGGTGCTGGAAGAGCACAGCAGTTCAGGCAGCATCCAAGGAGCAGCAAAAGCCCTTCATCAGGAATAAAGGCAAAGAGCCTGAAGCGTGGAGAGATAAGCTAGAGGAGGGTGGGGATGGGGAGAAAGTAGCATAGAGTACAATAGGTGAGTGGGGGAGGGGATGAAGGGATATGTCAGGGAGGAGAGGGTGGAGTGGATGGGTGGAAAAGGACAAGTTATGAGGACAGTGCTGAGCTGGAAGTTTGGAACTAGGGTGAGGTGGGGGAAGGGGAAATGAGGAAACTATTTAAGTCCACATTGATGCCCTGGGGTTGAAGTGTTCTGAGGCGGAAGATGAGGCATTCTTCCTCCAGGCGTCTGGTGGTGAGGGAGCGGCGGTGAAGGAGGCCCAGGACCTCCATGTACTCGGTAGAGTGGGAGGAGGAGTTGAAATGTTGGGCCACAGGGTGGTGTGGTTAATTGGTGCGGGTGTCCCGGAGATGTTCCGTAAAGTGCTCTGCTAGGAGGCGCCCAGTCTCCTCAATGTAGAGGAGACCGCATCGGGAGCAACGGATACAGTAAGTGATATTAGTGGATGTGTAGTTAAAACTTTGATGGATGTGGAAGGCTCTTTTAGGGCCTTGGATAGAGGTGATGGAGGAGGTGTGGGTGCAGGTTTTACAGTTCCTGCGGTGGCAGGGGAAGGTGCCAGGATGGGAGGGTGAGTTGTCCCAAAGTCCACCTTGGAGGATGGTCATCCGAAGGTCCGAGGCTGAATGTCCTGGACCACTGAAGTGTTCCCCAACTGGGAGGGAACCCTCCTGTCTGTTGATTGTTGTGCGGTGCCCATTCATCCGTTTAAGGGACAGGCAGCAGAGGAAAGTGGCCGAGCAGAGGCTGATAACTAAGTTCGGTACCCGTAGGGAGGGCCTCAATCGGGATCTTGGGTTCATGTCACATTATAGGTGATCACCATTGCACTACACACACACACTCTCACATATACACGGACACAGGTACACACAGATGCGCACACAGACACCTACACACACCCTTATAGACACACACACACACTCCCACACTCACACATGCACCCCCTTACAGACTTAAGACACTCTGCACTCACTATACACACACACACACTTTCTCACACTCACAACCCCCATCCCAGACAGACACACGATATAGACAGACAAAGACCCACATGCACACATATATTTTGTGGGGTGAATTTGTACTTGCAGAGTTACATTGCACTTTGCTCAAAAACTGCATGAATTTATGTAAAACTCTGTTATCTGACTTTTTAGATTAGAATCAATCTAAATATCAGGTCATAGACAGAGAATACAGGGGGCTAACACCTTCAACATATTGTCTAGCTATCAACATTGTTAACAGCGAACCCGAGAATGCAACTTTTTAAAAAAGTTTTGTGATTTACACATGAAGGAAGTGAAACTATCACTGTATTCTAACAGATGAACGGCTTAACAGACAATCAATTTTTCAATGTATAATTTCAGTTACATCACACTGCAAATTTTTGCTATCAATTCTGTGTTACATTCGAGCTCTCCACTATCACCTGATGAAGGAGCGTCGCTCCAAAAGCTAGTGTGCTTCCAATTAAACCTGTTGGACTATAACCTGGTGTTGTGTGATTTTTAACTTTATGTTATTATCAACAGCATATCAATCATCAGCCCTGCAGCCACCACGTGGTGCAAGAGCAGAGTTAGTCTCAGCTCCAACGCAGGAGCATGCGCAAAGTGATCGTCATTTGACAGCTGAAGGCAACACGAGGTGGTAGCACATGCCCTCCAGTCTCCGGCTGCCGAGTGGGGATGACGCATGCGTTCTGCGAGTTGACCGTCAACCCGAACAGCATATGCGCTCTGGGGGTCTGACCGTCACATTGGACGGAGCATGTGCAGAGAGTGCTGTGCTGGTGCTGGTGTCTGTATTTAGTATCAGAAAACGGTGAGTTTGAAGGAAATATTTCTCAGTGGCTTTTGTGTTAGTGATGTCTAAACGTTAGCGTGCAATTCCAGGTTTTGTTTTTTTAATTATTGCGGGGAGTTGGTACAATAAGTTGGGTTGTTTTTCTGAAGGCTGTGTAAGTAAGTGAATGGGGAGGCCTCTGGGATATTAGGCCCAAGCTGGAATGTTCTGTCCTTGTGTCACTCTGACTTGGGTTTTGAATGTGACCATTCCGTGTCGTGATCGTTGGCATATTGCTTGCACAGGTCAATGTACACGTCTTCTTCAGCATTGATGCTCCACCCAGGATTTGGGGGAAAATTTTGGTTCAGTAGGTACTAATATAGTAAAAGAACACTTAATTTTCAATTATATATTTAAGTGCTTGTTTGCAGTTTTGCTATTCTCAAATTACATTTGCTGTCTAGAATAGACCATCAATGCTTCAGCATGTAATGTTCCCTTCATGTACAATCCAACAGAGAAAGGACTGAACTGGGCTGTTAAACCTTTCTAATTCAAGTGGATAAGGTATGAGTATTTTGCAAGCTCACTTACAAACAGCACTGCATCTTGTGTATTCTCCTCCCATGTTTTGGAATTATAATTTGGTATAATTTTATAGATTCAATTGTAATGGATAAAGTCTCTTTCCTTTTTAACTAACTTGTTTGTATTCTGCACTGTAGGGGTTCTGTGATAACAAAATTTATTCCTGCTTTGGTGCAGGATTTTAATGTATTGGGTACAAATCCATTGTACATGCATATTTGTTTTGTTTTGTGATTTTTTTTTTCCATATTGGCTTTTCCAAGCCCCCCTTGCAGCATTCCAGACTGGTTTTCTATTCTCTACTTTGTCACATTTATTTTCCACTTTATTATTTAAATGATTACTGGTTTTCCAATCAAGTTATGCCATTAGCCTTACTGAATAGCAGCTGATTTATGTCTTTCTCACTTTACTGTTTTCTTCCCAATGCTCCTGTTCCTCCCACAGTCCAAAGATGTGTAGGTCAGGTGAATTGCCCATAGTGTTAGGTGCATTAGTCAGAGGGAAATGAGTCTGGTGTTTGCTGTTTGGAGGGTTGGTGTGGACTGGTTGGGCCGAAGGGCCTGTTTCCACAGTGTAGGGTATCTAAGCTAATCTATCCTGGGATGCAGTTATAAAGAATTTCATAGAAAATCCTTTCATTGTGGAAACAGGTCCTTCAGCCCAACAAGTCTACACCAGCCTTCTGAAGAGTATCTCACCCAGACCCATTCCTCCAATTTACTCTATATTTACTCCTGACTAATGCACCTAACCTACACATCCCTGAACACTATGGGCAATTTAACACGGCCATTTCACCTAACCTACACCTTTGGACTGTAGGAAGAAACTGGAGCACCTGGAGGAAGCCCATGCAGACATGGAGAATGTCCAAACTCCACACAGTCGCCCAATGCTGGAATCTAACCTGGGTCCCAGGCACTGTGAGGCAACAGTGCTAACCATTGAGCCACTGTGCTTCCCCATGGCTCATTTGAATTAGCCTTTGTTAGGTGCACTCTAATAAATCCAGTGAAATGTTTGTAATGTTGCTGTTTTGGTGCCATCTTAGGTACAGGATGCCTAGGTACAGAATACTTAAATAATTGTTACAGGCTTGAAAGACATAAATAAAAGTTCAACATAAGAATAAAGATGCTTTCTTTTTAAAAAGTACTCTAATTTTAGTCTTTTCACCAAGTCCACGATAGCACTGAGTCCTCAAACTGTCTGGGCAAAGTCTCTAGGCCTTGCTTCTGGCCCTCGAAGGTCTTGCTGCCCCCATGCCAGCCTGTCCTGGGACTTGTCCTGGGATTCACCACTGGGACTTACTGCCCTCATGCCAGTCTGGTCTGGGACTTGCCTCCAGGACTCAATTGAGTTATTATCTTGGAATGGAGAAAGGATTAACCTGATCTCTCAGAATCGTGTCCTGATTCTTCAGTTCAGGAAGAAGAAGAAAAAATAATAGGTGATCATCGCTACTTCATGCAGTTGTATGGTCTCAGTGCAAGCTAGATTTTTTTTCATTTTAGAACTCAACAGATACACAGATTTTAGTAGCTGTGTTTGCACCTGCACTTGAAAGGCTGGTGTAGCTGCTATAATTATTCAAGCTTTGTTTTTGTTTTTCTGTTTGTGTAACAACGTATTCAGAATTGGAAGTGTATTATAGTGCAGAAGGAGGCCATTCAGCTTATTGTGACTGCACCAGCTAGTCACTGAGCTTTATGACTTAGTGCCGTTCTTCTGCTTTTCTCTTGTATGTTTGCGCAGTTTTTTTCAAATAATCATCTAATTTAATCTTAAATGCCTCAATGAATCTGCTTCAACCACATTTCCAGGGAGCCCAAAATACTGTGTAAAAGATTTTCTTCTCCTCACATTTGCCATATTTGTAAGTTATCTTTAAATCTCTGCATTCTTGTTTTGGATTATTTTGAGTAGGGACAGCTTCTTCCTGTATATTCTATCCAGATCCCCTTGTGATCTTTGGATCTACTCTTGGTTGCCTTCAGTCCCAATTTTTTTGAAATCGATGTTCTTAATTGAAGTTTCTTGTCTTTGGAAGCATTTTTGCAAATCTCTTCTAGGCTCCTGCCAATGCATTCACACGCTTCCAATACCGTGATGCCCAGAACTACACAATAGTCCAGCTGAGGTCTAACAGGTGTGTTGAATAAGTTCAGCTTTCCCTCCTTGCTCTTGTATTCTACGTCCCTATTAAAAAATGCACAAGAAACCGTTTAACTGCTCCCATAATTATTTCTATTGCCTTCAGTGATCTAGTCACCTACACATCCAGATTCCTCTGCTCCTGCACCGTTTGTTTTATAATGTCAGTCCATGTTCTTCCTGCAAAAATGCATCAGCTCTCATCTCTCTCTCTGGATTGTACCACATCTACCATCAATCTCCTCACTCTCCAACTTGCCTTTGGCCTTTTGGGAATTCTGCACTGTCCTCTTACAAAATTTAAAAGCTGTAAACTGTATCGTCTGCAAACTTTGGATTAACCCCTGCATGTCAAGCTATAGACCACTAATGCATATCAGGAAAAGCAAGAATCCCAATACCAACCCATTCCACTCGAGACCTTCCTGTGGCCCAAAAAGTATCTATTGTCTAAACTGTTTCCAACTTTCAGCCAACTTTGTATATACATTGTCCCTTTTATTCTATGACCCTTAACTTTCTTCACAACTCAGTAGAACTGTATTAAATATTATTTGAATGTCATGTACATCACAACCCAGCATTACCCTAATCAGCCTTTTCTGTTTCATCTTTCAAAACAACTCCATGTTAGTTAAACATAACTTTTCTCTTAAGAAATCAATGTTGTCATTTCCTATTCAACCTACCATTTTTCATGTGACTTAATTCTATCCCAAATAATTTTCTCAAAGCTTCCTTGCCACCGAAGTTAAACTGACTGGTGATTACTTGGAGAAAGTGAGGACTGCAGATGCTGAAGAGTCAGAGACAAAAAGTGTGGCACTAGAAAAGTGTGTAACAGGTCAGGCAGCTTCCAAGGAGCAGGAGAGTCGACGTTACAGGCACGTTCCTGATAAAGGGCTTATGCCCAAAACATCAACTCCACTGCTCCTCAGACACTGCCTGACCTGCTGTGCTTTTCCAGCACCACACTTTTCGACTCTGGTAATTGTTTGGCCTTTATATCAGGCCACATTGTTCAAGAAAGGTTGTAATGTCTGCAATTTGCCAGTTCTCTGGCTCCTCCCCGGAGTCTCAGGAAGGCTGAAAGGTTATGGCCAGTACCCTTTTATTTTCATTTCCATTTTCTTCAATATCTGTGGATGTGTTTTATCTGGTTCTCATGCCTTGTCAATTTAATATCAATAATTTAATTGACAATTTCTCTTTTTTATCAATTTTGATTTCTGCTAGTGACCGCTTACTCTTGCCACCATAGCTTAAATAATGCTGACCACTTTGGTATGAAAACTCATCGCAATGTTTATGCCTCTTTGATTAACTAAGTTCCACCTGCTATTGTTTTAATGAAGCATTTTTGGATTTGACATTGGCAATTTGACTCCAAGTACAGTTAGCATTATTGATAAACCTAGAATAGTAAACAATTGATCATATATTTTTGCTATATGATTTCCAACTTAATTTAAATTTAAGTACACTTGTCAAACAAAAAAAAGCTGGAAACTTTTTAAGCGGTAAACTAGCAAATACATTGCAGCTTGTCAAGTTCCCTAATTAGACAGCAATGATATTTGCCTCTGGTTTTGTTGACCTGTAGAAATTAGGCTTCATGATATGTAAAAAGCCATACTGGCCTAACCATGGCTCCAGCTAAGAAGAGGTAGTGCACCATGTATTGCATGGTATGCTGCTGTAATTATGAAATCAGACTTTTCAGCTGGGGTGTCTGTATATGGAGGTGCAGAAGCCATTTCCGCTAATGAAATAAGTAATGCCAAAAATAAGTTTGATTGCCATTGTGTTAACTAGTCTTTGTTCGATTAGGAGTGTTCCAGTTTACCTGTGTGAAACATGAGGGAAATCAGTTAAGGCCTCTTGATACCTATTGACCTACTGAACAAAGTGAATGGGTCAGGATAGGATCTGTTAATAGAACTGTACAGCATATTTGAGTTTCTATGCCAGATAGCCTGCCAGTATTCAGTTCCTAAGTGTGAATGTGATGAATGAAGATGTGTGCAGGATGTGCACAGATCATAAGAAATCGCAGGAGTTAGGCCATTCAATCCATTGAGCTGTGCCATTCAATAAGAATTCTTCATGATCTGGTTGAGGCCTTCATTCCACTTTGCAGCATACGTCCACTTGTTCCCCCATAATAATCCCCAAGTCCATTCTTGATTTTTAAAAACCCATCTAACATGATCTTTTGAATGTGTTTGACAATTCTGCAGTAGATCAAGAAAGTACTTCACCACGACCCCTTTCAGGGTAGTTAGAGGTATGTAAAAAGTGCTGGTTCAAACAGCACAGCCCACATCCCTGAATGAATTTTTTCGTTTTGCTCACTTGGGGAAAAGAATTCCAAAAACTTATGGTCCTCAGCAAGTAAATTACTTATTTCCATCTTAAATGGGCTACTCACTTATGTTTAAAACTGTCCCTTCACATCCCTCGCTCGTTCTGCCCACAAGGAAGGTCAAGCCTCGTCAGATTCTTATGTTTCAATATGATCATCCTTCTTTCTTCTAACCTCCACGGAGTAAAAGCCTGACCTACTCATCCTCTGCATTAAGTGATGAGAAACTTACTTTTTGTTTATGGCCATTAACTAATACATTTTCTGAGTACAACCTTCCATTGCAGGTGTTGACCATGGCTTAATGGGTGACAGACTTGCCTTTTGAATCAGGAGCCTATCTGGTCTAACACCCCACTCTCCACTATCGCACACTCGGCTACCTTCCCTGTTTTCCTCCCGCCGCCGCCCCACCATTTATCCTACCACCCCATTAGCTCACAAGCCTCATTTCTGATGAAGGACTCTTAGCCGAAACATCAATTCTCCTGCTCCTCAGATGCTGCCTGACCTCCTGTGCTTTCCAGCATCCCACTCTCGATTCACCTTCCTCTGCCACCACAGGAATTGCAAAACCTGTGCCAACACCTCACCCCTCACCTCCGTCCAAGGCCCCAAAAGGAGCCTTCCACATCCATCAGAGTTTTACATGCACTTCCATACAGATCATTTACTGTATCTGTTGCTCCCTCTACATTGGGGAGACAGGGCACCTACTTGCAGAGTGTTTCAGAGAACATATCCAGGACACCCACAACAATCACTCCACAGCCCTATGGCTGAACACTTCAACTCCCCCTCCCACTCTGCCAAGGACATGCAGGTCGTGGGCTGCCTCCATTGCCACACCCTCACTACCCAACACCTGGAGGAAGAGCGCCTCCTCTTCTGCCTTGGAACCCTCCAACTACACTGCATCAATATGGATTTCACCAGTTTTCTCACTTCCCCTCCCTCCACTTTATCCTAATTCCAACCTTACAACTTAGCACCACCCTAATGAACTGCCCTAACTGTCCATCTTCCTTCCCACCAATCTGCTCCACCCTCCTCTCTAACTATCATCATTACTCCATCTCCTTCTACCTGTCACACTCTCAGCCACCTTCTCCCTCCTCCCATTTATCTCACCACCCCCTCGGCTTACAAGCCTCGTTCCTGATGAAGGGCTTTTGCCTGAAACGTCGATTCTCCTGCTCTTTGGATGCTGCCTGACCTACTGTACTTTTCCAGCACCCCACTCTCAACGCCTGTCTGGTCCAGTGCAGAACAAAAAATCAAAGCAGACATTTTTAGTATCATGCTAGGTTCTGCACTTTTGAAAGTTCCAACTTTTGTTTGAGAGCTGAACTGAGCCCCTGTCTGCCTCGGGTAACTAAATGTAAAATATTCCATGTCACTATTTGAAAGGGAATTGGCATTTATCTGTGGGGGCCATCAACATCACAAACAATCATCTGGTCATTATCACAGTTGTTGTGGAATCCTGCTGTATGCAGATTGGCTACTGCATTTCCTACAATACAAAATTGATACTTCCAATTATTTAATGGAACTGGGGAATCAGATTAGGCTATTCAGCCCTTAGTCTGTTCTGTCATTCAGTGAGATCATGGCTGATTTGTGACCTGACACCACATATCTACCATTGGCCCATAACTCTTAATACCTTTGCTTAACAAAAAAGATATCAGATTTAAAATTAAGTGATCCAGTATCTGTGTCCCCTATTATTTGTGGAAAAGAGTTCTACTGTCCAACATATGGAGAAATGCTTCCTACCATCTCTATTAAATGGTCTGGTCATACATTTTAGACTTTGCTCCTATAGTTCTAAAATGCCCAACCAGTGCAAATTGCTTATCTTTATCTACCTGGTGTTTTCCTGTTAACTTCTTGAAGACTCCCAACCAGATCACCCCAACCTTGTAAATTCTAGAGAAAAGGTCTCACTTGTATAATTTTGCTCATAACTAGTTCCTGAAGCCCAGGTATTCATACTTGTAAACCAATGTTGTACTCCTTCCAAAGCTAATATATTCTTCCTAACGTGTTGTAAGTACTTTTGAGCAGTGTTGTGGTTGTGAACTGCGTGATATAAATGCAAATTTTTCTCTTCTTTTTTTCAATAATATAGAAAACTATTCTTACCCCAAGTTTGTAGTTTGCCACCAGAGATTTTCAGCAGTTAACCATTGTTAATTGCATCATGTTCTTTCCTGACAAGAATTTGGATTGTTTTGTTTTGTTCAGAAAAGTATATTCTTGGGGTATGTTTGATTTAAAATAGCAGGAAAGCTTGAGTATCTTGACATGAAATTGCACTCATGGGTCATTTAAGAATTAATTGTAAGTGTAACATACAAATCTAAAGATATCTTGTTACCTAAATATCAATAAGTGTGACAATTGCTACAGAACTGTACTGTGCTTCAAAAGATCTTTTGTTTGGCTTGATAGAAAGGATAAAGTAGGAGAAAGTGAGGACTGGAGATCAGAGCTTAAAAATGTGTTGCTGGAAAAGCACAGCAGGTCAGGCAGCATCAGAGGAACAGGAGAATCAACATTAGAAGGTCTTATGCCCGAAACGTCGATTCTCCTGTTCTTTGATAAAAAGGATTCCAGATTATTATTCACATTTTGTTATCACCTCCTGTCTTTTTGTTACTTTATCCCAATATGTTTTGTTAATTTATCCCAGTATTTATTACATTCCCTCTTCATTTTGCTTTCTAGCTCAGTAGAAATGGTGGTGGGGGGGGGTGTGGGGGTGTGGAACAAGTTATGATGCAATGAGAAGTGGAGCACTTGACATTCCTTATATTGGGTTTAGTTGCAAAACGTCTGCTTTTAATGTTATTTTTTCCCGATTTTGACAGGGCAACCTTTCAAACCAAAGACTGGGCAATTAATCTCTTCCCAGACATTTGCCCATGTTAGAATAACTAATTGCTAGGAAGTTGCAAAATCTAGTTGATCTGTGTTCTTTTTTTGCCTGAGCTTTCGTAGAGTAAAAACATTTATTGCGCACTCTTCCTGGCCTTTGCTCCATGCCCCATACAGTTTGTGTTTCAATGTTTTGACTGATCTTTCTCCTCAAATGATTTTTTAACACTGTATTTGTTCAGTGATTTTAAAATGATCATTGTCACAATGAATAGTGATTGCAAACTAAAAAAAAGCCTTTCATAACTCACTCATATTGTTGGATTGTTGTTCCATTTCCACCTCAGTTGAAGCAAAACGCTCAGACACAGGCACTATATACTTTTACCTCCTTCAGCTTTATTCCAGGCCCTAGGGGGGAGAGAGAAAGATTGCCTATATGCACAGAGACATGAGTTCTGTCTTTTCTCAAACAGCAGTTTCTTAATGAAATATAGAGTCACTTACAGGGAGGGGCATTCAGATAAGGCAAAATACATATTGATTGGGTGACAGTTACTCTCAGCAAGTGCCAATAGTAGAGATTAAATCATCTGGCATTATACAACAAATAACTAGCTTCACATAATGAATGCTTTTCACTCTGTTAACTGACTTTATATAGTGAATGCTTCTTCATCTTGTTAAATAGCTTTACATAATGAATGCTTTTCCACCTTATTAACTCACAACCCTTGCCTCCAGTGCCTTGTTGCTTACTGCAAGTTCTTGTCTGATCTGAGTCATGCGTAGCTGAACCTTTTGTTTCACAAAACCCAAAACTTATCTCTTTTCCTAACTGTTCATACCTTTTTATAAACATTCTCTGGATAACAAGTAATGGAAGCAAATTGAGCGATGTCCACTTGACAGATCCTGGACAGGACACAAGGACATGAAACTGTTGTCTAAATCTCCGGTCAAATATTTAATTGGAAAAGTGAGACTGCTCAGGTTTCAAAATCCTTTAGTTCACTATTAAAATTCCTTTTCATCTAATAATCTTACTCAATGTGTGTCTCCTTACATCTGTCACAAATTGTAAGTAGTTGAAGCAAACTCTTTTTTTTTCAAAATTCTTAATGGAGAAAAGAGGAAATAAAGCGTTTGTTAGGCCTGTAGATATTCTTAGACTTTCTCCTCTTCCTCTTTCTCCATCTCAACCCATTACTCTTTTCACATGAGTATTTAATACAGCGTGAAGAAAACTAATTAAAAACAGAAAATATGACTGTTTATCTAAATCACAAATCTGACAATTTTTCTTTTGGTGGGAAGGGGTTAGAAAGTTTTAAGGTTGGGATATATGCCCTTAAGCCATAGCAAGATTGCAGATCTCGCAGCTTATTTTTCCTTGGGTCATATGGGATGGATGTTTACAATATACAGCATTAGTGTTAGTACAGGGCCAACCTGTGCTTCAAGCTTTAATTGTCAATACCCATATTTTTAAGGAAAAGTTTTATTGAAATGAGTGCTTCAGTCTCTTGATGTAGCTGATTCAGAATAGGCATTTAAGAATTTTGAATTCTGATGAAGTGATTCTGGATTATCTAGACATTTTGTATGTCAGCCAAGTTTCATGCCAACTGTTCAACTAAGGGGGAATGCTGAAATTGTTATCAATCAGAGTAGTTGAGGCAAATAACAATGCATTCAAGTGGAAGGTATAGAACATGTGAGGGTGAAAAGTATGAGAGGAAAGGCTTAAATGAAGAAAGACATGAAAAAACTTAGGCAGCATAAGCACCAACTTAAACTGGATTGGCAATATGCCCTGTTTCTGTATCCTCTGTATAACCATCTGAACCTCTTGATTTTAAATTACAATATAAAGTCTTTTTTTAATGGTTGAGAATTTTTGGCATTCCCTTCCTCAAAAGGATTTTGAACTCTATTTTTAAGACCGAGTTCGGTAGATTATTGACTACTGTGACAATAAAAGATTATCTGGGATATTGCAGGAATGTAGAGTTGAGGTTGAAGTTAGATCAGCTATGATTTTGTTGAATGGCAGAGAAGGCTTGAAGGACTGAGCAACCTACTTTTACATTATTATTGTTTAAAATAAAAAGAAAATGGGAAAGTTGAGACCCCTTGACACCCTTTCCAACAGCACTCCTGGATAGGGACAATACTGGATTAAATACAGAATAAAGCCTACTCTGCTCTTTTTAAACAAAAGTAAAGTTTCTTCAACTGTTTGGCACTGGAAGGTCCCTCGATTCTGTTGAACTCAATAAAGTTCCTTCAACTCTTTTTTTTGAAAGTGATGTTCCCTCAACTCCATCCCCATCTAACGTTCCTGGGATGGAGACAACAATGAGTCAAAGTACAGAATAAAGTCTTCGCTACCAGTTTGAATTGAAAATAAAATTCCTTTGACACGTCCCCATCAGAAATTCTTTGAATAGAAGTAGCAAAATTAAAATAGAGGAAGCTTTACTCATTTGAACTTAAAGTTCCCTCCACATCAAACACTCCTGTGACAGGGACAGCATCAGGTTTGAAATGCATTTTTGACATACATTTTAAGGTATATACTGGTGGCGGAGTAGGATGCTCCACTCGGCCCATTCTTTCTCTTCTATTCGTTTTCTTTTGTCTGTTCTTGACTCCTGGCGATGACATCTGGCCTCCAACGACTGGTGATCTCATGGCCTAGCACAAAGGCCACCTGGTGTAGTGGGGTGACCTCCTGACATGGCATGGTGCAGTGGCCTCCTGGCCTGGCATGGCGACCTACTGACCTAGTGTGGCAGCCTCCTGGTGTAGTGTCCTCAGCCCAGTTTGGCAGTCTGAAGCAATCTGCCAGCTTCACGATCCTCCAGATGAAACCTGGCATGGTCAGGAGCCAGGGCCTGGTATGGACTGGAGGCTAGGTACCACCATGGTATGGTTTGAAAGATTGTGGTTCTGAACGTTTATTTCTGCAACACTGGACATTTTATTTTTCTCTTTTTCGATGATCTTGTAACTAAAGAAGCTGTACCTAGGTATCTTTTGTACCTAAGATGGTGCTATAAGTAGCAACATATAAACTCTCCACTATACTCATTTGAGTATATGAGGCAATAAAGGCTAATTCACATTGAGGAAAATTTCTTCTATTCATTTGAACTGAAAATAAAATTCCCCTCACACCAATCTCTCCAAATGCTTTTGGCACAGGAACAACAGAGCATTAACAGAAAAGCTTCTTTGGTTGTTTTTGGAGTCCAAAATGATAGGGAAGAAAACAACTCCTGCTGGTGCACCATACTGAAATCAAATATAAATTCAAAAAAATCAAATGGAAACTTATACAACGGAATAGAAATTTACTGAATATCATTTTCTAAGCTGTTCCTTGTTCTCACATTCTTAAGTATTTGCTAATCTCACTTTATAGTATTCATCAATGTCTTAGGTAAGGTGTTACAGAAGCAGAAAATGCTGGAATTGCTCAGCAGGTTAGGTGGTATATATGTGGACAGAGAAATGGTTAACATTGCACCAACCTAAAACATTAACTCCCTCTCCACAGATGCAATCCAGCCTGCTGAGAGTTTATAGCACTTTATATTTAAATTTCCAGCATATGCGTCACTTTGCTTTTATTCTTGTTGAACTCTGATGAAAATTTGGATGTGATCTTCATTACATTGGTAAATGGATATTTTGGTAGCTCAAAACAAAATGCAGTGGATTTCAAGAATATATCTTTAATCTGAGTTGTGAGCAGGGAAAAGAAAGTATTATTTAGGATAAACCTATAATGACAAATGCAGTTATTGGCATGTTTTGGATTCTGGCCCTTGTTTCTGAAGTAGAGAGGCACAAGTGCCCAACTGGACTCTTAAGTTGGTTCTTAAATTAGTCTTTTCTCAGTGTCAGCTGCTCTTGATCACCACTAGAGCTTGCACAACTATACACTGAATTAACACAATGCTTGCATGTGTAAGTGTATTTTTATTCATTTTATAAATTTTAAAGCATACAAATTGAAGTCTGTTGGCAAATATTGTTGTAATTTTGCAAGTTAAAAATGTATTCCTGCACAAACATGATGGGTAACTGAAAGATGCAGCAGTTTCATTTTCCAAGGAGAGACCTGATCAGGTACAAGTAGTATTTAAATAGTATTTTTCATCCTTCTGAATTTCCCCCTACCAAACCACCACCACCACCACCAATTACCAAGACTCCTAGGTTACAGCCCTTGGCTGATAATTTAATTTGATAATTCCGCAAGATGTTATTCTCATGGCATATGTTCACGAAAATCATTGCACAAAAATGTGATGATGCTGGTGGTACAATGCCACTTAAGTATAAGGATGAAGATCTGTGAGCTTTCTGTAGTTATTTGACTAATTGGTAATTTTCAGCCCTTTTTTTTAATATTTTGTGATTCTGTATAAAAAATTGTTACTGTGTGAAAGGCTGCTGTCTGGCCCATCAGATTTCTTGAAAATGCTGGGGGGTTTTTCCATGCTGTCCTGCATCATTCTGTTTTTTGCAAATACATTTGAATGTTATTACTCAACCTCTTTCCAGAATCCTTTTAGGTATCCGTACCAGATCCAAACGAACTCGTGTCTACTTGAAGTCTGAGATTGAAATAGTAAATTGAAAGATCTACTTTTCCATTGTTGCTGACAAATCTTTGTATTTCCAACTTTAACTTTTTGTAGTTGAAAAGTTGTATGATAGCTCAATTTCTGGTTTTAATGCATTTTGTGTGATGGATTTTAGGGTAGGTTCTCAGATTTGTTTATCTTTTGGTTAAGCTTGAGAAAGGGAATAAAAGGATTTATGTCCCTTTTTATTCCTTTTAAATGTGTCAAAATGTTTCATATATAAAGTACATTCAAATGGAGTTATTTTTAAATTATAAATGCCTTGGGTAACAGTATGCCTTTTTTCCATCATTTTGAGCTGACTTGGAACTTGCAACATGTGAATTTGAAGTAAGCTATTTGACATGATTGTAACTGATTTTGCTTAAGACTTTTATTTTCCTGCATACCCACTATGCCATAAGAAATAGAATCAGAAGTAGGCCATTTGGCCCCTTGAGTCTCTTCTGCCATTCAATAGGATCATGGCTGATTCAACAGTCCTCTCTTGCCTGCCCTTTCCACATAACCCTTGGTTTCTCCTACTGATCAAGAATCTATTTATCTCAGCCTTAACAGTACACAAAGACTCTACCTCACAACTTTCTATGGCAACGAGTTCCAAAGATGAAAACCCTCTGAAAAAGAAAATTCTACTTATCTCTGTGTTAAATTGGTCCCTTACTTCTGAGCCAATGCCCTTGTGTCCTAGACTTACCCATGAGTGGAAACATTCTCACTTTACCCTTTCAAGTCCCTTAAGAATTTTTTTATTTCAAATGATTTTTTTTTGGTTTCGTTCACTTATGGGATGTAGGCATCTCTGGACAAGTCTGCAGTTATTGTCCATCCCTAATTCCCAGAGCAGTTAAGTCAGCCGTATTGCTGTGGGTCTAGAGTCACATGTAGGCTAGACCAAGTAAGGATGGCAGTTTCCTTCCTTAAAGGACAGTACTAAACCAGATAGTTAGGTTTTTTTGACAATCGGCAATAGTTTCACAGTCATCGTCAGACCCTTTAATTTCAGATTCTTTTTATTGAATTCAAATTCCATCATCTGCCATGGTGAGATTTGAATTTGGGTCCCCAGAATATGAGCTGAGTTTCTGGCTTAATTGTCTAGCAATAATCCACTAAGCCATTGCCGCCTCCAATCACATCATTCTTCAAAATTTAAGTAACTAGAATCCCAGCCTCTTTAGCCGTTGCTCATTTAGACAATCTTTTGATGCCAAGAGTCAGCTTAGTGAACCTTCTTTGAACTACCTCCGTTGGAATAATACCTTTTTCTTAAATAAGGGAACCAAAGCTGCTCTCAGTTCTCCGGGTATGGTCTTACCAACACCTTGTACAGTTGCATTAAGACTTCCCTAATCTTTCACTCCACAACCACCTTGAAATAAGAGCGAACGTTTGACCAGCCGTCCTAATTATCTGATGCACCTGTGTGCTAGATATTTATGTTTTATGTGCAAACCACAAAGCACCTTTTATGTTGCAGCTTTATGCAGTTTTTTCCCATTTGAATAAAACTCTTTTGTTCTCCTTTACTAAATGAACAGTTTCATATGTTCCTATATTTTACTCCATTTGGCAACTTTTTGGCCACTTACCTGCCTTTCAATACTTCTGTAAACTCTTATCCTTCTCGCAACCTGCTTTTCCACCACTCATTTTTTGTCATCTGCAAATTTAGCTACAATGCATTTTGTTTTCTTTCTCCAAGTCATTAATGAATATTGTAAACAGTTGCAGTCCCAACTATATATCTCTGTGGACCTGCACTAGCTGTAGGTCACCAACCTGAAAAAGACCTCATCCTCACTCGCTGTTCCCTGCCCATTAGCCAATTCTCCATCCATGCCAACACTCTACCTTCAACACCAGAGACTCTTTTCTTATGATTTCTCATAATTTATTTTTTGTCTTGTCTTTTTAGTCCTCCTTTTTGGATTCTGAATTTATCTCAGTATGTCACTGACTTTGCCTCTGTACATGCTTTTTCGTTCAACTCAATGTTCTCCTTAACTTCCATAGTTAATCATGGTCTAATAATGTTTCAATTTTATTGGACTAAGTAGCTAACTCATTGAATATTATATTCTAATGGCAGAAATAATTGGGAGACTTGTTGATGGAGTCTTAGAAAGATGGAACTTGGGAGCAGAACTAGGATGTTTAGCCTTTCAAGGCATTCCAGAGTTTGGCTGATTTGATTGTCAGACTTAGCTGTCTGGCCCCAAAAGCCTTAATTCCCGTGTCTGTCTAATGTACTTATTCAAGATTAACTTATATAGACAATGGCCAGTTTCATTGCTATCTAAGGAAGATAGCTCTACAGACCAAACCTCTGAGGCAAAAAAAAACACTTCTCCTTGTCTCTGTCTTTAACGATACCAGTAAGATCATCTCATTCTTCTAAACTCCAATGAGTGTAACCTGTTCAGCCTTTCATCACTAGGTGAGCTCTTCATCTCCGAATGAGTGGAAACTTGTGATTTATATGATAAATGTTATTGACCAAATGTTGTTTGTTATATGTAATTTTTTTGGTAAAATTCTTTGTCAAGCTACATAACAACTGTCTATGGCACTGCAAAGATGCAATGGTTAATACATTCTTTTGTTCCAAATCAGATGACATAAGAGTAATTAGTGGCAATAATAAAATAATTTTCTTTCTACCTAAAAGCTTGTCAAGTAGCTATCCCCAAAATACAGCTATTGAGTTTTCTCTAATCTTCCCAATATGAATGAATGTTTAAATATATAATGTACATAATAAGCCAGCACTTTTAATCTGCCCTTGTAAACTCATTATACTCCTACAGGATCTTGTGCACATCAGATATACTTTTCTTGGGTTATTGTTTGCTTATTTTAAGAGGATAACAGCAAGGAGAGATTTAGTGGGCAGTAACTTCTCATTTCAATGACGTTGAGAAACTTGTGTTGCTATTTTAATGCATCACTACAGCCTCCTGAGTTATTGTCACAAAGCACATTTCAAAATGTGTATTCTAACTTTTTAAATTTTATTATTTAACTGATGAAATTTGGCAAAATGTAATTATGCAACCAGGAAACACTGATTTATCCTTTGTGTTCCAAGCACATCCTAAAAAAAACAATGCAGAAATTGAGAAGGCATTCTGCATTTGGGCTTGCTTTTATTGGGTTTGGCCTCCTTTCTATCTGGTACTGGTACTGGTATATACCCACAGGTGTTACAAATGATAAGCTCATCTGTTTACCTGGAGAAAGTGAGGACTGCAGATGCTGGAGATCAGGGCTAAAAATGTGTTGCTGGAAAAGCGCAGCAGGTCAGGCAGCATCCAAGAAGCAGGAGAAGGGATTCCTGAAGAAGGGCTCATGCCCGAAATGTCGATTCTCCTGCTCCTTGGATGCTGCCCGACCTGCTGCGCTTTTCCAGCAACACATTTTCAGCTCATCTATTTACCTAACAAAGAAACATTAATTTATTAGACAGCAAAGTAAATTATTGTTTCTCTGGATAATGAGAAAGACAGCTCCTTGAAATCCAGTGTCAACAATGGAGGAAAAGCTGAATTAATTTGAATGAAATGTAGCCCTGGCTCAAACCAATCTAGTAATATACTTCAGTTCTTCTCCTGCCAAGACATACTTTATTGTCTGAGTTGTGTCACTTAATAGACCATTTTTGGAAAGTTGAATGTTTGGAATTGAATTTGCTGGTATATTTATCATGCGCAGATGTGGTGAAGACATTTTTAACAAGTACTTTTGATGTTGCATCTATCATATCAACATTTCAAAAAGATGTTTTTACATTGCTCATTTAATTAGGGTCATTGGGTACTAATACAGAAGCTTGTTTTCATGTTCTGACAGTAGAATCTGGACCCACACTTGTGGGTATTGACTCCTCTATAGAGTGTAATGGTGCAAGGAAGTACCTAGTGTAGTCCTGAGTTATGCAGACCAAAGATTCTCCGGTTCTATTTCATCAAAGAACGGATGAGTGTTACTGTAAACCCTTGTTCTCTATCTTTATATTTCTCCCTACCAATCTTTACACATCCTATCAACTACATAGCATCTTTTCCCTTTGCCTTCAGGGCTTAGTAACTTTATCTGTAATCACTGTGTCATCCACAGCTGCAGATGTGGCATGAATACATTTGTCGTGGGGTGATAGTTGATTTTTGTGAATCCTTCTTATGGGAACAAGTCTGATAGAGAATCCTGCTTCTGATTGACATCTAGCTCTCATCCTTCACATGCTACTCCTCTGTTTTGTTGAACTACTTGTCTGACATCTAGATGAACCATCTTGAGAAAACTAAAGAGATGTCTTCAGCACCCACTGTAAGTCTTTGCCTGTTTTAAAATCTACTTTCCTCCCTTATACTTTAAGCCCTATTTGCCCTTCACTTGAGCTGAATGTACCTCAATTACACAGGCAGCCACTTCCAATTCTGTAAAATCTGCCATCTCTGCCTGTATGCAGTTATTAAACCCACTCACATGTCTATGCTGCCCTGAAATTAAAATATTTTGGTATTCTCTTGTACTTTCTGTCATCTTCCATACAGTAGCTGACAAAGCATAACAAAATTGTTACAGCACAGGAGGAAGGCATTCAACCCACTGTCTGCATTGGCTAGCTGAGCATTTGGAGAATGGACTTGCTTCCATTCTCTTGCCTTTTCCACCTCACCCTGTATATTGTCATTTCAAATAATTGTCAAATTCCCTTTCAAATACCTGCACTGAAATGGACCCTAACACACGCTTGGATAATACATTCCAGATTTTAACCACTTACTATGTCAAAAAGTATTTTTCATATCCATTTCGCCAGTTACTTTAAATCTATCCCTCTTTGTTCTCAATCCTTTTGTAAGTGGGAATAGTTTCTCCTTACATAGTTCAGACCCTTTTTTCCTTTTCTGAATAGCTCTATTGAATCTTTCCTGGCCTTTCTTTTCTCTAAAGGAGTACAATCCTAACTTCTCAAGTCTATATGGTCAAATTTGCCAGTGACACAAAACTAGGTGGTGAGGATGGCAATTTGAAGAGGGATATAAGCAAATTAGTGGACAAAAACATATCAGAATATAATGTGGGAAATGTGAAGTTGTGTATTTTATCAGGAAGAATAGAGGAGCTTAAATGGGCTAAGAATGCTACAGACCATGGCAACCTGAAAGTTTTCATCTGAGGCACAAAAAAGCTAACATCAGGTTTAACAGGTAATATGAAAGGCAAATGGAATGTTGACCTTTTTATTTCAAAGAGAATGGACTATAAAAATAGGGAGGTTTTGCCAAAACTATACAAAGCAATAACCAGAACACAACTGAAATATGTGAAGTGTATTGTGCTCCTTAGCTAAGGAAAGATACATTGGCCGTTGGAGGCAGTCCAGGGAAGGTTCACTAGACGGACGGTAAATTTTGTGTGTGTGTGTGTGTGTGTGTGGTCTCTTTTTTTACTCTTCTGAGTAGGTTGACTCTATATGCACTGGATGTTAGAATGAGAGATGGTTTTATTGACTCATGAAAGATTCTTACAAGACTTGACAGGGTAGATCCAGAAAAGTGATTCCCTTTATGAGAGTCTTAGGACTTCAAAGCGGTCACAAAAGTTTGCCCATTTAAGACAGATGAGGATGTAATTCTTCAGGTGTAATGAATGTTGAAGCTGGATCATTAGTATATTTAAAGGTGAGCGAGTTTTCAAACAGTAAGGGAATCCAGGATTATGGGGAAAAGGTGGGAAAGTGGTGTTGAGGGTTATCAAATCAGCCATTGTTTCATTGAATAGCAGAACAGATTTAATGGACTGAATGACCTATTTCTGTTCCTTCATCTTATTGTCTTATCTTTCACATTTTAAGTTTCTCATCCCAGGAACCATTACTGTAACTTTTTTTGTTGCAGCACACCCTCCACTGTTTTCACATCTTTCCTAAAGTAAAGTCTGTAAATCATTCAGTATGTCCAGATGTAAGTTATTCCATGTAGTTACAAACCTTTTATTTGTGTTCTTGAATTCCATCTCTCAACCCTCCCTAACCAATTTCTTTTAAGCCCAATTATTCTTTCTAGCTTTTGGTTGCTCCTCCTAACTAATCACTTTTGCATAGCTGCTACTTTCGAGCTTACATCTGTATTGGCTCATTTAGGACATTTTTCTACATGAGTTAGAGAAGTGTAGGTTGTTGGACCTTTTTTGAGTTGATGGCCTTATCATGTATTTCTAGCGCTGTGTTTTCATTTCAGATATCATGCCTTTCTTGTGCTTTTCATAATAACGACTGCTATCTGTCATTTTAATTTTTTTTAGCTTGTAATATGGGCACTGCTGGCTGGCACAACATTTATTGCCCATCTCTAGTTGTCCTTTGAGGTGATGGTGAGCTGCTTTCTTCAACTATCATAGTCTGTTTGCTGTAAATAGATCCACAATATCATGAGGGGAAGTTCTCAGACCTTGACCCAGTGACCTGGGAGGATACTTGTCCTTTGCAGCGTGGCAAAGATGAAATTAACAATGTTTTAAATAATTTGGCCAACTTGCAGGTCATTCAGTCTGTTAACCTATTGGTACTTATTTGAAATGCACAAGATTAGATTAGATTAGATTACTTACAGTGTGGAAACAGGCCCTTTGGCCCAACAAGTCCACACCGACCCGCCGAAGCGCAACCCACCCCTACCCCTACATATACCCCTTACCTAACACTACGGGCAATTTAGCATGGCCAATTCACCTGACCCGCACATCTTTGGACTGTGGGAGGAAACCGGAGCACCCGGAGGAAACCCACGCAGACACGGGGAGAACGTGCAAGCTCCACACTGTCAGTCGCCTGAGTCGGGAATTGAACCCAGGTCCCTGGTGCTGTGAGGCAGCAGTGCTAACCACTGTGCCACCGTGCCGCCCCTAATATTCCAGTTAATTTCTGCTTTTTAATTTCAAGTTTCTATCATTTGATTTTTTTTAAAATCTTTTTCGAGTTTGGTTCAGAATCCTTGAATCAAGTACTTCACGCAATAAAGTGAGTTGCAAATTAGAGATTGCTTTTTACTTAATCAAGACTGACTGTGGATCGTGTTCCAGAAAGGTGTTTGTTTCCCTTTCTTTTGAGGATGTTTCCAGTAACAATTATGCAAATTAATTCAGCAACTTAAAGTATGGTTTTGAAACTGTTGGGGATTACTTGAGTAATTGTTGCTTTTGTGTTTTTATTTCAGTGCTCTGCCCTGCCCTTTAAATTTAGCCTATACGTCCAATTATGACAGACAATAAACGCCTTGCATACTCCATCATTCAGTTTTTACGTGATCAGCTGCAGTCTGGAGATTTGACTTCAGATGCTCAGGAAAGCTTAGAGGGTAAGTGACAAATATTTTATGATGAAAGGATAGTGAAAATAATAAACTATAGAGTTAAAGTTGAACACTAACTCGACACCAGAGAAGTGGTTTATGTATTCTTAAAGTTCTTTGTGAGATTGATTGAGATCAGTGAAAGCCCACTCCATTTTGGATTCCTTGATGGTGAAAAATGCTTTGTGGGTATCTAGTGCTTCCATACAATGTCTCTCACCAAGAGCAGCAGCGATTAATGGAGTCTTTCCTCATAGGGAGTTAGCAAGAAAATAAGCTGATGTGTGCAAGTTTCTCTCCAAGACATGCACCATCTTGATTTGGAACTGTAACCTAGTTACAATTCCTTCAGTGTCACAAGGACACAGTCCAGGAACTCCCTTCCTAACAGCACTGTGAATGTCCCTACACTAAAATGGAATGTAGCATGCAAGAGAGAGGCGCATCACTACCTTGAGATTAATTCTGGTTGCGCAGTAAGTGCTGATCTAGCCAGTAACATACTCATTCTGTGAATCTTTTTTTAAAATTATCAACTTTTAAAAAGTTCAAGAATTAAAAAATGAAGGCTAAGCTATTCAGTTAATCTGTGATCATATTTTAAATAGTGGTCTGTGATCTTGTTCCCAGTTGCCATCCAGTGTTTGGAGACAGCATTTGGCATCTCCACGGACAGCGAGGATCTTGCTGTGTCTCGGACGCTCCCAGAGATTTTTGCAGATGCTGTTAAAGAGGTAGGAGAGAAAATATACCCACAAGTACACAGCTTTTCCAAATTGATATTTTAATTATATTATTTGACTATATGAGCTTTCATTTTAAAAAAAAGTTGTTCCCATTCTTTCTGTCAAAGCATGCCTTTAAGGAAAGTGTCTTTGGTCAGTACTCTTTATCACTCATTCGATAACGAGGTATCGAAAGACATGGAGCAACTGTTTGTAACATGGAACCAGGCAATGGGGTTAGAAATCCCTTCAGATATGTGGGAGGACATCTGGGAAAATACCAGAAAGACCTCTATTTGTAATAGAACTCCAGCTATTCAATTGAAAATACTCCATTGGGCTCATATAGCACCAGAAAGATTGGGGATGTTCCTACCCTACATTTTGCCAATGTGTCCTAAATGTAAAATAGAAGTGGACACTCTCACACACACTCTATGGACATGTCACAAGATCTGCAAATACTGGGACAGAGTAGTGAATGCTCTGACAGAAATCTTAGGAACGGAGATTGGATTGGATCCAGTGTCTCTTCTCCTGGGCTTTTCAAATCTGCCCTCCCTGGATGTGCACGGGAGGAAAGTATTCTCTATTCTCCATTCTTTTTCTGTGCAAGAAAAAAATATCTTAGTCAATTGGGTAGCTGAGGGCCCTCCAGGACATTTGAATTGGCGCAGGTTATCATGGAATATATCCCCCTTGACTTCCTCACAAATATGGTGCACCAAAAAACTGAATTATTCTATAAAATATGGCAGTCCTTTCTGAACAATATAAACACAGATATTTTGGCCATAAGATCAAGGGCTTTTGTCTAGCTGTGGTAGTGGTTCTGGCTGGTCCAGGGGCCCCGGGGGGAGGAATCCCGTATAAATACGGGTTTTATTATGACTTGAGATTAATCCACTTTGAATATGTACTTAATTATTTAATTATTAGGTTATTTCTTACTAGTAATGTCAGATATCTTATTTTATGTTTTGGTTGTTTGTAGGATAGATTAGTAGTTAGCTGAGTTTTTTTGTTTTGGTTTTTTAATATATAAGGCGGCACAGTGGTTAGCACTGCTGCCTCACAGTGCCTGTAGACCCGAGTTCAATTCCCGACTCAGGCGACTGACTCTGTGGAGTTTGCACGTTCTCCCCGTGTCTGCGTGGGTTTCCTCCGGGTGCTCCGGTTTCCTCCCACAGTCACAAAGATGTGCGGGTCAGGTGAATTGGCTAAGCTAAATTGCCCGTAGTGTTAGGTAAGGGGTAAATGTAGGGGTATGGGTGGGTTGTGCTTCGGCGGGTCGGTGTGGACTTGTTGGGCCGAAGGGCCTGTTTCCACACTAAGTCTAATCTAAGTCTAATCTAATCTAAATTTTAATTGTATATTAGTGTTTATGCTTGTTTGTATTACTTTGTAATTTTGTAAAAAATGTTAAATTCCCTACTTTGAAAAGAAAGGTGTCTATCCATGTCTGTGCTCAGCACATCTTGGCAGGGGACCTGACCGCTGCTTCCAGATGTATAAGTTGATTCCTCTCTGCACAATAGCATCATCTAAAATGAAAAACTGCGTATTCAACCCTGTGCTCCCTAATGCACTGGCTGAGGAATAAACGTGCTGTATGACCAGAAGACTGAGGAGCGGTAGACCACTCTGCTCATTGAATAGTAGAGCAGATTCAATGAGACCATGACTGGTCTGATAATCTACAACACCCTTTTACTGTCTTTAGCTCATAACCTTTTGAATCCTTCACTGATTGAATATTCCACTTACCTTTCTCATTATCCACTGAACTGGGATGCTAGCTTTTTGTGATTCGTGCATGACTTCCAAACCCCTGCGGTCTGTCGCTTTCTGCAGGATATTTAACCCCTCTAATCTTCCTGCCAAAGTTCATAACCTCATTTACCTACGTTATGTTTCATCTGCCAAGGCTTTGACCATTTACTTAACCTATCTATACTCGAGGCCGACATCATCACTCCCAAGTCCGTAATCTATATGGCAAACAATGGTGGTCCAGCACTGATCCCTATGGCACATAATTAGCTGCAAGTTGCATTCCTTAAATTTCTGACATTATTTGAACTATGGCTAACTGACAGAAGACCATCTTCTATCCATGCTACTGTCCTATCCATGCTATGGGTTTTCATCGACACTGATTATTTGACACTGGCGGAATCTGACTGAGACTAGTAGATGGGAAAGCACAAATTATACTCTTGGGAGGCTAGGAGTACGTTAACTATAAGCATGTCATCTGTGCCGCTAACTTGGAGATAGTTAGACATAATTAGTTAATACTTTCCTGTTTTGATACATCAGGGAGCAGGGATTGTTCAGTGACTTTGTTTTCATTCACTCACGGGATGAGAACATTACTGGCTAAGCCAGCATTTATTGCCCATTCTGATTGCCCAGAGACCAGTCAAGAGTCAACCATATTTCTGTGGTTCTGGAGTCACATGTAGGTTAGACCAGTTAAGGATGGCAGATTTCCTTTCCTTCAGGATATTAGTGAACCAGATGGGTTTTTTCAACAATTGACAATGGTTTCATAATGATCATTAGACTCTTAATTGAAGGTTCTTTTTTTCTTTTGCTTATTGAATGAAAATTCTACCATCTGCCATGGTGGGATTTGAACCTTGGTCTCCAGACATAAGCTGAGTTTCTCGATTAATAGTCTAGCAACATTACTAGTGGCTGTTACCCCCACTTTTATGTCCACAATAATGTCCAGTTATTAAACTATTTGAATGATGCAAAGCCTTTGCATCTAGGGACCTTTGCTGCCATGAAATAATCGCCAAGCCAAAATCGGAGAGAGAGAGAGGCAAAAACTGGAAAATAAAATGTTCTTTCAAAGATAGCTTTAGTCACTTAACAAATCTATTTCATTGGTGATCTTGACCTTTTTAGAATTAGTAGCTGTGTATCATACTTTGTGTTAGTCATTTAATTAACATGCTCTCTCTTAAACACTAATTATTGCAATTGGATGACCTTTTTAGTAAAAACAATATTCTAAATTTGTACATCTCCCTCCATTTCACCTCTCCTACATGCCCAAGCATAAGCCTTTCTTTGTTTTATTCATACTACTTCTTTGACTGTTGTGACTTCCAAGTGGTTGCATAGCTGGTGTGATCCATCAGGTAAGTGCATCAGTGAAATGGAAGTTACTCAGAACTAAATAAGACATTTCTGTTTATTTCCTAACTGGATGCCCTTCTGCTTATATGCATTACATTGAAAGTGCAATGATGCTTCAATAAAATTGTATTTTCTCCCAGCATTTTAGCCATTCCAACATCAAAGTACAGAGGAACCTTGATTATCTGAATGTCAATTATCTGAATTTCAGATTATCTGAACAAGATCGTGAGGTCCTGATGCTCGGCTAACTGTTATCTGGGCAATTATATGAATAAAATAATCCCCAGCATGTAATTTGGATAATTGGGGTTCCTATGTACATTATGCTAGGCTAAAATTTGACTGAATGCTTGTTTTTCATTTACCATTTGTGAAATCCTATCTGAATTTCTTTGCTCGAGAAGAACTTGGTTAAAATTTATTCGATGTCTCATATTGAGGTTGAAACTGAGATATAAACACTCCTTCTCTCCCCACCACTACCACCCACCCCCTCCATGTTTTGTTTATAGGAGATACCTAATGTGATTGTGGACTCTGTGCCTAATTCTCCAACTGTTGAAGATATTGCAAAAGCTGAGCAGTTGAAAACTGAAGGTAAAAAATCATTGCTTGCAGTGAATATTTGTCATAATGTGTGTTCACTACATGACGACATATCTAATTTATTTACTGGATTAAACATGGCTTCTGGCCATGAACCTCTGCCACCTTTTTGTTGAGTCAGTGTTTGGGGAGTGAATTATCTAGATCCACAACTTTAAAACTTCTACTCTATGTTCACAAGAGTCAGAATAGTTCACCTACCACTGTTTGTAATCTTTCTTGTAAATCTCTTTTTGGTTAACAAAAGTTACTGCAAATGTTGCATTCTGAAAAATCAATCAAAAAAAGACAAGGGTATTGGAATCAATTGAATATCCCAAAAACTGGCATAGACAGAACAGGTCAAATAGAGTCCTAGAGATGTACAACACAGACGCAGACTCTTCGGTCCAACTCATCCATGCTGACAGATATCCTAAAGTAATCTAGTCCCATTTGCCAGCATTTGGGCCATAACAGTCAACCCTTCCTATGCATATACTCATCCAGATGCCTTTTAAATGTTGTAATTGTACCAGCCTCCACCACTTCCTCTGGCAGCTCTATCCACACACACCACCCTCTGCATGCCCCTTATGTCCCTTTAAATCTTTCTGCTCTCACCTTAAACCTATCCATGACCCTCATGATTTTATAATAAGGTCACCCCTCAGCCTCCGACTCTCCAGGGAAAATAACCCCAGTCTATTCAGCCTTTCCCTTTGGCTCAAACCCTCCAAACCTGGCAACATCCTTGTAAATAGTTTTTTGAATCCTTTCAAGTTTCACAACATTCTTCCGATAGGAGGGATACCAGAATTGCGCACAATATTCCAAAAGTGGCCTAAGCAGCATTCAGTACAGTCATAACATGACCACCCAACTCTGCCATTTGTATTATAGTGGTATATGATTCTGTGATAAGTTGGATGTTTCCATTTCGAGAGTGGGACTACAGCGGTACCTCCTGTGAGACCTGGTATCAGTTCAATTGTGGAAATATTTAAAGCTTTTTCATTTTGTCCTAAGGTTTATGACCATTTGATATTTAATTTTAATCATACTCAATTGTTTTTCTTGTCCCCATTTTTAGCTTTTAAGTAACATCTATATACTGGCACCTTGCAAAATTTATGTTGGAGCCATTTTCAGTTACTCAAAATGTTTTGAAGCTTCGACTAACTAAAAGTTGGGAATTACAGGCTATAAAAAGGAAGAACATGTAAACGGTTTGGAAAAGGAAGTGGACTCATTATTATAAATGTGCTCAAACCTTAAAAGTTGTTGTTTGATTTCAAGTTGGGTTACAAATGATAGCCAGGCTTCCTTCAGAAACATGTAATCAATTCTAATTTTCTTTTTGTTGTTTAGGAAATGAACAAATGAAAGTCGAAAATTACCAATGTGCTGTGGATTACTACACAAAAGCTATTGAATTGAATCCAAGCAATGCAGTTTATTATTGCAATAGGTATGATGGATACAATTTCTGTTTTCTTCTATTGTTCAAAGTTTGTGCAAAGATTTGTAGCTCGGGTGCTCGTTATGGTTCTGTTCGCCGAGCTGGGAATGTGTATTGCAGACGTTTCATCCCCTGTCTCGGTGACATCCTCAGTGGAGGCTCCCAAGCACTGAGGATGTCAACTAGACGGGACGAAACGTCTGCAACACACATTCCCAGCTCAGCGAACCTAACCACAACCAAGGTATTTATCAATGAGCACATTCATATTCAGTGGTACTTTACTTTTTATTTTACCCCTCAACTTTTTATCTATAATTGCCAAGTCTCTCACTTCACTCGGGTGGTGTGAAAAACCTGGAATGAGGCAATTCGCAAAAATCCAAACTTACCCTGTCAAAATGTTGGTATTGTAACAGACTGCTGAGATTTTCTACAACCTACTTATAAATGTGTGCTACTTGTATTTTGCACATTGTTAGTTATGGTATGTTCAATTTAATAGTCAGTTTAAAAAATGTATACATGTGTGCAGTCACTCCTCCGTAACCATGAGAGTTCAATTTCTCGAACCTCCACGAATGGTGGAATTCCTGATTGCAGAGCCTGTTAAAAGTACATGTTAAATATCATGAATATGTGAGTTTTGCTTCAGATGCTGAATTTTGTCGCTATTTTTTGATGCGGATAGGTGAATTTGCAAGTCGTGAACTCCTGGGCACTGAAGGATATGTGACCGTACCTGTCAGCTTTATGAATTGCTCCAATTCTGCCCGATACCCATAAGATAAAGGAGCAGAATTATGTCATTCAGTTCATTGAGTCTGCTCCACCATTCCATCAAGGCTGATGTGTTTCTCAAATCCATTGTTCTGCCTCCTTCCGATAACCTTTGATCCTCTTACTAATCAAGAACCCCTCTCAATGTTGATCTCTCTCTGTACCTTTTCAGCAGCTATAACATTGTATTCTGCACTCTGTTCTGTTAACCTAATGTACTTGTACAGAATGGTCTACCTGTCAAGCATGTAAGATACTTTTCATTGTACTTCCGCCAGGACTGAATTATGAACCCGTTTAATCTCCTAACAAAGTTACTTAATAGGGTCTTTGAGGAGGTGCTGGTGGAAGATGAGTACCAAAAGCTGTCTCAATGACTAGGCAGCTTCAACCCATTCATAGTTCTTGTTTTTTGTGGTTTGCCCGCTTTAAATTTTGAGTATGCAAAGGTTTAGAATTGATTCCCTATTAAAGCTGTGTTTCATTATTGGACAAATCATAAAACAAAAGCACTAAGTTCCTGTTAACACTTGACCGAATTTTAAAATAGGTTTGCCAGCTGCTGTTTTGGAAGCATTTAAAATTGGAAATTTGGCGCATAGTGCTCATTTTTTTTTAATGAATGACTTAATATATAGAATATTAAGACATTGCAACATTATTTTTAAGAATGTGTTTTGAGCATCTAGAACAGTTAATGCTGCGCAAGGGAGTAGCTCAGGCTGATTCTCTGTTTCTCTAACCTAGTTATTTTATGGCATGGTTCATAGATGCTAATTTGCTTTCTTGCCAACAAAATCGAATATATTAAAATTAGATTACTTACACTGTGGAAAGAGGCCCTTCGGCCCAACAAGTCCACACCGACCCGCAGAAGCGAAACCCACCCATACCCCGATCCCTACATTTGCCCCTTACCTAACACTACGGGCAATTTAGCGTGGCCAATTCACCAGACCTGCACATCTTTGGACTGTGGGAGGAAACCGGAGCACCCGGAGGAAACCCACGCAGACATGGGGAGAACGTGCAAACTCCACACAGTCAGTCGCCTGAGGTGGGAACTGAACCCGGGTCTCTGGTGCTGTGAGGCAGCAGTGCTAACCACTGTGCCGCCAGTGTTATTGTTCCCAGTTTTATTGGATAGAATGTTAACCTAGTTTTGCTGGTCACCATTTTGTTTTCTCTTGTAGGGCAGCAGCTTTGAGTAAATTGGGAAACTACACTGGAGCAGTACAAGACTGTGAAAAGGCGATAGCTTTCGACCCGAGCTACAGCAAAGCTTATGGCAGAATGGGGTAAGTAGAACCTTTCCTTAAGACATATTTATCTCTGATCCAATTCCGAAAGTATTGATTTCAATAGAAAAGGGTTCTGGGCACTCTCTACTCAAGTTGACACTCTTCATTTACAGATATAGGCTATTCAAACATGGGAGGATGTCATCAATACTGGATGTCTACATCTTTGCTAGAGTTTACTAGCAAGGATATAACAATGGAAATCCTGTTTTTTTTTCCTCCCACTAACCCAGAAAGCTGAGAGTAGTTGTGCATCTTCAGAATAATTTGGTGTATGCTGATTTGTCATAAACCATGAATGAAGCATGGTCTGTATATTCATTATTCGCTGCCTGAACCAGTTGACCCTTTACTATTTTAGCCACAGATGCCACACACTGTATTCTATCAAGCTAACACCTGTTCAATCTGTGCTGACATCTCAACAATTTATTTTTGTTGAATAGTCCTAAATTTTTTGACCTAAGCTACAAGGCTAAATAAAGAAGTCTCCTTGATATTTTGGATGGTGATTGTTTGTGAGCAGATATTTCCCAAAGGACAGTAGTTATGATACCAAGCGGTGGCAGTAGCAATAAAATAGTAATGCCACCAGAGGATCCAGAGTTTCCCCTTCTGCTTAAATTGACAGTGGCCAGTTGGCTTTATCTGTTCCTTTTTTTTTTCTCATTTTCTGACCCATTTACGTCATTCCATACTTGGGATTTGTGTCCAACCTAGTGAAAGACTGAGTACAATCTAATTTAGGCTGTGGCTTTCTGCAAAGATAGTATCTAAATTTAACCTTTTTAACTAGATAAATTGTGGGACTATGGGAGAGGCAGGCAGACAGGTTGGTAATAAAATATTTAATGTATGCTAATTCTCCCACCCACCAGTTCACCACATGTATGTCAAACAACTGACCTCTTTTCAACTTTAATAATCAGAATTGAAGTTATTGGGTTGCTGATTGTCCTTTGATATTTTACAGCTGCAGCCCAGTTATTATGCAACTGACCTAGCTAGGTATCCAGCTACTATTGGTATGACACTTGTGTTTCCAGAGATATTGGATCAGTGGTGCTGGAAGAGCACAGTTCAGGCAGCGTCCAACGAGCAGCGAAATCGACGTTTCGGGCAAAAGCCCTTTTACCTTTTTTCCAGAGATACGTCAATACCAAATTTTTGATCCTTGCCTTTCATCTTTGATTTACAGATGAAATTAATTTCTTCCAAGCTGAGTATTGGAAGATAAAAGCTATCATTCTATAACCTTGTACTAACTTTATCCCCCTTAGTTGTTATTTTCTTGGATTGAAGAAGACTTTTTTTTTGTAATCTGAGCATCTTACTGCACTCAAACTTGAGATTCTGATTTCAGTTCCTCGCTGTTTTGTTGACCGGGGATTTCCACCCCCATTATCACTTTTTCACTTAAACTAATTAGTGGGAGGAAGGTTTGGGAGGGGCAAGTAAAAGGATATAGTGGCATTGCAGGGCAGCTATTTAGATAAGGGTACCCAGACTGGCACATGAAGGAACAGAGTACAAGCATTTTATTTTTTAAATGCAGCAATAGGATTAAGGGGAGAAAAATGGTAAAAGCAAGATTAATGGTACTTAAATGTTCATAGTATTTGGAACAAAGAAAATGAAGTAACAGTACAAATAGAAATTTAATGGGGTTTATATAATATCCATTAGTGGGTTTTGAGAAGATTTGTGGCTCAGGTTGAGGTTTTGGATGTAGGTTGGCTCGCTGAGCTACAAGGTTCATTTCCAGACGTTTCATTACCCTATTGAGTAACATCTTCAGTAGGCCTCAGGCGAAGCAATGCTGAGAATTCCTGCTTTCTATTTATATGTTTGGGTTTCTTTGGGTTAATGTCATTTTCTGTGGTGAAGTAACTTCCTGGTCCTCCAAAAAGAATGTGTACCCAATGAACATAGCCAGCCGATTTCTCAGCAACAAACCTAAACAAGCAAACAAAACACGTCCAGAAATCCTAGCCTCTCTCCCCTACATGAAAGACATCTCGGAAATGGCGGCCAGACTACTCAGACCCTTTGGCATCATGGTAACCCACAAACCCACCAACACACGAAAACAGCAGCTAATGAACTTGAAAGACCTTATACAGACAATGAGCAAAACTAACGTCATTTACAAAATACTGTAACAAACACTACATTGGACAAACAGGCAGAAGACTAGCCACCAGGATACATGAACATAACTAGCCACAAAAAGATGTGACCCTCTCTCACTAGTATCCTCATACGGATGAGGAAGGACACCACTTTGACTGGGACAACACATCCATCCTAGGACAAGCCAAACAGAGACACGCGCGAGAATTCCTAGAAGCATGGCATTCCAACCAGAACTCTATCAACAAACGCATTGAGTTAGACCCCATCTACCACACCCTGAGAAAAGGAACAGGAAGTGACTTCGCCAGAAATGACATCACCAACCCAAAGAATCCCAAACCTATAAATAGAATGCAGGAATTCTCAGCATTGCTTCGCCTGAGGCCCACTGAAAATGTTACCTAGTAGGGTAACGAAATGTCTGGAAATGAACCTTGCAGCTCATAGTTTCAAGAACATAAAAGCTGAGTATTCAAGCAGGGAGGAAAAAGTGGTAGGGTAGCTTTGTTAGTACATAGTAGAATAAGTGCAACAGCAAGAAATGATCTTGAATCAGATGTAGAATTGATTTTGGTTGAGGTAGGAAATAACAATGGGAAAAGACAGGTGGGAGTAGCATAGAAGCTCCCTAACAGTATCATAGGACAGAAAATAATTCAGGAAGTAATGAGGGCATATAAAAAGAGTACATTAGTCAGGGGTGACTTTAATCATCATGTAGACTGGGGAGAATCAAATTGGTAGAGGTAGCAATGAGGTTAAAAATAAGTGTATTTGGGGTAGTGTCTTAGAAAAATATATTGTGGATACTAGGGATTTGCTGTTTTGGACATTAAGCCTGTCTCATTACCCATTATAATGAATGATCGCTAGAAAATATGATCTTAAAGTAGAATTTAGCATTTGGATTGAGTGAGAAACTTGGGTCAGAAGCAACTGTGTTAAACTTAAATGAAATTACACAAGGATGAGAACACCTAGTTAGCTGGAGTGGACTAGGACAGTTTAGCAGAAAATAGATTGAGGACTAATGACAGATATTAGGAAAATAGTTCATCATACTCAGTATTCCAGGAAGAAGGATTCTAAGAAGGGCATGAACCAACCATAGTTGGTTATTGAGAACAGTATTAAATTGAAAAAATAACCTACAATGTGGCAAAGATTAGTGGTAAATGAGAGGATTGGGAAAGATGCCCAACCAGCAAAAGATAATCAAAGACATAAACAAAGAATATAAACTGAGGGTAAAGTAACAGGTAATCTGAAAATGGACAAGAGCTGCTACTTTCAGTATATAAAAAAGTGAAAAGAGGCTAAAGTAACATCAGCCCCGAAGAGAATGAGGCTGGAGAAATAATAGGGAAACCAGAAAATGACAGCAGAAATGAATAAGCTTTTTTTTATATAACGAGTTCCTAGTCGAGGGCATTCCAAAAAATACTAAATCAAGTGGAAAAATGGGGCAAGATAGAAATACAATAATTATCATTTAGAGAAAGTACTAATGAAACGAAAGCTCTGGGATCAAATGAAATTTACAAAGCTCAGCTTCCCTGGACTTGATGAAATGCTTCCTACAAAAACAAAGGAAGTAGCTACTCAAAAAATGGGGATGCTAGTAGTAATCTTCTAAGAATCCTTAGATTCTGGAAAAGTCCCAGAGAATTGGAAAACTACTAGTTTTCGTTATGCAAAAAGAGAAGGAGCC
Source organism: Hemiscyllium ocellatum (assembly GCF_020745735.1). Taxonomy (NCBI): domain Eukaryota; kingdom Metazoa; phylum Chordata; class Chondrichthyes; order Orectolobiformes; family Hemiscylliidae; genus Hemiscyllium; species Hemiscyllium ocellatum. The sequence continues at coordinate 8,739,195 of NC_083428.1, read as the reverse complement.
AAATTAACAGGTAACCACAGACCAGTTGGCTTAATTAGGAAAATGTTAAAGTCTATTATAAAGGATATAATAGCAGAGCATTTCAAGATGCATAATATAATCAAGCAGAGTCATAAGGGGGAAGCCATGACTGACAATATTTATTAGAATTTTGAGGAGATAACACAAATGATTGATAGAGAGTCCATTTAAGACAATGAGGATTTTTTTCGAAGGGTATTAAATCTATAGAATACCACTTCAGACTCAATTTTTTTTATGCCCTTCTCAGCTGTCTTTTTTTTCTCAAACCTCTATATATTTCTGCTGCCTATATACTCACCCATGACCTATATGACCCTATGTTCTATAATCTCAAGATTTTTTTTGTTGTTTATGTTTTTGAGACTCTCCTATCCCCATAAATCACCACCTCAAACTACAGCCTCTTAAGTCTTTGTTATTCCTAGTGACTTTCTGCAGTACCAAGGGATATTTTTCCACATACAAGAGTTGTGTACAAAGGATGGTGCAGCTTCTTTTCCATTCTCATTCTATTGAGTAATGGAATTTTTATTTTCCTTGATATTTAATAGGCATCTATACAATTCTTCCCAAATAATTTCAACAATGAGCAGTTGAAAACTGTTGCTTTAATTCCCAATGCTTAAAGAGTTTCAATGTCATTGGAAAAGGAATAAAGAAGGCTTTCTAAGATCAGGATTTATATATGCAATCAAATAAAGCCACCAGTTAGTTTTGGATTGTTGGTGTGGCATAACATTTTTTGTAATGTTCAGGAATAGCCAAGTTAGAATCTTTCTCTCATCTAGCATTGACTCTCTGGCTTCCCATGGTCACAGTTGCTCACTTCAGTAGAGATGTTAGACTCTGCAAGGTCTCGAGCAGAGAATAAGAGCTTTTTATTTCAATTGCTGTCATGTAAACTGTAAAATCGTTGTAGTCAATTGATCTCAGTTGGCAGTCTGTAGGTGATAAAAGTATAATTGAATGTTTGTAGCATGTTTAAATGCATTTTGTCATTGTTGTGGTTCTGTTCACCGAGCTGGGAATTTGTGTTGCAGACGTTTCGTCTCCTGTCTAGGTGACATCCTCAGTGCTTGGGAGCCTCCTGTGAAGCGCTTCTGTGTTGTTTCCTCCAGCATTTATAGTGGTTTGTCTCTGCCGCTTCTGGCTGTCAGTTCCAGTTGTCCACTGCAGTGGCCGGTATATTGGGTCCAGGTTGATGTGTTGTTGATAAAAACTGTGGATGAGTGCCATGCCTCTAGGAATTCCCTGGCTGTTCTGTTTGGCTTGTCCTATAATAGTGTTGTTATCCCAGTCGAACTCGTGTTGCTTGTCATTTGCGTGTGTGGCTACTAAGGATAGTTGGTCCTGTCATTTCGTGGCTAGTTGGTGTTCATGGATACGGATTGTTAGCTGTCTTCCTGTTTGTCCTATGTAGTGTTTTTGTGCAGGCCTTGCATGGGATTTTGTACACTAGTACACAAGGCCTGCACATAAGGACTTGTGCTTGAATCATTGACTTGAACACGTTAAAGTAATTTATTGTTGAACTAAGAGCATCTGAACTCTGCCATCATTAGTATCTTAAACTTAGGCCTTGCTGCTTGCTCAGATGGTAACAAAAGATTCCATAGTATGATTCAAAACTGTTGCTAGATGTTCTTCAAAATCATGTCAAAAGTTCTTCCCTCAACTCTTATCACTTTTAAAAACAAAATAATTATTTATTGTTGCTACTGTTTGTAGTGATTGGCCTTCAAAAATAATTAGCTAGCTATGAAGGGTTTTGGGTGTGATAAAGGGAAATGGCATTATCGAGGTAATGTCATTGAACGATTAATCATAATGCCCACATTGATTTTCTGGGAATTTGGGCTTGAATCACACCATGGCAACTGGGGGAGTTTAAATTCTGTTAGGTCTGGAATTGGAAGCTAGTCTCAGTATTGTTGACTGTGACAATTTATCATTTATTGTCATAAAAACATTTCTGGTTCACTGACATCACTGAGGGAAGGAAATCTGTCCTTACTCGGTCTGGCCTGCATGCAATGTGATTAGCTCTTAAATGCCCTCTAACGATCTAACAAGCCACTCAGTACAAGAACAGTTAGGAACTGGCAACAAATGCTGGCCTCACTAACAATGCCCACATCCAGTGGAAGATTTATAGAAGAAATTATTTAAATTGCTGTTTGTGAAATCCTGGCATACTTATCATGAAATTTTAACATTTCATATTTACACTATTTGTGTGGAAATCTAAAATGTGTTTTTACCTAGACAAAGACTGTTAATTGACTTTTGATTTCATTTCAGCTTGGCCCTGGCTAGTCTAAATAAATACAGTGATGCAGTAAATTACTATAAAAAGGCTCTGGAGCTGGATCCTGAAAATGAATCGTACAAAGCAAACCTCAGTGTAGCAGAACAGAAGGTCAAGGATGCACCGAGTCCAGTAAGTGCTGAAATGAAATAAGGCTCTGCACATCCTGTGAGGATGCAAGATTTTAAGTTTACATAAAAGCAAAACAATGTCTGAAATCAATTTGTTTTCTAGTAACATGAATGCAGGAAAACTAGGTCCAGAATTTTATTCCAGCAATTCTGTGAAATGAGGGAAGTAAATAGTATATTTTCAAATCAAGTATTCCTCCTTGTTCTCAATGTTTTGACTGTTATTAAACCATTGACCTTTTTTTAAAAAATGTTTCCAATCTTTTTACCAAATAGGGGTACTGGGGTGCAGGGGTGGGGAGGGGGGCTTGAATGATCATGTTACAGGATTTTGAATCTGTAAAGGAATTTTAGAAGATTGACTGACTACTTTAGTTGTCATGCTTTCATTGTAGAAGAAACGTGAGGAAAAAAAAGTAGAGCTGGTCTTCATGACCACGTTTACAATAAGGTAATCCAGAGTGCCTCAGCAGAAAATACCTTCAGTCAGTTGTTGAGTAATCAGCACATTACCAGGATTGATTCCTAATCCGTGCTATGTGGCCAATTTTAGCAAGGGCATTTTAAGGGACACAAGAATTCATTGTTTGAAGAAAGAAGGTCAGTACTTGTATTGTATTCCATTACATGTGAACTTATTTATTCTGCAAGCAGGTTCATTTTGATTACAAGCGTAAAAGACTCTTGTCACTAAAAGAAACTAAATGAGACCGAGGAAAGAAATATGTAAATATTGCAACACCAAGATAAAAGCAGCAATGAAAAGCAAAACTGTAACAAGTGCATATAATTTTACGTGGATTAATTTGTAGAAGAATAGACTAAAAAAGCCAACAGGTTAGAAATGTTTAAAATCCTAGTTAAACCATATTAGAAATGTGTCCATACCAGCAAAAATAATTTTGAAGGGCCAGAGAGAACACAGAAGATGTATAGGGGTGTTTCTAGAAAGAAAATACAAACAAAAGAAAAGATTATGCAGATCACTCTCTCCTGGATAAGAGGTCTGGTGGTGATTTCTAAATATAAAGATGATTAGTGAGGTGGATTTGAGAACTTGTTTCTACTCAAGCGTGAGTTCATCACAAGGCAGCATAAATGTAATATAGTCATTAGCAGATTGAATAAAGTATCTAGAAAGAATTTCTTTTCACCAACTGGTAAGAATGAACTTGGTACAATATGGAGTATTGAAACAGAGAACATGAATACTTTTATGGGAGGATTGATGTTTACACAAGGAACAAAGAAATATTAGATATGTGCACAGAGTAAGAAGTAATTAGAGTGGGAGGCAGTTCCTCTGGAGTATAAACACTGGCATAGACTAATTGAGCTAAACGGCCTGCGTCCTGTTTTGTGAATTCCTAAGTTTTAAATTACAAATCTTCAAATGATTTCATTTTGTGGCTGTCATTTGGGGATCATACCAACCTTGACTAACCTGCATCATGTTGAAGATAGATTATTTTAAATTGATCACTATTACCTGCCCTTTCTGGCAAAGTTATGGCATGGTTGAATTTAAAATACAGCTGGATAGTGTGAAGATAAAATCCAATACCAGGGTCTTGTGCTTGAATAAGAGGGACAAAATTTGCTGGATTCAGGGGCATCCCAGCAGATTGGAAAATAGCAAATATGCTACCATTTGAAAAGGGTAGTAGACAAAAGATAGGTAATTATAGACTAGTGAGATTAACGTCTGTAGTGGGGAAGATGCTTGAATCTATTATCAAGGAAGGTATAGCAGGGCATCTAGAAACAAATTGACCCATTGTACAGATGCAGCATGGGTTCATGAAGGGCAGGTTATGCTTCACAAATCTTTTGGAATTCTCTGAAGACCTTTCAAACAAGGTGGACAACCGGGACCTAGTAGATATGGTGTACCTAGATTTCCAAAAGACCTTTGACCAGATGCCACACGTAAGGCTGCTGCATAAGATAAGGATGCGTGGTCTTAGGGGTAGAGTATTAGCATGGATAGAATCATTAGAGATGTACAGCTCAGAAACGGATCCTTCGGTCCAACTTATCCACACCAACCAGATATCCAACCCAATCTCGTCCCACCTGCCAGCAACCGGCCCATATCCCTCCAAACCCTTCCTATTCATGTACCCGTCCAGACGCCTTTTAAATGTTACAGTTGTACTAGCCTCTACTACTTCCTCTGGCAGCTCATTCTATACATGTACCACCTCTGTTTTTAAAAAAAAAAGTTGCCTCTTAGGTTTTTTTTTACATCTTTCCCCTCTCCCCCGAAACCTATGCCCTCCGGTTCTGGACTCTCTCTCACCCCCAGGGAAAAGACTGTCTACTTACCCTATCCACGCCCCTCATCATTTTGTAAACCTCTATAAGGTCACCCCTCAACCTCCTTTCCAGGGAAAACAGCCCCAGCCTTTTTAACCTCTCCCTATAGCTCAAATCCTCTAACCCTAGCAACATCCTTACAAATCTTTTCTGAACCCATTCCAGTTTCACAACATCTTTCCAAGAGGAAGGAGATCAGAATTGCACGCAATATTCCAAAAGTGGCCTAAACAATGTCCTGTGTAGCACAACATGACCTCCCAACTCCTGTACTCAATACTCTGACCAATAAAGGAAAACATACCAAACGCCACCGACACTATCCTATCTATCTGCAACTCCACTTTCGAGGTGCTATAAACCTACACTCTAAGGTCTCTTTGGTGATTGGTTGACTGACAGGAAGGAAAGAGTGGGGATAAATGAGTGGTATACTGGCTGACGATCAGTGATGGGACCACAATTCTTTACAATTTATATAGATGATTTGGAGTTGGGGACTATAGGTATGGTGTCAATTTGCCAATGACATTAAGAGCACAGTGCAGAGAACTGTGAAACTTTGCAGAGGAACAGAGACGCATTGAGTGAATGGGCAAAGGTCTGGTAGTTGGAATACAATGTTAGTAAATGTGAAGTCATACATTTTGGTAGGAGTAACAGCAAAATAGATTATTACTTGAATGGTTAAAAAGTTGTAGCATAATGATTTGCAGAGGGACCTGGGTGTCCATGTGCATGAATTGCAGAATGTTGGTCTGCAGGAACAAGTAATTAGGAAGGCAAATGGAATTTAGTCCTTCATTACTAAAGGGATTGAGTTTAAAAGCAGAGAGGTAATGTTGCAGCTGTACAAGGTGCTGGTGAGACCACCCTCGATTATTGTGTGCAGATTTGGTCTCCTTATTTAAGAACAGATGTACTGGCACTGGAGGAGGCGCAGAGGAGGTTCGCTGGATTGATTCTGGAGTTGAGGGGGTTTGGTTTGAGGAGAGGCTGCGTAGATTGGGATTATATTCCTTGGAATTCAAAAGAATCAGGGGGGATCTTATAGAAACATAAAATTAGGATGGGAATCAATAAACTAGAAATAGCTAGGATGGTTCCACTGGTAGGTGAGATTAGATCAAGAGGGTATGGCTTCAAGATTAGAGGAAGCAGGTTTCGAACTGAACTGAAGGGAACATCTTACCCCGGAGGGTTGTTAACATATGGAATTCCTTGTCCAGGGAAGTAGTTGACACTACTTCAGTGATCATTTTTAAAGCTAAGGTACATTTGTTTTTTGGACAAAGGAATTAGGGGATGTGATAAAAACACTAAGTGGAGCTGAGTCCACAAAAAGATCAGCCATGATCTTATTGAATGGTGGAGCAGGCGTGAAGGGCTGGACAGCCGCCTCCTGCTCCTAGTTCTTATGTACACTCTTATGCTACTCTCTGCAACATTCTGCATGAATGGTATCCACTTGTCTTTGAGCCAAAAATAATTTTGTCATTTGAAGTATTTAATCGAAGACCATGATCATTTATCACATTTTAAGTATTTTGTTGTCTTTTTTCCCTCATGTTCCCAAATGTAGTGTTCTAGCAATTCAATCCGTCGTTCCATGTTGGAATAAATCCTGAAATCTGTACAAGTGTAGTGGAAGAGCAGTCCACTGTTTCCAGCTGTCCCAACATGCACATAACCACAGTCTCATTTTGTCTGCTACTTTGCAACCAGCATGTCCTCTTAATTTCCTTTTGTCATCTGCAGCCTATTTATTTAAGCATGATGGGCCATCAAATTATTTTCTGTAAATCAGTGTAATAATTTAACTTAATGGGGTCAACTTGTATTTCATTGTTGTGTAGTGGTACAAACTTGAGGGCTGCAAACAATATTTTTTTTGAATGAAAGGACAAATTCTGTATGTGACATTCTTTTAACTGGGAGTTATAATCAATTAGTAGAAAGGATGGAAATTTATGTTTGGGCAGGTACAATTCAAAAATCTTGTGACTCTTTGAACAAGAATTGGGAAGTTTTCTTTTTGTTATTCAGCATGAGATTATTTTCTTTGTGAGCAGAGACTAGTTGAATTATTTACTTCAAATTTAGCAGCTGACCAAGTCCTGAACTGGAAGAAGTTTCATCAGACAGTTCAATGGACTTGTTCTCCAGATGTGTACCCTTGATTATTAAGGTGGAGCGGGTTCAGAAAAGATTTTCTGGGATGTTGCCAGGAATGAAGAGTTTGTGTTATAAGGAGAGACTGAATTGGCTGGGACAATTTTCACAAGTGTAGAAGGTTGACAAGTGACCTTATGTTTATAAAATCATGAGGGGTATAGATGAGGTGAGAGATTTCATGACTAGAAGGCATATTTTTAAGGTCAGAGGGGAAAGATGTTTTTAAAAAAAGGAGCGACAATTTTTTTTGTGGAATGAACAGTAGGTGGTGTTTGCGGATCCGTTTTATAGAGTTTGAGACATTTGAATAAGTATATGAATAAGAAATGTTTGGAGTGATGTGGGGCCAGCACAGGCAGGTGGGACTAGTTTAGTTTGGGATTATGGGCGGCATGGACTGGTTGAACAAAAGGGCTGGTTTCCGTGCTCGATGACTCTGATATTGGTCCTTCCCATTTCACGCAACAAGAATCCTCTGGATTTTAGCTTACAGAGAATTTGTTCTTTTTCACCCAGACAGGAGGCAGCGGTGGGTTCGATCTGGCAAGTTTATTGAATAACCCAGGCTTCATGAATATGGTAATTCTGCTTGCTGTCTCTCTTTTTACTTGCTCCTTTTTTTTGTTTTTGTTTTTATTTTCCTAATTGGCTGTCCCTTCAAGATCACTTACCCCCAATAACCTCCATTGGGTGAAAGTACTCCATGTCCTGATTATATTCCACGATGATTCTGCAGCCACACTTTGGTTGTTTTCCCTTCAGCTAAGATTACCTGTCAGTCTCTCAGACTGATTATTCCATTAATGATACTCCTGCAAGATGCCTCAGTGGGAGCCATTTGAAAATGTTGCCTTCAGGACTTCTGTCCAGTACAAACACACAAATGTTGTACTGCGTCCATATGTACTTGTGATGTCACAGTTTGATTCAAGTTCTTCCTTTCCAAACTTGAGTTTTGTCTGGGTTGGAATATTTTGTCATTCTACAATAACGTGATGTACACAAGTTATTGGTGATGGAAGCAAAATATGATGATGAATTAAACACAATCCCAGCATTGTTTGACTTGTACACTTAACACAGTAACAATAGATCATTTCTCCATTGTAACAGCAAGGTAGATTCAACACTCTAAACTTCTCCAAATTTAGTTGGAAGCCCACGCTACAACTAGGAAAATTTCAAAGGTAGTGGCATTTTACTTGAATGTCATTTGCATCTTGTAATGTGCAATGCTATTTCTTTGTGCTTGAATGCTTAAGGGAAACTTGAAGATAAAAGTACCCTGCAAATGTGGTTGTTTTTGTGTAAAAACAAAACGCAAAAATGATTTTAGTTGACCAAACTCTGATTTTGTTTTTCAATTTTTTTTTCAGGCATCAAGTCTAATGCAGAATTCACAAGTACAACAATTGTAAGTCCCTTTCCTACAAAAGCTTTTCTTTTACCTCTTGTTAATTCTGATGTGTCTATTAGTTTAGTGATTTTTTTTTTCTTCTTCTTTCCAATTGTGTTGGACAGAATGTCTGGAATGATGTCTGGGTCTTATGGTCCAGTAAGTGGTGGTGGAGCAGGACCTGGGGCAGGAGCCAATGATATTGCAGGCCTCATCCAGGCGTGAGTTTACTTTTCATTCTTTCCCTGACTACTTCCGTTAGAAGTCAAAATCTTTTATAATCTTAGAAGCAAAGGTCAACTGTCCATGCTAGTCAGTTAATCCATTTGATTCCTGTATTTCAGTTCTCGAAGGATTTCCTGTAGTTTTCTGATTGCCTTTTCATTTCCTTCCATTACAGCCTTGCTCTTTGAAAAAATGATACATACTGCCCCATTCTCCCTGTTTCTGATTTTAAGCACATGGTTGCACCTAACATCTGATACCCGATGTGAAAGCAAAACCTGAGCAGTGAATACTTAATCCAGTAGAACAGCAAGTGTTTTGATGATCATGGCAATGAGAACAAATGTTAGTTAGTTCAACTTGAAAAGTATTTCTGTGAAACCAAAGATGAGAAATCTATCTTTGATTACTGCTTATCTTGTAGATATTTCTAATCAACCTCTTCAGACATATTAATACACCTGCAGCAGGTGAGACTTGAACGCATGCCTTCTGTCTCAGAAATTACACTACCATTGCATCACAAGAGCCCTTCAAATAATCCTATGTACTAAGGATCAAAAGTAGGTTAATCAACTCATCAAACTTGTTTCACCTTCAATTAGATCATAGCTTTTTGAATCAGTTAAGATTCAGATAATCCATCTCTTTTTCATTTGGTTAAATTCATTAAAATTATCTCCCCATCCAGGTTTCATAATCCATAATAAAGATAGCATTTTACTCCAATCTGTTAGAAATATTCTATTTGGGAGCAGAAGTAGGCCGTTTAGCCCATCAAGCCTGCCTAGCCATTGAATAAGATCCTGACTGATCTATTCCAAATTCCACATTTTTATCTGCTTATGGTAGATTTTTGTTAGGTCGGGGGAAAAATGATATCTGCTTCCACCTTCAAATATTCAATGATTTATAGTTTGGATGGTTTGTCTTTAGCCACAGTGATTGATTGTATTAGCCTCCACTCAGTGAATGCATACTTGTCTCTGAGTCAGTATTGAACCAAAACTTCATCTGCTTAACTGTATATTAATGATGCCTTGACGTTCTTTTGAAAAGCAATAAAAGATGGTGTCCTACCTGGCAAATCTCCAATATCACTGCAGCTTTATTTGTATCACTGATGTTTATGGGATGTTGTGCCCACACCAACGTCTGTATTGTTCTACTTTTACAGCAATACCAATACTAAATCTGTGTCACTAAATGTGAAGTATTATGGACCTGACTGAGGGCAGGAAAGATCCAATATAAATGAGAACGGTTTCTTTGCTTGAAGGCTCCCCAATGTCATTAATTTAAAAATTCCTTGAATTGTAAAATGGAGTAGATGGCTATCACTACTCAATTTTACAATTCAAGAGTCTCATGGGCTGCCTTGAAAGATTATTGGCTCACAGATTTTATTACAACAGATGTTGTACAAGTTGATAACCTGGAATTTTCACTACCTCTGACTTGTCCACAAAATTGTAGTACAATACAATGACAGATTTTGATGAGATCTTGACCTGCATCTAATTCTTGGCCCCCATTGCTGCTAGCATTGCTCTTAGATGTCTGGGAAGTGTTTTGATGACAAGAGATTGTCACAAGCATGGAATCTGTACAAATGTCAAATTTCTAATGGTGCCTTTACCTTTTCTTTTAAACACAGAGGTCAACAATTTGCACAGCAGATGCAGCAGCAAAATCCAGAGCTAATTGAACAGTTACGGAGCCAAATCCGGAGCCGAACCCCCAGTGCCAGCAATGAGGAACAGTCCTAACTACATACAAAGCAAGTGCTATTTTTATAGTGAGTTGGAGATGTACACAAATGCAGAAGCTAATTTTAGATATAAGACAACGTCATCAGTCAGAAAGCCTGACTTAAATTTTAGTTGTATTTTACGCTTAATTAAATTGATTACTTGTTAAAGAGTTTTGCCTTGCAGTTAGCAACAAAATTTCCATGAATGTAAAGCCACCTGCTGCTTTATGGACAGTAGCGAGACAAATGTACAGAATAGTTAGAGCTTTATCAATAGGACGATCCTTAAGATGATATGAAAACATTAAAATAAGGCAGAAGCTTCTTAATTCCTAAAACTCTCTCTAACCCTGGAGCTCCTCTATTTCACTCTGAGACTGCCAGTACACCCTTCAAAAACCAATGTCCAAGTACTCTGTTGCCTCTTAACCCCTCCATGCTCCTATATGTTTCTCTACAAAGCAGCTGAGGATTTTTTAAACTATTAAGAACGTTGCGTAAATATAAGTTGTTGACAAATAAATTTACACAAAACATTTATTTAACTGAGAGATGATAGAGAAATGCCTCATCGGTTTTGGGGAATCTGCTGTCATCTTTAACTTCATCCCACATACTAGATTAAAGTTTAATCACTAAACAGTACAAGACCAGCAGATCTAATCTTTGAACACTGGATGAGCAGAAGAGAAAGGGGAACAACTCCTGAATTTCAGGGGCAATTAAATTAAGAATCCTGAGAATTCACAAGGTATTCAGTATCTGAAAATTGAAACTTGAGGTTTTCAGATTTTGCTGACTTGTTCATTTCAACATTTTCTGACTTTACTGACCAGACACTCTCTTTTTCGATTTCCACACTTGGACTGCTGGTCACAGTCAGGATAATGAGAAATATTCTACTTTTCCCATATTACATAAGAGGAGGTGCTGGATGCCTTAAATTGAATAAAGTTGAATAAATCCCCAAGACATGATCAGGTGTACCCTAGAACTCTGAGAAGCTAAGTGAGTGATCGATTCGCCCCTTGCTGAGATAGTTATATCATTGATAGCTACAGACAAGGTGCTGGAATACTGGCGGTGACTAATGATGCCACTATTTAAGAAAGGTGGTAAGGAAAAGCTGGGAACTATATAGACTGGTGAGCCTGATGTCACTGGTGGACAAGTTGTTGGAGGAATCCTGAGGGACAGGATTTACATGTATTTGGACGGTAAGGATTGATTAGGGATAATCAACATGGCTTTCTGCATGAGAAATTGTGTCTCGCTAACTTGATTGAGTATTTTCAAAAAGTAACAGAGAATTGATGAAGACAGAGCAGTGGACATGATCTTTATGGACTTTAGTGAGGCGTTTGACAAGGTTCCTCATGGTAGACTGGTTAGCAAGCTTAGATCACATGGAATTGAGGGAGAACTAGCTATTTGGATACAGACAGACTGGAGGCCTGTGACCAGCAGTGTGCTACAAGGATCACTGCTGGGTCCACTGCTTTTCATCATTTATGTAAATGATTGGATGTGAACATGCGAGGTGTGGTTAGTAAGTTTACTGATGACGCCAAAATTGGAGGTGTAGTGCACAGCGAAGAAGGTTACCTCAGTGTACAACAGGATCTTGATCAGATGGGCTGAAGAGTGGCAGATGGAGTTTAATTTAGATAAATGCATTTTGGAAAGGTAAATCAGGGCAGGACTTATGCACCTAATTGTAAGGTGCTGGGGAGTGCTGATGAACAAAGAGACCTTGGAGTGCAAGTTTGTAGTTCCTTGCAAGTAGAGTCACAGGTAGTTAAGATAGTGAAGAAAGCCTTTTTTGGTCAGTCCATTAGATATAGGAGTCGGGAGGTCATGTGACTGTATAGGACATTGGTTAGGCCACTGTTGGAATATTGTATGCAATTCTAGTCTCCCTGCTATAGGAAAGATGTTGAAAAACTCGAAAGGATTCACAAATATTTACAAGAATGTTGCCAGGCTTGGAGAGTTTGAGCTATATGGAGAGGCTAAATAAACTGGGGCTATTTTCCCTGGAGCATCAGAGGCTGAGGGGTGACCTTGGAGGTTTATAAAATGATGAGGGCATGGACAGGGTCTTTTCCTGGGGTGGGGAAGTGCAAAAGTAGAGGAATAATCTTTGGGTGGTAGGGGGTTCAAGATTTAAAAGGGACCTAAGGGTCAACATTTTCATGCAGAGGGTAGTGTGTGTATGGAACGAGCTGCCAGAAAAAGTAGTGGGGGCTGGTACAGTTGCAACATATAAAAGGCATCTGGATGGGTATATGGATAGGAAGGGCTGAGAGGGATGTGGGCTGAGTGCTGGCAAATGGGACAAAATTAATAGGATATTTGTTCAGCACGGATGAGTTGGCCCGAAAAGTGTGTTTCTGTGTTATATATTTCTGTGATTCTTGTCCAAGTTTCCTGCTTCTGCTGAATCCTACCCAATGTTGGAAAGAACATCGGTTGGCTTTTTTGTGATGCCCTTTGGAGGTGTATGGCCTAAACACTCTGCTAATGAAGGACAGTTCTTTATGGGACAGAAGAGAGTGATTTGTTAGTTGGACCCCACCCTTGCTTGACTAATCTTCTGGAATTTTTTGAGGATGTAACTCTGAAGATGGATGAGGGAGATCCAGTAGATGTAGTGTACCTGGACTTTCAGAAAGCTTTTGATAAAGTCCCACACAGGAGCAAAATTAGTGAGCAAAATTAGGGCGCATGGTATTGGGGGCAAAGTACTAACTTAGATTTGAAAGTTGGTTGGCTGATAGGAAACAAAGAGTAGTGATAAACGGCTCCATTTCGCAATGGCAGGCAGTGACCAGTGGGGTACCGCAGGGATCCGTACTGGGACTGCAGCTTTTTACAATATATATTAATGATATAGAAGATGGTATTAGCAATAACATTAGCAAATTTGCTGATAATACTAAGCTGGGTGGCAGAGTGAAATGTGATGAGGATGTTAGGAGATTACAGGGTGACTTGGACAAATTAGGTGAGTGGTCAGATACATGGCAGATGCAGTTTAATGTGGATAAATGTATGATTGTCCACTTTGGTGGCAAGAACAGGAAGGCAGATTACTACCTCAATGGAATCAATTTAGGTAAAGGGGCAGTAGAGAGATCTGGGTGTTCTTGTACACCAATCAATGAAGGTAATCATGCAGGTACAGCAGGTAGTGAAGAAGGCTAATAGCATGCTGGCCTTCATAACAAGGGGGGTTGAGTATTGAAGCAAAGAGGTTCTTCTGCAGCTGTACAGGGACCTGGTGAGACCACACCTGGAGTACTGTGTGCAGTTCTGGTCTCCAAATTTGAGGAAAGACATTCTGGCTATTGAGGGAGTGCAGCGTAGATTCACGAGGCCAATTCCTGGAATGGCGGGATTACCTTAAGCAGAAAGACTGGAGTGACTGGGCTTGTATACCCTTGAGTTTTGAAGACTGAGAGGGGATCTGATTGAGACATATAAGATTATGAAAGGATTGGACACTCTGGAGGCAGAAAACATGTTTCCGCTGATGGGTGAGTGCCGAACCAGAGGACACAGCTTAAAAATACGGGGTAGACCATTTAGGACAAAGATGAGGAGAAACTTCTTCACCCAGAGAGTGGTGGCTGTGTGGAATGCTCTGCCCCAGAGAGCAGTGGAGGCCCAGTCTCTGGATTCATTTAAGAAAGAGTTGGATAGAGCTCTCCAGGATTGTGGAATCAAGGGTTATGCAGATAAGGCAGGAACAGGATACTGATTAAGGATGATCAGCCATGATCCTATTGAATGGTGGTGCAGGCTCGAAGGGCAGAATGGCCTACTTCTGCACCTATTGTCTATTCCATTTTCAGTATAACGAGGGGGAAGGAAATGTTTATTTTAATAATTATTAATATTGTTTTTGAATGAAACTTGAAATTCTTCTGTTTCATGTGAATTAATTTTGTTAATTTTACAGGTATACAGCAACAGATGGAGATTGTTCGTTCTTTGCTTTGACATCAGGAATTTGACATAATTTGTACTGTCACTTGCATGTTCAGGAGGATCCTCAAAGTGGAGAGCTGACCACTTGTAAATACGGAATTTAAAAAAGGAACTGGGTGTAAAGCTTGCAAAAACCACTAATTGACCTTTTTGTGGAAGTTATGTATTGAGCTTCTGTGATTCTCCTCTAAGTTTTTTAAAAATCAGAATATTCACAGGAACATCTAGCTGCTTTTTATCGCTTCTCCAGAATGTCTGTCATCATGTGTGAGAATCCACTGTCTGTTCTTAGAAACAACAGAGGCTAACAACAATGGCTCCCCGCCTCACCACCTCAATACTGACATTTCCATAAGAATTTGTTTTGCCTGTAACAGTTTTTATTTCCCAGCACTTCATCTATTCATGGGAATGGAACAGCAGAAGCCATATGTATAAATTCAAACAAATTCAGCTCACAGTGAATAGCATCTTTTATTTTTCATTCACGTAGGCTTTTTTAATGTTGCAGAACATTTTATAAAAATAACAGCAGAAAAATTTATGTATAACCTTTTTAAAGTTAATGGTTCGAACCAGAGGCAAATATGAGTATTAATTAGCAGTGAAGTGGTGAAATTTTTTGCTTGGTGGCAATTAACTTTGTTTGTACTTGATGTATTTTAGGGAATGCACTTATCAGAATAGACTCCAGAAGCTGCATTCAGGAAGAAGAAAAGGCATCCATGTATTATAATCTAATTGACCACTTGAGATTGATGAAGCGTTCTAGTATGGCAGTCACCCTGTCTGCAACAGCAACAACTACTCCTGACTTTACCAAAGCCCCACATTTTGAGGATTGAGCATGTAGTATGCCTTGTTCTAGCTGTAGGAATGAAATGTCTTCATTAGCAGCCAGTGTTTCTAGCCAATATTTGCTCGTAAAGCAAAGACAAATAAACAAATTGTGAGAACCTCCACTTTAATTACTTGATGTTGAGCTGGAATCCATGTATAACTATGGTATCTGTTTTTAAATATGCATAAAATATTCATAGAAGTATTTTGATGTCCTTTTTTGTGCACATCGGCTGAACATTTGCCATGTGGCCAAGACCGCTGGTTTGCAGTTTTTGTAGAAAAGCAAGCCAATGCCACTCCAAAATGTTGCTGATCGTCCCTGTAATAAACTTGAGTTATCCAGTCAACAGTAAATTAGTGACTGTACTTAACTCATTTTAAACTTACTGGATCACAGCAATGAGAAGTACACTGCTTTCAAAACAAAAATCAAAATTCCATTTCATAAAAATTGAACTTGATTCATTCGATTGCTGTAAACTACTGTTCTGCAAGCAGACTCGGTTCCGGGGAAAGGTATCCTAACTATGTGTAACAAAACATGGAAACAAAGTCTCATGGAATAAAGTGCAAGGTCCTGTTCATTTATGCCTCCATAAGTTTCTCATATTAATGGATCTTGATGTTCTGT
Source organism: Hemiscyllium ocellatum (assembly GCF_020745735.1). Taxonomy (NCBI): domain Eukaryota; kingdom Metazoa; phylum Chordata; class Chondrichthyes; order Orectolobiformes; family Hemiscylliidae; genus Hemiscyllium; species Hemiscyllium ocellatum. Next base: position 8,723,397 of record NC_083428.1, on the reverse strand, counting down.
CCCAGGATTTATCTAATAACCATGATAAGAACAATCCTTTTACAAAGTGCCTGGCTCTTAAAATATAAACAGGTCAAACCAGTACAGTAGGAATGAGAAATATAATTAAGATTGAGTCACCTGGGAGTTTTGAGTGCCAGGCCAGCCCTGTTCTTGATTCACTGTTTCGGTGTTCTAAGAATGAATTCACTGTAAACATTTTTGTTATTTCTTTGTACAAAAACATAATTATTCCTTGGAATTGTATCCACATAAGGTTCAACTTGTCGAGTTCCTTGATCCCATTTAACATAATTAGCATTAAGCAAAGTGTAAACAAAGTGGCTATTTTAAGCAGCGTATCAGCCCACCAGATGCTACGTACTCTTTCCATTTGTAATTATGAAAGTTAATACTTTGTAAACATACTGCTACCCCCAAGTTATCTGTCTTTGTACATTTATATTGTTTTTAAAGAAAAAAACGTTGGGTGGAGAGGTGCAATGTTTGTTTAAACCACATACAAAGTCCAAAACTTTATCAGAATTTTGTCGTCAAATCAGAATCTCATTACAGAAAACAGTAAAAGTTCTGTACCACAGTTCCAATTTGTTGTGCCGTTTGTTTAGATTTCTGTTCAGTGTTTTTTGTTGTGGGTGTGACTTTTGAATTTGAGTTGCCATCTCCCTCCGGGTTTTTCCTTCCAACCTTCTTGCACTTTCTAAAGTTAAAATGCAGTTAACTGATAGATAGATAAATATGGGGCTGTCCTCCAGAGTGCAAATTATTCTTCAAACCACGCTCCTGTCTTATTTAGAATCTTCATGCAGATGTTTCAGTATGGTACATTAGATCCTGAACAAGAATTTTTGGATGCTGTTTCATCCTTACTTTTATGATATTATCGAGAAGACTGTAATTCAAACATTGGTAGATGTTACAGTGGTAATGTCACTGGACTAATCATGCAGATCTCCAAACTAATGACTTTCGATTGTGGGTGCAAATTCCACCATGGCTGATGTTGAAATTTGAATTATCAACTAGTGTAACGGCAATCATGTGCCCATTATCGGTTGGTGTAAATATCCATCTGGTTCACTAATGTTCTTTTTTGAGGAAGGAAATCTGCTGTCCTTATCTGATATGGCCTACATATGATTTGACTTTTAACTGGTCTTGAGACAGCTTAGCAAACAACTTGGTTCAAGGACAGTTACTAATGGATATAAATGCTCAACCAGTCAGTAATACCCTTGCCCACTGAAATTTTGAGAGAATGTCAGAACCTTGATCAGCTTTGGTCACTTAATCCCAAATTTAGACATCTCCAATGAAAGAACAAGAGTGCTCATTCATATTAATTGTAAAGTGCTATATAGAACATCTAAAAGGTATAGAAATAGATTAGCTGGTCCAACTTAAGTTGTGCCACATGGTGTCAATTATTTTCATCACTGGCAGAAATAATCAGGCATTTAAAATTACCTCATAGTTCAGAAACAAATAATTTCCTCCAGTTGAGGAGTCCAGAGCAAAGGGACATTATATCAATTTAGCTTAATTCTAATTTTACACTAAAGTCAGGAAGCACTCCACCCTTCCATGCAAATAGGTGGGCCTTAACCCTGCAAAACTTGTGAATTCTGGATCAATAAATATTCTTAACCTCGAGTTCATATTTCTATTAAATACTTAGATCTGGAACAGATGAGTAAATGAGGGTAAGGCATTGGTTGACCAAGGCTTAATTGAAACCAGTTTGAGGGTCTAAATCGCCTCGTCCTGTTCTCTGCCTAACAACTTTTATATCTCAGCTGCCGTCCACACCTGTTAAATAAGCAGAGTTGGCAGTAAGTACTTCACTGCTCTGTGTAACTTAGTATCATTTTTGGAGAATGCATCTATTCAATGACCAGGGGACAGGGCTATTCTAATGGCTTTTAGCCATTACTCCATGAATTAATCAATTGACAGAAATCCCACAACATTGAATGTAAGCTGCATTACATTTCATTCTGCACTATTGTAACATTGAGCGGTTTACATTTTTGAGTGATTTATTAAATGAGTCACTTGAGAAAATCAACCATTTTAATAGTGGATCTTTCATCTGATACTCCACCTACCACAACTGCAATATACATATTTGCTAATTGCAAATATGCAAAACACTACTTTTAGCATGGTTAAATATATTTGAAAGTATAACACTGAAATGTTTTATCTGAGTCTTGAAGTTTGTTAAATCGGTCTGTTTTTAATTAAAGGAGAAATAGCTGTATCAGGTATGTTAAATTTAGAATTTTAATGCCTGCATTAAAATGCAAACTTGTGAAAAAACATCTCGTATTTTAAAAGTGTGCACATAGGAATTCAAATGCTGGAAAAGGTAATTATCAGCTGAATTGAATCTGATTACTGGGTCCACTGCTCTTAATTATACCTTTGCAGTGTACATATATCTGAATATTTGAGCAGTGTGACCTTTTGATAGCTGAAAATTCCCTTTCCTCTACAAAATTAAAAGATATTGGAAATGATCAACAAGTCAAGTAGCAACATTCGTAAAGCAAGAAACAAGATAAATGTTCCAGACTGATGTCTTTCAGAATTGGAAATTTTGGGCATTTGTAGTGGAAGAGGAGGAAGGAACAAAAAGGAAGTTGCATGATAAGGCAGACAACAGGAGAGATTTAAAAATATGTTATCAACTAGTGTGTCCACACTCCTTTGGTGATCAAATTGTGAAGTGAGACTTGAACCGAAACCTTCTGCCCAGGGATGGGGACACTGACTGCACCACAAGACCTGTAAACTATTTCTATTAATTGTGCAATTATATTTTACACATCAGGGCAACTGGGACTTATCTCTGCACCAGATGGTCTAGATTTGGGGGTACTACCGTAGTACAAGAAGGCCTGAAATGTAACATCATGTACCATAGGGAAATGGAATCCCATTTTCTTTATACGACAGACAAGGGTATAACCTGCTTTGGATGAATAGCTAGTGAAAGACATAAACTATCATCAGTTTATTTGGACAGGTTATTACATTCCTCAGTAACCATCACATCCTGAGACAAGAATTCAACATTCCTATTCTGTTTAAATGAAGTGTATCATGTGGGAGACAGGGGTCAGGTATTGGAATGGAATAGCGAATTAAAATGCATAACAACACTAAACCCAATACTGTGCATAAATTCTCAAAACAGTATTCAGCAAATCACTCACCCAGTCTGGTTTGTTTCTCCAAATGAAGGAAATTTTTTTTTAGCAATTTTCATTTGTGATATCCATTTGCCATTTCTTGTAATGGGGATGGGTTTGGTTTTTATATGGGATTAGTAACTTGGGGTCATCCTGTTGATTATTCCAGGCTCTGACTTTTGAAGTGGTGCAAACAAAACCCTCCTAGCCTCTTAAGGCTGTTTATGTTGGCCCCCTGATAACAAAACACTTTCACGACCTCCTTACTCCATACTGTACCTGTCTGAATATGTTACCTCCTACCCAGGAACCAAGTTCTCTGGTGGTCTCTGGGTCACAGTAAGCTAAGAGGGGAAGTTGATAGGTGACTGGGAGCTATTGTTAACTGCTGAATAATTTCTTAGATTAAGTACCATTAACGAAAGGGTTCAGGCATAGTTTTGACGTATTCCTGAACCACCTTCATAAGACTAACCTCCAGTTGGTATTTCTGGTTTCTGAATGAGCTGCTTCCGCTGTCATTGGAGTCACTCCTGAGCCTGTCCTAAGTTCAGATATATACTATAGAACAGATTGATCCATGACGTCAAGCGGCATCTGCTGGGAAATGTGGAATACATCAACTTGGGCACCTGATCACAAGCAGAAATTATAATCGAGGATCTGAGACAAAGTATGGACTGGATCAATACACCACACAATCAGTTGAATACAGATGCTGGTTAAGATTATCATTTGCACGTAGCTTTGCACCTAACTGACATAAGGGCAAAATGAATGAAATCTCATTTTAACTTTAACTCTTTCTAAATACAGTTGCTATATTATCGTTGCAGTGGTAATATAACAGTCATGTTACTAATTAATTACCAGAAACATGAGTTCAGATCCCACCACAGTAGTTAGAGGTTAGTATCAGTAATGCACAGTGTAAAAATAAGGGATCTCCCAGTTAAGACTGACTTTTTCTCTGAGGGTCATGAATCTTTGGAAATGCCTTCCCTGGAGAGTGCTGAAGGTAGGAGTCTTTAATTAATGTTAAGGCAGACATAGATTCTTCACTAATAAGGACACTGATTATTTTTGGAGTGATGGCAAGGGTGTGGTGTTAAGGTCAGATCAGCCATGCTCTTATTGAATGGTAGAGCTGACTAACGACTAGCTCTGAAGGCTGAGGACAGTTAGGAGTCAATCAAATTGCTGTGGATCTGGAAGTCACACGTAAGCCAAACCAGGTAAGAATGGAAGATTTCCTTCCCTAAAAGGCACACGTGAATTAGATGGATCTTAGAATTAGAATTCTGACTGTGGAAACAGGCCCATTAGCCCAACAAGTCCACACCACCCCTCTGAGGAGTATCCCACCCAGACCCATTTCCCCTGACTAGTCACCTAACCTCTACATCCCTGAACACAATGGGGCAATTTAGCTTGGCCAGTTCACCTAACCTGCACATCTTTGGATTGTGGGAGGAAACCAGAGCAAACCCATACAGAAATAGGGAGAATGTGCAAATTCCACACATACAGTCACCCAAGGCTAGAATTGAACCCAGGTCCCTGGCACTGTGAGGCAGTAGTGCTAACCACTGAGCCACTATGCCACCCTAAATGGTGACACCATAACTGCTGTTGAATTTCTTCCAAAAATCAACAGCAGTTACAAGGTCAACATTAAGATAGCTTCTTTAGAGTCATAGAGATGTATAGCATGGAAACAGACCCTTCGGTCCAACTTGTCCATGCTGACCAGATATCCTAAATTAATCTAGTTCTGTTTGCCAGCACTTGGTCCATACCCCTCTAAACCCTTCTTATTCACATACCCATCCAGCTGCCTTTTAAATGTTGTAACTATACCAGACTCCTCCACTTCCTCTGGCAGCTCATTCCATACATGCATCACCCTCTGCATGAAGAAGTTGCCCCTTAGGTCCCCAATATATCTTTTCCATCTCACCCTAAGAAGATGGCATTTCTTTCTCAATGGGATTTAAGATTTAAATACTGGCTTTAAACTGGGAACAGGTGTGTTGGACTTGTTGTTGCCATATACAAGTTTATCAAAAAATACTCCATATGAACAATATATTTATTTAAATTGTAAAATAGTTGACAGGTGCTATTTAAGGATACATTTTTTTATAGAACTTTAAAGCAGCCAAATGACCCAGAGCAATTATTAAACATAATTTAACAACTAGTCAAAAAGATATTAGGACAATATGGACAACATTTCTCATAAATGTTTATGTAACATTAGAAAAGGAGGTTGCGGGTTTTGAGAAAAACGAGGTTGAGAACTTAGATCGGGCACTCTCTAGCTTTTACTGCAAAGCAATAAATATTGGAGATGGACAGTGATCCCGGAGTGTAATACGTTTGAGGGGCTATAGAGTTAGGTGAGGTAATGGAAGGATTCAAAAATGAGAATTTTAAAATGACTTTTTAAAGTTAGTACTTCTGAGAAAATTTGTAGCTCAGGTGCTCGTTGTTGTGGATCTGTTCGCCGAGCTGGGAATTTGTGTTGCAGACGTTTCATTTCTTGTCTAGGTGATGTCCTCAGTGCTTGGAAGTCTCCTGGGAAGCGTTTCTGTGTTGTTTCCTCCGGCACTTATAGTGGTTTGTCTCTGCCACTTCCGGTTGTCAATTCCAGCTGTTCATTGCAGTGGTCGGTATATTGGGTCCAGGTCGATGTGCTTACTGATTGAATCTGTGGATGAATGCCATGCCTCTAGGAATTCCCTGGCTGTTCTCTGTTTGGCTTGTCCTATAATAGTAGTGTTGTCCAAGTCGAACTCATGTTGCTTGTCATCTGCGTGTGTGGCTACTAAGGATAGCTGGTCGTGTTGTTTCGTGGCTAGTTGGTGTTCATGGATGCAGATCGTTAGCTGTCTTCCTGTTTGTCCTATGTTATGTTTTGTGCAGTCCTTGCATGGGATTTTGTACACTACATTGGTTTTGCTTATGCTGGGTATCGGGTCCTTCGTTCTGGTGAGTTGTTGTCTGAGAGTGGCTGTTGGTTTGTGTGCTGATATGAGTCCTAGTGGTCGCAGTAGTCTGGCTGTCAGTTCGGAAATGCTCTTGATGTATGGTAGTGTGGCCAGTCCTTTGGGTTTGAGTATGCCGTCTTTGTTGATAGGTTCACCGTCCTTTTGTCTGTTCTGTTTATGTCCAACAGGTTGGCTATTGTTTCTCTGGCTAGGATTTTGTCGATAGAGGTGAACAGTGCCGTTATATCAAATGAGACCATAGTTTCTTCCTTGTCTATGTGTATATTTCTGATGATGTCCAAGAATTCCTGTGTTGACTGTATAGAGTATCTGGATCCACTGATCAGGTGTTTCAGTTTCTGCTGTAGTTCTTTAGCCAGTTTGTGTGATGGTGTCCCTGGTAGTGATACTATTGGTCTGAGTGGGATGTCTAAGGGAAAGACAATGGAACGAGGACATGCTGCAACCCAAAGGACTAGCACACATAACAGCACACAAACCAACAGCCACTATCAGACAACAACTCACCAGAACGAAGGACCCGATACCCAGCAAGAGCAAAACCAATGTTGTGTACAAAATCCCATGCAAGGACTGCACAAAACACTACATGGGACAAACAGGAAGATAGCTAACGATCCGCATTCATGAACACCAACTAGCCATGAAACGACATGACCAGTTATCCTTAGTAGCCACACACGCAGATGACAAGCAATGTGAGTTCGACTGGGACAACACTACTATTATAGGACAAGCCAAACAGAGAACAGCCAGGGAATTCTTAGAGGCATGGCACTCATCCATAGATTCAATCAATAAGCACATCGACCTGGACCCAATATACCGACTACTGCAACAAACAGCTAGAACTGACAACCGGAAGCGGCAGAGACAAAACACTATAAATGCCGGAGGAAACATCACAGAAGCACTTCACAGGAGGCTCCCAAGCACTGAGAATGTCACCTAGACAGGGGACAAAATGTCTGCAACAGAAATTCCCAGCTCGGCGAACAGAACCACAACAGTTAGTCCTTCTGCGTGAGGACAAGTCATTGATTTTTCCAAGCAGCAGCAGCAGTGTTCATGTGGACAGCTAACTCTATATCTAACCACAGGATGGAGCAATTGCTTGACTTCACATTAGAGAGGAATATTTTCAAATGATTAAGCAGGTTATAAATCATCTTTTAGTTGTGCACCTCCTGATACATTGCAATTTAATTTTCAATACCATGGTGTGGCTTTACTTAAGACTGAGTGTCAACTCTGCACCCTAAGGGAATCAGAAAACAGAAACCATAGTAAAACCACAAAGTTATTGCCCTGCTTTTACGAGTATTACTTTATAACTTTGGTGATGTTTCAATGGCTAAAGTCTCAAACAAATAAACATGGGATTTAAGTTTAAATTGTAACTTAAAATTTACAGGGCTAATGAGTAGCAACTGATATTTATGCCCCTCAAGTGACAAGCAATTAGTTCTTCCAATATGAGAGAATCTAACCATTTCCCCTTGACATTCAGCATGAAAAATCCAGGAGATTATCATTGAACAGAAGCTGAAGTGGATCATTGATGTAAATACTGACAAAAGAGCAGTACAGAGAGTGGAAATTCTAGGATGACTAACTCATTCCTGACTCCCCAAATCTTGTCCACCTACAAGGTACAAGGTGATGGTATACTCCCCACTTGCCTGATGAATTCAGCTCCAACAACTATCAAGAAGGTTAACACCAGAAAACAAAAGCCAGTTTTTTATTATAATATATTTTTATTAAGAAAAAATAGATTTTTAAATATTACAACAAATACAAAACAATGCAATTCAAAACAGTACAAAAATAGGACAAAACTAAATCCAAATAATAAAAAAAACCTCAACCCACCCTCCTATACAAATGTATAAACATACATAGAGGAGTATAAAATTTTTAAAAAACCTAAACTAGCTATTTAACTAACTAAATAAATACTAACAACAAACAAATAAATAGTAATAACTCAGCCCAGCCAAACAAAACACTCATACATTCACAGTTCCTCCTCCCTGGATATTGGACTCATGAAACACAATCGTTATGGCTATATAAAAGCCCTTGTTAGTGTGGCAGATAAATCTGTGTCCAGGTATTTCAAAAAGGGTTGCCATGTCTTGTAAAAATTCTCGGTTTTGTGGTGTACCATAGCTGTGAGAAAATCCATAACAATCTTCTACCAACGCGACAAGCCTGGGGGGGATTTCTGACATCCAACCTAGCAAGATATTCTTCCTTGCACAGAATGTAAGAATATTGAAAAGTTTTTCCTTATGCGAGTCTGCAGGAAATATAATGGGTAGGCCCAAAAGGAGCGAAATAGGGTCCTTCTCCACCCCTACACCTAAAATCCTCTCCACTGCACCCACCACAGCGCTCCAATATGTTTGAAGCCTGTCACAAGACCAAAGACAATGGGTAAGAGTACCCGTACAGATCTTGCACTTGGGACATGCTGAAGATACCCCTGGTTTAAATTTTGACAAATGGTCTGGGGCTAAGTGGACCCTGTGGAGAATCTTCAACTGTAAAGCATGGGTCCTATTGCAAATTGATATCTTCCTTGCATTCTCCAATGCCTCTGAAGAAACTTCAACACCCAGTTCTCTTTCCCACATCTTGCAGAGTCGATCACACTCATCTGAGGTGACACCCCCCAATTGGGGATATAGAGTACTGACAGAGGGAGCAAACGAGGGAGAATATTCATCTTAATAAGCGCTATCCGACCCAACCATGAGACTGGAAGTGCCTCCCATCTTTGGTGATCTTGTTTAATTTTTTTCAAATAATTGAGTAAAATTGGCTTTGAACAGCCAATCCAGAACTGGACTAATGAATATGCCCAAATACACAAAACCCCCCTGTGACCACCTAAATGGGAATCGATAGCCACTCTCAAGAGCCAACTCTTTTGTAAGAGCACCCATAGGCATAGCCTCCGATCTAGCAAAATTAATCTTATACCCTGAAAAAGCGCCAAACACGTGAATGCATTCTATCAGACACTGAGACTGCTGGATTTGTCAAGAAAATTAGAACATCATCTGCGTACAGCGAGATCTTATGTAATTTTGACCCCACTTCTGGAGCTGATATATTGAGATCCCTGCGAATGGCCTCTGCCAGCGGTTCAATCACCAACATAAAAAGTAATGGTGAAAGGGGACAGCCCTGCCGGCTGCCCCTAGAAATATTAAAATTGCTTGATCGTGCCCCGTTGGTAATGACTGCAGCGAGAGATACACTGTAGAGAACCTTTACCCATCTTATGAAAACTTCACCCAGACTAAACCGGTCTAGAGTATAGAAAAGGTACGGCCACTCAACTCAGTCACATGCCTTCTCTGCATCTAAAGAAATCACCAATCCCTCTATTGACTGCTATTGGCATGCTTGAATTACGTTAAACTGCCTCCTAACGTTATTGGAGAATCTGCGACCCTTTATAAAGCCCGTCTGATTCTCTTTAATCATAGAGGGTAACACAGTCTTCAGCCTTAAGGCAAGAACCTGAGAAAGGATCTTAAAGTCCACATTTAAGAGTGAGATGGGGCTGTATGAAGCACAGTTTTCCGGATCCTTCCCTTTTTTAAGGATAAGTGAAATATTGGCCTCTCTCAGAGATGGTGGGAGACAAACATGACTGTATGAATCATTAAACATATTCAGCATCGGACCTGACAGTATACTTATAAATTCCTTATAGAATTCACTGGGAAGTCCATCAGGACCAGGCGCCTTTCCACTCTGAAGCTGCCTCACAGCTTCCTGCACTTCTTGCTCTGATAATGGGGCATTGAGAAAGGACTGTTGTTGGGGAGTCACACCCGGAAGCTTCAGATCTCTAAAAAAGGATTCAATTTTGGCTTGCCCCTCCTCACAATTCTCAGACTGATATAACTTAGAGTAGAATCTCTGGAACACCATATTAATCTTTTTTAGAATCACATGTTAGGTTCCCAGACCCTTCCCTAATCGCCGTAATGGTTTGTGGGGCACTTCTCTTTCTGGCAAAGTATGCTAAGTATTTGCCTGGCTTGTCACTATGCTCGTATAACCTTTGCTTTGCAAAAGCCAGCTCCTTCTTTGCCATCTGTGTGAGCACGGAATTTAGTGCAGACCGCAGTGCCGTAATCCTCTGTAGTTTGACCAATGAGGGTCTGTCAAAATAGGCCTTCTCGGCTGCCTTCAACCATGCTTCAAGGAGACGTTGCTGCTCACCCTTCTGCCGCTTCCTACTTGTGGAATATGAAATAACTAACCCTCTGGCATAAGCTTTGGCAGTTTCCCAGAGAACAGATGAGCTATCAACTGAGCCTATGTTGATGTCTAGGAAAGCCCGAAATTCCCTAGAGAAATACTCCACGAACTTGCTGTCCACGAGAATAAAGGGGTCCACTCGCCAGTACCTTGAATCCACTGTAACATCCTTTATTTTAACCATGAGGTACACTGGAGCATGATCAGAGATGGCAATATTACCAATCGTACAGGATGCTACCAGATCCAGGGTTACCGCAGGGGTCAGAAAAAAAATCAATCCTCATGTGACATCTGTGTGGATTGGAGAAAAACATGAAATCCCTACCTATACGGTGGAGACACCTCCAGACGTCCACCAATCCTAATTCCCCACACAAACCCAATAACTGTTTAGTTTGTGCAGAGGGTATTGAGGGACCTTTAGGCAACCTGTCTACTGTGGGGTCCATGAGGCAGTTAAAATCTCCCCCTATAATGATGTGCCGAGACTTGAGACTTAACAGTTTAGAAAAAAACATCTACCAAGAATTTAAGAGGATGAGCTGGGGGACAATAAACATTTAAATTGCCATATTCTTCCCCATTTATCAAGGCTTTAAGAATTACAAACCTCCCATATGTGTCTTTAACACATTCCAACAACTTAAATGAGAGATTTTTCCTTACTAATATAGCTACTCCCCTACTTCTGGTATTAAATGATGAAAAATAAACTTGGTCAAAGCCATTCTGCTGTAATTTCAGATGCTCCTTGTCATCCAAATGTGTCTCCTGTAACGAAGCAATATCCACCTTCTCCTTTCTAAGACTCAAGAGTACCTTCTGGAGATCCAAGATGGCGGCGACTCAGCAAGTCTGAGTTTACAGAGCTCTTCCCAAAACCTGGGTAAAGTGAGTTACTCACCCCCACCACACTTACCAAACCACCCAAAAAAATTTTCTAACCTTAATTAGCTGCTTACTATTATATTTAAGCAGTTTAATATTAAGTGGATAATGAGTAAACCAAAGGGATCCCGCAGCTCTCAGAAAACAAAGACCCCTCCCCCACCCTCCTCTCCTCCTCCGGCTGCAGCTGATGTAAAAACAGGCCTTGAAGAGATGATTGCCAGGCTGGAAACGACACTCGTCAATTTCATTGCAGAATCCAGACAGAGATGGAATGCATTCGAAGAAAAGCTGCAGAAACACAGCCAGGCTCTCGATGAATTACAGTGCCGAGTGGAGGGGGCAGAACTAAAGGCCACGACCTCCGAGGCTGCAGCACAAACAGCTGCAGAACAGGTGCGAGCTCTGGAGCAGAGAGTCCGGGCCTTTGAAATCTACATGGATGACCTGGATAATAGAAATCGGAGAAAGAATATCCGTCTTCTGGGCCTCCCTGAACAAGAAGAGAAAGGACAGTTAGCAGTATTTCTGGAGCGATGGCTGCCCCAGCTTTTAAACCTGGGGGCTGAAACTGACCGGGTAAGGGTGGAGTGGGCCTACCGGGTCGCAGTACGCGGATCTGGCCCAAACCAGCGCCCACGCCCGGTCCTGTTCCGGCTGCAGAGTTATAGGGAGAGGCAGATACTCCTGGATGCCTCCAGAAATCTTGGAAAGGATCCTAAAGCCATGATCCATGAAGGATCCAAGATTATGTTATTTCAGGACTTCTCCCCGGCTTTGGCACGAAGGAGGAAGGCGTTTGATGAGGTGAAGAAATGTCTAAGGAACTTAAATATTCAATACACCTTACGCTACCCAGCGACGTTACGCTTTAACCACGAAGGATCCGAGTATAATTTTAGATCACCAGAAGAGGCTAAGGAACTTTTAGACTCATTTAAATAAATCGTAAGAGACAATTTATGTTGGCTTGCCTCTTCCACACTCCGTGGGGAGAAGTGGATACTTTACTCTACTTTACTTTTGCTTCTGGGAGCAGGGTTGTCTTCCCTTGCTATTTTATGTTATTATACTTAACTGTAATCTGTTGGAGTTGTAATTTTATAGTTATGTGTGTTTGTACGTGGCATTGATGCTATCAGATATACTCAGGTATGGGTGGGGAGGGGTGGGGGTGGGGCGCTCACTGTTAACTCTAGCTCGGTATTATATCTAAATCCTATTAAGGAGCGCCCGGGTCAAGGGTGGGACACTGTTTGGGAGAGGATATGGTGGACCTTTAGAAAGGAAGTAAGGCCCCCTGAGAACAAGGGGGAGGATCTCCATTCAAACATGTTTTATTTTTTTTTGTTCTTATTGTTTGGAAATAGTTTCCTTTTTATTATACTGTTATGAGTGTATTAGAGAACATTTTCTCTTGTTTGAAGGATGTAAGTGACTCAACTATACACTCTGGATAATTGTGGATTAGATTAGTAGTTAACTGAGTTTCATTGTTTTTCTTTCTTCTTTAGTATCATTCCTTTGAATTTTGATGATTATATATTTAAGATCTATTTTTATATTAATGTTTGTGCTTGAAAGTTCTGTTTATTTTTGTAAATCTGTCAAAATATTAAATTTCTAATAAAAATATCTTTAAAAAAAAGTACCTTCTTCCTCTTAATTGGTGAGTGACTTCCCTTGATATTCCAGGTACACCATTTAATCAAATCATTAGCCATAATCTTCTGCACTTACATTTAAATTCCAGAGAGGAGGAACCCGAACCACAAATTGCTAAGCCTTAGTGTCGCATGGTCCACCAAATATAAAAACGACATAAACTAAAACCACTACATTTAACAAACATGCAAAATTATTAAAGATAAAAAAACAACAAAAACCAGAAAACAAACCAAGATATAAAGCGCCAATAGCGCTGAGTAGAGGAACTCACCCCCTGCCCGGAGGGGGCAACTACCCATCCCGAACTGCCCATAAATAGGCATCTAAACATCTCAACCACCTTCACTTCTCCCAGCTAGAGCCGCATCACAAGCACAAGCTAAAAAGAATAAACACCCCATAGAATATCAATATGAATAAAAAAAACATTCTTTTATAAAAAAAAGGGGAATAAATACTCCACCCATCCTTTGGTATGTCCTAACTTAGAAATTTAAAATGTACATCTTAAGCACCGCCAGCCATAGTTTGAACCAAATTATTATCAATAGAGGAAAGAAAAAGAGGAAAAACAAAGCTCCAACCGGATTTCCTCCATTTCTTTTACAGAATGATAAACGCATACCCAAGCAACAATATTTATACATACTACAATTGTTTAAATTAGGTTAGTTTGTCCACAAAGTCTCTTGCCGTCTCCGATGTGTCAAAGAGATGCATGGATCCATCTAAGGTGATCCAAAGCACTGCTGGATATCTCAGGGAGTACTGAATCCCAAGCTCCTTCAATCTTCTCTTGACACCATCGTACGATTTTCGTTTCTAGATCACTGCTGCTGAAAAGTCCTTAAAAAACATGATCCTAGACCCCTCATAAATTAGGGCCTTTGGATCCTTCCCATGGAGTCTGGAAGCCTCCATGACTCCCTCCTTATCCCGGTAATGATGGCACCGCACCAGGAAAGGACAAGAGCATTGACTCAGACCCGACCTCCGTGCTGCAATCCAGTGAGCCCTCTCTATCTTCAATCCTCTCATACCAGTCTCCAACTCAAGGAATTTTGGAAGCCAATCTTCAACAAATTCCGCAGGCCGCTCACCTTCCTTACCCTCAGACAGACTGATGATCCGAATGTTTTTTCTCCTGCCCCTGTTTTCAAGATCGTCCACTTGGCCATGCAAGTTATGAACCTGCATCTTTGGGGTTTGGATCTCTTCCTTGAATGAATTGGCATCAGCTTCCACCGCTGTGACCCTGTGCTCCACCTCATCCGTCCTTTTCTCCAGGTCTCCCAGCTGCTGCTCATGCTTCTGTAGCATGAGAGAGACTGGAGCCAGCTTCTCTTCAATCTGTTTCCCCAACATCTCATGAGATTTCGAGAGCTGGTTCACCAGGTCCTGGAGAGTAATCGGCTCCGAGGCTGCTGCAGGCTGAGCTGCAGGCCCAGCCTCAGATGCTCCTCCTCCCTTTTTAGGCATTTCTGGACAGCTGAAAATACAGGTAAGTCAATTTTTAAATGTTTCTTGGGGCTCCACAATCTTTCCAACGCCCCAAGAAATCCTGATGACCTGGGTTGGGTGGGTTAAAGAACTGCTGCGATGCGAAGCTCTGCAGTGTGATCTTCTTAGATCGCCGCCATCTTAGATCCCCGTCCAAAAGCCAGTTTGATGGGCACCCAATCCACCATTTTAAATTTTTACCCCCTCACCACCATCATACAGTAGCAGCAGTAACTTACATAGTAACACTGCTGCAACTGATGAAAACTGCTTTGACAGCACTTGCCAAATCCACAACCACTACTGTCTAGAAGAACAAGGACAACAGATACATGAAAACACCACCACCTGCAAGATAGCCTTCAAGCTAAACATCAGGTTAGATTGAAATATATCACTGTTCCTTCATTGTCACTGGGTCAAAATGCCTCCCTAACAGCGTGATGGGTATATATACACAAGACACACTGCAGTGGTTCAAGAAGATAGATCAACATCATTCTTCTCGAATGCAATTAGAAATGGTTATTACTAGGGAGGAATGCCCACACCCTATCAAGAATTCAAAAAACTGGTTGTAAAAGATATTTTGGTAGATTTTGAAGAAAGATAGGAAGCTCTGGTGTCTTTGATTAATATAACTAAATATGGATTACCTGATGATGTTTCGTTGTTGTTTATGAAACCTTACTCTGTATTGTTTTTGCCTCTTGTTTTATGATTGCTGTTGAGTAAAGATCCAGGTGTTAATAATGTTTAACAATTATTCAGAATTATAGTAAATGGAAAGGTGTTAGATTGGCTCATTTGATTTCACTTTGCCTCTGAGTCAGAATGATTTTGGGGTTCCAATCCATGCACAAATCTTCAATCTATGTCAACTGGTAGTTCAGTTCCATACTGAGGTAGTGCTGAATTGACTGGAGACACTGCTTCGGATGAGACGTTAAATTTCTGCCTGTCCACATGTAACTTTTTGAAGAAAAGCACAGAGTTTTCCCATAATTCTGGCCCATATTCATCTCTCATCTATAGCCCTGGAAAACAGGTTAATGAGTCACTTGCTGAAAATGTGTTGCTGGTTAAAGCACAGCAGGTTAGGCAGCATCCAAGGAACAGGAAATTCAACGTTTCAGGCCAGAGCCCTTCATCAGGAATGAGGAGAGTGTGCCAGGCAGGCTAAGATAAAAGGTGGGGAGGAGGGACTTGGGGGAGGGGCGATGGAGATGTGATAGGTGGAAGGAGGTCAAGGTGAGGGTAATAGGCCGGGGTGGGGTGGGGGCGGAGAGGTCAGGAAGAAGATTGCAGGTTAGGAGGGCGGTGCTGAGTTCGAGGGAATTGACTGAGACAAGGTGGGGGGAGGGGAAATGAGGAAACTGGAGAAATCTGAGTTCATCCCTTGTGGTTGGAGGGTTCCCAGGCGGAAGATGAGGCACTCTTCCTCCAACTGTCATGTTGTTATGTTCAAAATAACCTAGGAAGGTCAAAATAATCTAGGAAATGGATTGGTGTGACTCAAGCAATAAAGAGGTATGTGATTTACCATTTCTCAAATTTCATTCACATTACTTATCAAAGTAGTGTAGATCATTACGTAAATGGAGCAATAGATTTGGCTGAGAACTGCTTCATTGCGCATGCTTTTCTTTGCTCTCTCTCATGCTCCCCACCAAATAGGCACACAAAATATAAAATCTGCTCTCTGGAGAGCAGAGAAACACTAAAAATACAGATTGCAATGAAAATAAGCAAGCAATGCAATTATGTAAGGAATCAGAAGTGTCATGGATATTGGGAAGAATTAAAATTAAATTATTGGAGATGCAATTACTAACAAAATGTTGCGGTCAGCTCAATTGAGTAAATAGCTTTCTGCAATTTAATAGCAGATATAAAAGATTGTCTAATTTTGAAAACATGATGTGCAATCATATCTTGTTTTGAATTGCTTAATACTTAGATGTTCTTATATCCTCTTATAATTCACTATAGCACAGAAGAAGACATTATTCAGCCCTTTGAGGCCCTGCCATACTTAGTACAGATAATATCTTATATATCCCTCTGAACACCACTTGGATGTTTTGTGTCTATTTTTTGTGCGGAATATGAGATAGAAAAGACATGCATGCTCAATTAAGCAGTTCTCAGCCAAATCTATTGTTCTATTTACATACTGATCTATACCACTTAAATGAGTTATGTGAATGGAATTTAACAAATGGTAAACAACATACCTCTTTGTTACTTGAATAATGCCACCCACTTCATGGATTATTTTAACCTGCACTCAGGTTTTGGAGTTGACTCAAAACAACAAATGTTTATTTTATCTTTCTTCTTTGAAGTAGAAGAAAGCTAAAATAAACATTTTTTTTCTGAATTGCTTCTACAATGTGTTCCAAATCTACAAGAATATATTCATTTAAAAAATTGTAAAAACAAAACACTGCATTAAAAAAAAACTCTAATGCCCATATAGAGATTCCAATTTAGTCAGTATTGGAAGTGTTGTCTGAATTTGGTTGAGTAAGCTCACTGGTGCAGCAGGTAATCAGGGAGGCTAATAGAATGCCGGCCCTTATTCCAAGGGGGTTGGAGTATTAGAGTAGGGATATCTCACTACAACGTTCCATATGGTAGGCTATTGCACACATGATAAGGAGTTTCAGGATCGAAGGTGATTTAGTGGTTTGGATCAGAAATTGACTAGTTGTAGGAAAACAGAGGGTGGTGGTTGATGAGAAATGTTCATCCTGGAACTCAGTTACCTGTAGTGTGCCACAAGGATCTCTTTTCAGGCCACTGCTGTTTGTCATTTTTATAAACGATCTGGAAGTGGGCGTAGAAGGATGGGTTAGTAAATTTGCTGCTGACACTAAGGTGGGCAGAGTTGTGGATAGTGTTGTTGTGGGTTACAGAGGGATGCAGATAAGATGCAGAGTTGGGCTGAGAAGTGGCAAATGGAGTTTAATGCAGAAAGGTGTGAGGTAGTTTACTTTGGAAAAAGTAACATGAATGCAGAGTCCTGGGCTAATGGTAAAATTCTTGGCAGTGTAGATAAACAGAAAACTTTCAGTGTCCTGGTGCACAAATCCCAGAAAGTTGCCACCCAGGTTGATAGGGTTGTTAAGAAGACATATGGTGTGTTGTTGTTTATTCGTAGGGGGATTGAGTTTTGGAGCCACGAGGTCATGCTTCAGCTGTACAAGACACTGGTAAGGTCGCACCTAGATTATCGCGTGCAGTTCTGGTCAATGCAGTATAGGAAGGATGTGGAAGCTATGGAAAGGGTTCAGAGGAGATTTACTAGATGTTGCCTGGTATAGGAGGAAGGTCTTTTCAGGAAGGGCTGAAGGAACTGAGGCTGTTTTCATGGGAGAGAAGAAGGTTGAGAGGTGACTTAATCAAGACGTTTAAGATAAGCAGAGGGTTAGATAGGGTGGACAGTGAAGACCCTTTTTCCTCAGGTGATGAAGGCTAACACAACAGGACATAGCTTTAAATTGAGGGGTGATAGATTTAGGACAGATATTAGGGGTATCTTCTTTATTCAGAGAGTAGTAGGAGCATGGAATGGCCTGTCTGCAACAGTAGTAGACTCGCCGATGTTAATAGTATTTAAATGGTCATTAAGCATACATATGGATAATAATGGAATGGTGTAGGTTAGATGGGCGTCAGATTAATTTCGTAGTTCGGCACAACATCGAGGGCTGAAAGGCCTGTACTGCGCTGTAAAGTTCTATGTTCTAACTGTACAAGGTGCTGATGAGACCACATCTGGAGGACTGTGAACAGTTTTGGTCCCTTTATTGAAGAAAAGGTATCATTTCATTGGAGGCAGTTCAGAGAAGGTTTGCTAGGATGATCCCCATTCTAGAGGGATTGTCTTATGAGCAAAGGCTAAACAGTTGGGACTCTACTCACTGGAGTTCAGAAGAATGAGAGGTAATCTCACTGAAACTATCAGCTCTTAAAGGGGTTGATAGGCCAAATATTAAGAGAATGTTTCCTGTCATCGTAGATTCTAGGACCAGAGGGCGTAGTCAGAGAATAAAGGAGCCCAATTTAAGACTGAGATGAGGAAGAATTTCTTTTCTTAGAGTGGTGAGTGTCTTTGGAACTCTTTGCCACAGAATATTGCGAGGGCAGAGTCCTTGTGTATATTTAAGGCTGAGACAGATTGATTTTTGATCAGTCGGGGAATCCAGGGTTACACAGGAAAGCAATTGTGAGGAATGTCGTCCAGACATAGAGTCATAGAGATGTACGTATGGAAATAGATCCTTTTGGCCAGCTCGTCCATGCCGACCAGATATCCTTACTTTATCTAATCCCATTTGCCAGTAATTGGCCCATATCCCTCTTAAACCCTTCCTATTCATATACCCATCCACAGGATTTTAAATGCTGCAATTGTACCAGCCTCCACCACTTAAGTCCCTTTTATATCTTTCCCCTCTCATCCTAAACCTATGCCCTCTAGTTCTGGACTCTCCCACTCCAGGGAAAAGACTTTGTCTATTTATTCTATCTATACCTCTCATGATTTTATAAACCTCTATAAGGTCATCCCTCACCCTTCGACGCTCCAGGGAAAAGAGCCCCAGCCTATTCAGCCTCTCCCTATAGCTCAAACCCTCCAACCACCACCCCCCCACCAATCCCAATCCAGCCACATGATCCAACTGAAGGTGGAACAAGCTTGAGGGGCCTCTTTTTGTTCCTATTTCTTAGGGCTAAGGTTGAGATAGTGCTTCAATATTCAGTAGTTGATCTAAATATTAAAAAATGTGGGCAACAGATTGCATTTTACTTTATTACTCTGAATTGATAAAGCATCTGTAATTAAAATCTTTGTTCTGGAGAAGTGCAGGACTCTACCACAATACTGTAATTAATAAGTATTACATTTTATATTTGTATATGTTTCCAAACATAATGGCTTCTTGTTTAGACATGGGAAGGCAGTGTACTGCAATTATGAATATTTTGGGCAACCAGTCAGAGGAACATTGGGATAAAAGCAAAATACTCCTTTGCCTGGAATGGAACATTTCAGCGATGAAGACAGACTGAATAAATTTAGGTTGATAAAACAAAAAAACTGCCCATGCTGGAAATCTGAAACAAACACAGGAAATGTGGAGAAACTCTGCAGATCTGACAGCAGAGAGAAACACAGTTAATGTTTTACATCCAGTATGAATCTTCTTTAATTGTTGGAATTTTAAAAATGTTTTTGACAGAAGCAGCAGAACAGATGATGTAGGGGGCCAGTACAGAGGACATGTGGTTGTGAAAAAGAAAGAGAAATGTATATGATTTAAGATGTAAAAAGGAGAAAATGGGTCCTCACCAGAATCATATAAGCACACAGTACAGAAGAGGCCCTTTAGTTCATTGAGTCTGTACTGCCAAAAATATACTGTTACCGACACAAGTCCCACTATTCCACACTAGATCAATAGCCTAGTAACACTTCAAGTGTTCATCCAAGTACTTTTTAAAGGTTTTGAAATTATCTGCCTCAACAACCCTCCAAAGGAACTGCATTCCAGATCCCTATACGATCCTCTGGGTGAAAAAGCTTTTCCCAAATCCCCTCTAACCGCCCTGCCTTTCAGTCTTGTTACTGACCCTTCTACAAAGGGGAATAATTCTTTCTGTCCACCCATTCTGTGCCCGTCATAACCGTATACACTCAAAAAGGTACCAAAGAAAAGATTCTGAGCGTTCTTAACTCTGCTTTCACTCCTTAGAAGCTGCCAGACCTGCTGAGTTTCTTTTTAGTTCATTTTTAGTTTCAGATTTCCAGCATGGGCAGTTTTTATTAACCTAAGCTTGCTCAGTATCTCTTCATCGCTGAAATGTTCCATTCCAGTGTCCAGTTTTCTGTTGTAGAAGGATATTATTAAGCTGTAGAGGGTTTGGAAAAGATTTACCAGGATGCTGCCAGGAATGGAGGGTTTGAATTAAGGAGAGGCTAGATAGTTTGGGACTTTTTTTACTGGAACATCGCAGGTTGAAGGTGACCTTACAGAGGTTTATAAAATAAAGAAGGATCTGGATAAAGTTAATGGCAGGTGTCTTTTTCCTAGGGTGGGGGATTTCATGATTGGGGCTATATTTTTAAGTTGAGAAGAGAAAGATTTAAAAAAGACATGAGGACAACATTTTTCACGCAGAGAGTGGTTAATGTGTGGAATGACCTTCCAGAGGAAGTGGTGGATGTGGATAGTTACAATGTTTAAAAGTCATTTGGAAAAGTACATGAATAAGAATTGTTTGGAGGGATATGAGCCAAGCACAGGCAGGTGGGACTAGTTTAGTTTGGGATTACAGTAGGCATGGCCTGGTTGGACCAAAGAGTCTGTTTCTATGTTGTATGACTCTATCTTATAATTTTCACAGAGGTGTAAAAGGAGTGAGGTGCAGATGGTGTAGAGACCCAGTGCAAAAGACAAAGAGGTATTGGTATAGCTTCTATTAATGTGCCAGTATTATTTCAAGATACAGAATACAGCTGCTCCCCTGGGTATTCATGCAGAACGGAACCATCTTCAATCAAAGTCTGAGTGGCATCATCAGGTTGGGTGGAGCACAGTCTACAGGAGCACCAACTCCTTCAGAAACATTACCTTATACAGTGGGTGGGTGGTATGGGGAATGTGGGGGAGACATGAAGAAGGATGTCAAGTGATGACACATCTGGCTTGATTTGACAACCAATAAAACAGTAGAAGTAGGCCATTCAGCCCAATGAGTCTCCTCTGCCATTCACAGTGAGGTTATTGGCGAGTTTTGCAGAAATTTGGCCAGTGTTTGTTTGGTGCCCAAAAGAAAAATCCCAACCATAACCAGCACTTTAGTGAGATTCCAAGTGGATAACTAATGGGAGATCCCAGGAAACCTCCTCAGGCCAATGGGACACAGTATCCAGAGCGGAACCATTCTTCACTCCCTCCGCCCCTTCGGTCGGAAACATTTGACAGTCACACGGCGCTGGGGAAGGCGAGTGAAAGCCGCGGGGCGGGCAGCGATGTTGTGAATTATTTCGCAGCTGGAACCTTTAAATTCGAGTTTAAACCGATTTTGCCAACTAGTTTATAAAAGGAGGGAGCGAGTGCCTTTAATTGCCGGCGGCTGTTTGACTGTGGAAGGCATCACCTGGGGGTTACAGTGAGAGAGCGCGAGCGCGCGCTTCCTGAATAAAAGGTTTTGAAGGTGGGTGGCTGAGTCACACATTTAGTTATCGTCAGTTTTGTCGGGAGTTGGTGGTGTAGTGTTTCATTTCTTTTCTGGGATGTTTAGGGTGGAAGCTCTGACATTTGTTGTCTGTCCCTAATTTCTGTTCAACTGAATTAATGGTCATTTCTAGGTCACTTCAGAGCATCAACTCCATTGCTGTGTCTTAGGAGTCAGAGGTAGAGCTAGACCAGGAAAGGGTGGCAGATTTCCTTCTCTAAAGGAAGGCATGCCATTACCTTCTGTTAAACAGTGGTAATGTCACTGGAATAAAACTGAAGAAGATGAGGCTAATGTTTTGAAGACATGGGATTTAATTCCCACCATTACAGTTGGTGGAATTTAAATTCCAATCAGTAAATCTGAAATAATTTAGCCAAACCTAGTAACAGTGTCCTTGACAACCATAATTGGTTGTAGTAAAAGCTCATCTGGTTCACTCATCTTCGGAGAAGGAAATCTACCATTCTTACCTGCTCCATCCTACGTAAAAGCAAATTACTGCGGATGCTGGAATCTGAAACCAAAACAGAAAATGCTGGAAAATCTCAGTAGGTCTGGCAGCATCAGTAAGTAGAGAAAAGAGTTGACGTTTCAAGTCTAACTGACCATTTGTCAGAGCTTTGACAAGGGGTCAGTTAGACTCGAAACGTCAGCTCTTTTCTCTCCTTACAGACACTGCCAGACCTGCTGAGATTTTCCAGCATTTTCTGTTTTGGTGCTCTATCTCACATGTGACTCCAGGTCACACAGCAATGTGATTGAATCTTAACTGTCCACTGAAATAGTGAGGCTTGACACTCAGATTGTGTTAATGGATGGGCAACAAAGTGCTGGCCTTGCCAGTTGTGCCCACATTGCATGAGAGGAAGAAGAAGGAAAAATGTAAGATTGAACAGGCAGGTACAACAAGCAGTTAGGAAAGACTTTGGTATGTTTGCATTCATTAAAGCATTGGAATGTGAGTGAGGAAGCCTTGTTGCAGTTAAATAGGCCCTGGGTGATACCAGAATTGGAGTTGTTTTAAAAAACAGTTCTTTTAAAGACAGACAGTCAAAGGTTATTACTCTGTGGAATTTCTTTCCCACTACAGATTGCATTATAGTAGATGTCCAAGACTGAGTTGCACAAAGCTTTGATTGACAAGGGAGTCAAGGGTTATGGGATGGGGTTTGGCTGGGAGGACATGAAAGTGAATTTGAGGCCACAATCAGACCAGATTCAGAAAGTAGTGAATCTGTGGAATTCTTCACTGCAGCGGGCTGTTGAGGCTGGTTTATTGAATATTTCTAAGACTGACATAACACCTATACAAGGTATTCGCCAAAAACGGATACCCGCGCAACTTTATCAACAGATGCCTAAGAGACAGACCACGGAACGAGGACATGCCACAACCAAAAGGACTAGCCACACTACCATACATCAGGAGCGTTTCAGAACTGACAGCCAGACTACTGCGACCCTTAGGACTCATAACGGCACACAAACCAACAGCCACGCTCAGACAACAACTCACTAGAACAAAGGACCCGATACCCAACATGAGCAAAACTAATGTAGTTTACAAAATACCATGCAAGGACTGCACAAAACACTATATAGGACAAACAGGAAGACAGCTAACAATCCGCATACATGAACATCAACTAGCCACGAAACAACACGACCAGCTATCCCTAGTAGCCACACACACAGACAACAAGCAACATGAATTCGACTGGGAAAACACTACTATCATAGGGCAAGCCAGACAGAGAACAGCCAGGGAATTCCTAGAGGCATGGCATTCATCCACAAACTCCATCAACAAACACATCGACCTGGACCCAGTATACCAACCACTACAGCGGACAACTGAAACTGACACCCGGAAGCGGCAAGGACAGACCACTATAAATACCGGAAGAAACATCAAAGAAGCGCTTCGCAGGAGGCTCCAGAGCACTGATGATGTCGCCTAGCCAGGGGACGAAACGTTTGCAACAAAAGCTTCCAGCTCGGCGAACAGAACCACAACAATGAGCACCCGAGCTACAAATCTTCGCAGAAACCTTGAACTGACATAAATATTTTTATTCAGTAAAGGAATTCGAGAAAAGACAGAAAAGTGGAACTGTATTCTCATGAATGTCAGAACAGACTCTATAATGCTAAATGGCCTGTTTATGCTCCTGTGCCTTATACTGTAAGGGGTGTTGACATATTAATAAGCAGGGGAAAGAGGGCTTCCTGAAGTTATGCAAGTGTATTTTAGGGAAATGGCAATTGTTTCCGATGTGTTTTTTTTTAAAAACAAAAAAACTGCAGATGCTGTAAATCAGAAACAAAAATAGAAATTGCTGGAAAAGCTCAGCAGATTTGGCAGCATCTGTGGAGAGAAATCAGTTAACATTTCTGGTTGAGTTATCCTTCCTTGAACCCCATGAAGTGTAATAACAATCTGTTTTCTATGCCATCGGTATTTTAAAAAATATTCCCCTGCCCCCCCCCCACCTCACTTACATTTGTGGTGACACATGATGTGATTTCAACCCATGCCTATTGTTTAACCTTCAGTGGTTGTGCTTAGTATGTGAATGTAGATAGTAAATATTGTGTAACTGTGAGCGGACCAGAATAGAGTCATAGAGATGTACAGCATGGAAACAGACCTTTTTGTCCAACTCGCCCATGCTGATCAGATATCCCAACTCAATCTAGGTCCACCTGCCAGTACCCGGCCCATATCCCTCCAAACCCTTCCTGTTGATATACCCATCCATATGCCTTTTAAATGTTGCAATCATACCAGCCTCCATCACTTCCTCTGGCAGCTCATTCCATACACGTACCACCCTCTGCAGGAAAAGGTTGCCCCTTAGGTCTCTTGTATATTTTTCCCCTCTCACCCTAAACCTATGCTCTCTAATTCTGGAATCCCCACCCCAGGGAAAAGACTTTGTCTATTTATCCTATCTGTGTCCCTCATCATTTTACAAACCTCTATGAGATCACCCTCAGCCTTCGACACTCCAGGAAAACAGCCCCAGCCTATTCAGTCTCTCCCTGTAGCTCAAATCCTCTAACCCTGGCAACATTCTTGTAAATCTTTTCTGAACCCTTTCAAGTTTCACAACATCCTTCTGATTGGAAGGAGATCAGATTTGCACGCAATACTCCACAAGTGGCCAAACCAATGTCTTGCACATGGAACAGGAAATTCGACATTTCGGGACAGAGCCCTCATTCCTGATGAAGGGCTCTGGCCCGAAAAGTCGAATTTCCTGTTCCTTGGATGCTGCCTAACCTGCTGTGCTTTAACCAGCAACACATTTTCAGCTCTGATCTCCAGCATCTGCAGACCTCACTTTTTACTCAATGTCTTGCACAGCCACAACATGACCTCCCAACTCCTGTATGCAATACTCTGACCAATAAAGGAAAGCATACCAAATGTCATCTTCACTTTCTAGGAGCTATGAACCTGCACTCCAAGGTCTCTTTGTTCAGCAACACTATCCAGGACCTTGCCATTAATGTGCTTTCAATAATTTTTAATCAACCTGTGGCACACTTCCACAGAAAGTAAGTGCTAAAACTTGACCTTCTGGCCCAGAGATTGGGACACTGTCAATGCACCACGAGCCCTCATATAATATACATATATACTCAATATCTAAGAAAGGTCCATGATACCAATTAGCAACTCAACCCCGGCAGTTTGTTCCTTAGCTCTTAGTGTTAAGTTCGGGCATCAAAATTAGGATCTTACTAAATTCTGCACTGAGCAATGCACTGGTCTAACCTAACTATCATAGAGATCCCTGCAATTGCTTTATTTGCAAAAAAAAAAATTTTCCTCATTACAGGAACACTTAAGGTGTGAATAAATCACATTGTAATGTTGAATTGACTGTGTGAAAATTACAAGCAGTATTGTACCATAGTTTCAAAGAAGAGTGATGTTGAATTTGAAACATTAACTCTATTGCTTGCCACAGATGCTACCAGATCTGTTAAGTTTTTGTTTCCTTCATTTTGTTTTTATTATTCTCATCTCGAGACCTGGATAAACGATCTAATGTCACAGGTTCAACTTATTCTGTAGCAGCTGAGGAATTTAATTTCATTTATTTTTTTAAAAAGTGCATATTAGTGAGCATGAAACTATTATTCTGTTATGTTTCAAAAAAATATTTATCAGTGTTCATCGGGGGAAGGAAGTTTGTCCTCCTTACCCAACCTGGCCAAAAGGTGTGTCCAGATCAGCCTTATTTAATCCCTCATCAGCTACTCAGTTGTCAATGGGTCAGCTCACCAGTTTCTTATCAAGTCCATTATAAGATGGAAAATAATGTTGATCTTGCTTTTTTTGTCTTGCTTATAAGTGTAGTAATGGCCACACTAGCAACCAGCTTACAATAATCAGCTAAGCTTTTAATGCAGCTCGTTTATACATTCTTGATTTTTGGATCCAGTTTGCCAAAATTAGCTCAGTGACAGGAGACAAAAGGTGGTTATAGAAGGCTGTTTGTGTGATTGGAGCATTGTGTGCGGTGGCATACCACGGATCCCTTATTGTTTGTGATATTCATAACTGATGTAGGTGAGAATGTGAGGGGGAGATGATAGAATTGTGGATGACACAAAGGTGACAGTAATTAACAGTGAGACGGAAGGTGTTAGGTTATAGAACATAGAAAAATACAGCGCAGTACAGGCCCTTCAGCCCTCGATGTTGCGCCGATCCAAGCCCACCTAACCTACACTAGCCCACTTTCCTCCATATGCCTATCCAATGCTGTTTAAATGCCCATAAAGAGGGAGAGCCCACCACTGTTACTGGCAGAGCATTCCATGAACTCTCAACTCGCTGAGTAAAGAATCTACTCCTAACATCAGTCCTATACCTACCACCCTTTTAATTTAAAGCTATGCCCCCTCGTAATATCTGACTCCATACGTGGAAAAAGGTTCTCATGGTCAACCCTATCTAAACCCCTAATCAGCTTGTACACCTCTATCAAGTCACCCCTAAACCTTCTTTTCTCCAATGAAAACAGCCCCAAGTGCCTCAGCCTTTCCTCATACGATCTTCCTACCATACCAGGCAACATCCTGGTAAACCTCCTCTGCACCCGTTCCAGTGCCTCCACATCCTTCCTATAGTATGGCAACCAAAACTGCACACAATACTCCAGATGCGGCCGCACCAGAGTGTTCTACAACTGCAACATGACCTCAGGACTCCGGAACTCAATTCCTGTAACAAGAAAACCCAGTACGCCATATGCCTTCTTTACAGAACTATTTACCTGGGTGGCAACTTTCAGAGATCTGTGTACATGGACACCAAGATCCCTCTGCTCATCCACACTACCAAGTATCCGACCATTAGCCCAGTACTCCAGTTATGGGGGCTGTAAGTGAATTGGTCAGATGTACAGAACAGTAGCAGGTGGAATTTAACCTTGATAAATATGAGATGATGCCCTTTAGAAGAAGGAACAAGACAAGAGAGTGCTCAGTGATTTGACTTTATTTATTGTTATCATGTACCGAAGTACAGTGGAAAGTTTTGTTTTGCACATGATATATAACATACAAAGACATACAGATCATAGTGATTGAACAGAGTGAGGCATGCAAGGTTATCGCTGCACAGGAGATGTACAAAATCAAGATCAACATTGGTTTGCAATTTGAGAGGCCCATTCAACAGTCTAATAACAGTGGGGAAGAAGCTGTTCTTAAACCTGTTGGTAAGTCTGTTTAAGCTTTTGTATAATCTGCCTGACAGGCGAGGTTGGAAGAGATTATAACTGGGATGGGAGGGATCTTTGATATTGTTGGCTGTTTTTCTGTGGCAGTGAGAAGTATAGATAGGAGATTGGCTTGAATGATATCTGGGCTGTGTTCACAACATCCTGTCATTCTCATGGTCCTGGGGATAGAGTCTCCATACGAAGCCATGATGCATCTAGAGAGAATGCTTTCTATGCTGCATCTGTAAACATTGGTGAGGGTCCTTATGGACGTGCTGAATGTCCTTCGCCTCTGAAGGAAGATGAGGCGTACTTTCTTGACGGATGCATCTACATGGGTGGTCCAGGGCAGGTTGTTCGTTATCATCACTTCCAGGAACTTGACACACTCAAACCTCTCCACCTCACTGCATTGGTGTAGATGGGGCATGTCATACTACTTTCTACCTGAAGTTGATGATCAGCTCTTTAGTTTTACTGAATGGAAAGACACTAGAAAGCTCAGAGAAACAGAGGGATCTTGGGATGCTTGTCCATCAATAGGTTGGACAGGTTAATAGGATAGCTAAGAAGGCATATGTGATATTTGCATTTTTCTGTCATGGCTTAAATTATAAGAGTAGGGATGTCATGTTGGAACTGTACAGAGTTTATTTTAGGCCACAGCTGAAATACTGTGTGCAGTTATAGTCACCACACTACAGGAAGGATGTGATTGCACTGGAGGGGATGCACAGCAGGATGACCCAGGATGTTGCCTGGGAAGGAGAATTTCAGCTATGACGAGAGGGTGGATAAACTTGGGTTGTTTTCTTTGGAGCAGAGAAGGTTGAGGGGGTCTTGATAGATGTGCAAACATTGAGATGCATAGACTGGGTGAATAGAAGAAAGCAGCTGTTCCCCTTAGTCGAAGGGGCAATAACTTGGCATAATTTTAAAGTGAAAGGCAAGAGGTTTTGGGGGTTTTAGGGCAAAAACTTTTTCACTCAGAAGGTGATGAGGTCTGGATTGCATTACCTGGAAGGGTAGTTGAGATGTGAAACCTCACAACCTTCTAAAATGTATTTGAATGACCAATACCTCATTAGTTAGCACTGCTGCCTCATGCATTAGGGACCCAAATTTGATTCCAACCTTGGGCGACTATGTGGAATGTGCACATTCTCCGTGTCTGCGTGGATTTCCTCCGGGTCCTCTGGTTTCCTCCCACATTCCAAAGATGTGCAGAGAAGGTGAATTTGCTATGCTAAAACTGCCCATAATGTTCAAGGATGTGTAGGTTAGTTGCATTAGTCAGGAGTAAATATAGTGTAATAAGGTAGGGGAATGGATCTGGATGGGTTATTGTTTGGAAGGTTGGTGTGGATTTGTTGGGCCACATAGCCTGTTTTCACCCTGTCGGGATTCTGTGATTCATTTAAAGTATCATAACATTCAAGGCTACCAGCCTAGTGTGAAAATGGGACTAGTTTGCTAATAGCCTATTTTTGGCAGTGCAAAAGAAGAACCTCTTCTATATGATACTATGCTTGAAGCAACACACATTTGGACACTCAATCCTGTTTTGATCAAGCATGTGCCTTTTTTTTGAATTACCTGCGAGCTTGGGTAGCCTACAGGTCTCTGCTTACTCCAAGGCAATACTTCAGCCAGTGAGTGTCAATTTGCCAACCAATCTGGATGCTTTCCTCTGTTGTATAAATTGTCATTATTGTTTGAAATTTTGGCATTCTTGTGTTTGTCTTGAGTTTTGCAAGATAAAAAGATTTGGCAACATTCTCTATTATTCAAAATCAGTTGAGTCATCTCATTGTGCCACACTCCTCCTCGTTCCCACCATAAGTCATTAACTGATGTGTTAAAACAAATTTTTGTTACTTTCGCAGCATAAGTTGAAAAATTGAAGTGAAAAAACAATTAATTTTGTTTTTCTTCCTCTTCAGTTACAATGAATTTGGAGTCATTCACAAATCATTCGAAAATTGGTTAAGTGAGATAAGTCTTCCCTCTCTTTGGAATGGAAAGATGAGCGAGAACAGAAAGTCAACTGTAAATTGAATTCAAGCACCCTTCATCTGTGTCTTCAGTCCATCCCCTGAAAACAGATACAACGTAACTTGGATTTGAAGATGAATATTCTGGTGATAAAGGTCTTCTGCATGGCTGGGGTTTTCATCCTAATGATGTTGGGCTCACTATTGCCCGTTCGAATGATCCAAATTGACTATGAAAAGTCGCACAAGTCCAAGAAAGTGCTGTCACTTTGCAGTTCGTTTGGTGGTGGAGTGTTTCTGGCAACCTGCTTCAATGCTCTGTTGCCAGTTGTAAGGGAAAAGGTGAGGACTGTCTGCCTGTTAATTGTCTTTGATGGCAAGAGTAATCTGGAGGGGGAGGAGACAGATGAGGGTTCATCAGTGAAACAGAACTCTTTTTGTTGTCAAATGTTTGGTGTTTTTCTTTGAATAAGTTTGGTGATGTGAAATTCCTTTTTGAATATAGATAAGGAATAGGTGGATTGCTTTGTTTAGAATCGTTGCATGGTTATGGTAAAGAAGCAGACCATTCAGCCCTTCGTGTCTGTGCTCACTCGATAAAAGAGTCCCACTCTCCTGCAATTGTACCACTGCATTTCTTTTTTTCTTCAGCTAGTTATCCAGTTTTTTACCTCACTGCAGTTTACAAGCACTTGCTATGTTTCAAAAAAAATCCTGTTGTTGCCACTGTATTTTGTTTTGCTGTTCTCTTCAATTCCTTCACCTTTCTTCAAGTGGGAATGGTTTCTCCCTGTTTATCCTGTCCATACCCCCAAATGATTTTTGAACGCCTCTTTCAAATCTACTCAACCTCTTGTCTCTAATGAAAGCAGCCGTAACTTCTCCAATCTATCCCACATCTATGGAATGCTTCTTTTGACCTTAGTATACTGCCTTTAAAGCTTTCATAACCTGCCTATAGAATGGTTTCCTAAATTGGCACAACTCTCTGTTGGAGTCAACCTAGTGTTTTGGAAAGTTTTTGGGCTCGAGAATTCCTTAATTTATAAAGTTCAGGATCCTTAATGCCTTCCTAATCATTTTCTTAACGTGCCCTACTGCTGGATGTAAGTTTGCTCACTGAGCTGGAAGGTTCATTTTCAGACGTTTCATCAGTGAGCCTCCGGTGAAGCACTGGTGTTCATGATCCGCTTTCTATTTGTGTTTAGGTTTCCTTGGGTAGATGATGTCATTTCCTATGGTGATGCCATTTGTCACCTACCTACAACAATTTGTGCATATGCACTGACAGGTTCCTCTGTTCCTGCACTCTCTTTAGAGTTGCATTCTTTTTATTTTATATTTTCAGCTTTGATCTTCCGTCTAAACCTTGCCCTTCTCTGCATTAAATTTAATTTGCAATGTCTACACTTAATTCTAAGGAACAAGAGAGTAGACATTTCAAATGTATAACCCTGCATCAGAGCCCAGCATCTGCAGTCCTCACTGTCTCCTATACTTGAAAATTCGAAGTCATTTTGAAAGGCAGTGGACCTAGTACCAACCTTGCGGGAACTCCACTACATACCACTCTCCAGGTCAAAAAAACAACCATTCACCGCCTGTCTGCTTCCTATCACTCAGCAAACTTTGCATCTAAGCATCCACTGTCTCTTTTATCCCATGGTCTTCAACTTTGCTGGCAAACCTATTATGTGACATTTTATCAAATGCCTTGTTGAAATCCATATGCTGCCCATCAACATTCACATCCACCTCTCTCATTATCCTCATCAAGCCTGCTCGTTATTTCACTTAAAAATTCACAAATTAATTAAACATGTTTTTAATTTAATGAATCTGTACTTGCCATTCTTAATGTATGCTTTTGCAAATGACTTTTAATTTTGTCTTGATTGCCATTTCTAAAAGATTTCTTATCCCAGAGCTGAAACTGAGTGGCCTGCAGTTGTTGGATGAATCCCTTTCTTTTTGCATTGGGTGCAAAGATTGCTGTTTTTGAGTTCTGGAACACCACCCTCTCTTTTAAGGAAGTTTGGAAGATTATAGCCAGTACCTTCACATACTCCTCCCAACTTCCCTCAAATGGAGTTCAATGTAAGCTCGTGTAGGTTATACATACTTTTACTGAGAAAGAAGAGATCAAGATATTTTCTAGATGGCATGAAGTTATATACAGTGTTCCACTATTTATCTTTCAATCAACATCACAGATATTGATGATCTGACCCTACATTATAATAGTGACAGCTCCTCAAACAAAGCACTTCATTGGCTGTAAAGCATTCAAAATTGTCCTGTAGTTGTGCATGATTGTATTTAAATGAAAATATTATTTTTTCTACTTTATTATCATATTGCTATTTGTGAGAGTTTGCTGTACAGAAATGTATTCCTTCTTGTCTCACATTCTAATAATAGCGTATCATTGTTCCCTCGAAGTTTTTCTTCCTGATGTGTAAGTAGGTGGTCCGTTCAATTTCTTCTGCATGTCCATACATGTGGTAATTTAATGATACAGTTTTATTCATGGATGACATTGGATCATTCATATGAACACACAACACTGTGAGAAAGTTGATATTCATCAAAGAGCACTTCATTAGCTATGAAATGCTTTAGGGATTTCAGTAATCATGAAAAAGGTTGCATAAAATAGACAATGCAACTCTGAGGGAGTGCAGACCTTGTATTGACTTCACCTTCTATAAATGTACATTGCATCACTTTAGGCAGTTGCCACAAAGCTCCAGCTCCAGAAAGCTGGAGGAAAACACCAGCATCATTGATACCACACTGTTATGCAAAGAGGCATGAAGTGACTTGCCTTGAAAAACTAACAAAACCTTTGAGATCTGTTGTTGAATGCCCTCACTTCGTCATCCTTCCTTTCACAGGATACGAAAAGAATTGACACTAAGGACAGAAGTCAGTGCAGTCCAAATTATTCAGTATTCCCCACATCTATTTTTTCCTTTTCAAAAATATTTTCTATTCATAAAGTTTGTTTAAAAAGTTACAAAACATTTGACTGTCCAGAATTTGCAAGAAAACTGAACATGTCCCATTACAGCAAGTTCCATTTCAGCAATTGTTTACAAAATTATTCTGTATCAAATATACGATTTGAGGGCAATTTGAAGATTACAGAAATAGCGATAAAAGTAACATTTTCCTTAACGTACCATGTTCCACTTTGATGTGCCTCAATACATTTTTCAACATTCTTGGTTAACAGCATGCATTCCTTGTAAGGCACACAGCCTGAGGTGTACTACAGAGTCCAGCCTCTTGGTGGCTGAGATCCTAGGAATGACCATTCCCCTTTGTGCCTTAGCTGTGCCAAGTTTTAGTGTGTGCCACAGCATGTAATCCTACACCATGATAGTTGCCAGCCTGCAACACTTGGTTAAAGAAAATTCCTTGCAATGGACGAGAAGTCCTAGGCAGACCAAATTCTATCTTTTGATGAGTTAATGGTGCTCCAGGTGAAGTTAATTTTTGGCTCTGTTTGAATCCCTGAGCACAGCCTGTAGAGCACAGAGTTCTCCGTAACAGCGTCAATTAAAACTCCCTATCCTGACCTCCTTTGCAAAGGCAACAGGTGGGGTAATAGTCTCTTCACCACCTCCAGAGCAGTGTGGAGTGGGTGAGACTTCAGTTGCGTAGAAAGGATCTGACTGGGAGGTTCTCTAACAAAGAACCATAGGTGGACTCACAAACTGTCTGACAGAATTCCTCAACCTGACCTACTTTAAGCCTGAATGAGCTGACTCTTGTTGAGTTATAGTTAACTTGTCCTAGCTGCTGTCCAATATAATGTGTATAGTGGTTGCTGTTGCTGTGTTTGCCCAGAGAGTGATAGCTGTCACCAGATACTCTGGCAGTGTTCCCCTACTTCATTCCTCCCACCTTCCCCTGTATATTGTAATTGTCAACTGGGGAACTCAAATTACTATACAGAACCATGAACACTGATTAACTTTTAATTCCCTTCTTCCATGTCAAGGGACACAGACAGTAAGCATATCAACTTTACTGTCACTAGCTGGCTCCAAAGACTTGGTGTCAAACCTGAAACTGTCTGGTTAAACTATGATCTGAATTTACCAACAAGCTCACTAGGGGAATCTTGATTCCCTGTTTTTAAACAGAAATTAAGGCATTCCAACTGGATATTTTTTCTGAAAAACTTATTGTAAGCATTAATGTCAGGTGTGAAATTAACTAGCAGACATTTCAGGATTTCTTAAGGAACAAATGTCACCAATCTTGTTAATCATTTTTTGCTCCGTTTCAAACATTGTTCTATAGATTGTTAAATTCCTGTTGCAGGTTCAAGAGGTTCTTAAAAGTGGAAACATCTCAAGTGACTATCCACTGGGCGAGACAACGATGATGGTGGGGTTTTTTCTGACGCTATTTGTTGAGCAATTGATTCTGACATTTCGAAAGGAGAGAACATCCTTCATCGACTTGGAAACGTTCAATGCAGGGTCAGAAGGGGGTAGTGATTCTGAGTATGAGAGCCCCTTCATTTCACCAGGACGAGGTCAAAGCAATCTGTACAGCCGCAGTTATCACTCTCATAGCCATTCTCTCAACTTGTCTGACCTGCCACATTCCAGCCCATTGCGATTATTCAGCCTCGTGTTTGCCCTGTCTGCCCACTCTGTGTTCGAAGGTTTGGCCCTGGGCTTGCAGGAGAAAGGAGGAAAGATTATCAATTTGTTCATTGGAGTAGCAGTCCACGAGACACTGGCTGCTGTGGCACTGGGAGTGAGCATGGCAAAAGGAGGCATGCTGATGAAAGATGCACTGAAGTTAGCACTAATGGTCAGCGTGATGATACCAGCTGGGATAGGCATTGGGATGGGTATTCAGAGTGCTGACAGTCTCGGCAGTCACATCGCATCAGTCGTGCTGCAGGGTTTTGCGGCTGGTACATTTCTGTTTGTCACTTTCTTTGAAATTCTGGTGAAAGAATTTGAAGACAAACATGATCGCCTTCTGAAAGTACTTTCTCTGATCGTAGGTTACACACTACTGGCTGGGTTTGTCTTTCTAAAGTGGTAACATTTTGCCTTGGTTCAGCTTGCACTTCAACTAAAGCACGTAACCTTCTCAGACAGTTTGATTAGTATCTCTGATCGCAGTTTTGTTATTTTCTAATCTATCATTACATCTGTGGGTACTATATCCAATGTTGTCATAAACCTGTAATTGGTTTTATGATTGCTGCAAGTATATTCGTACAGGGTTGGTACTGGATTACTTAGTTTATTAAGTTACAGTAAGCAAAAAGTTTTTATTTAAAAAATACTAACTTAAAGCTTTCACTGTAATAATATGCCGGTGTATCTCATGTGGCATGCTTAATTCATCTGAAATTATTTTCATCAGAGCGTCAACTTCATGTAATACAAGGGAGTATCTGCCTGTTACAATAATTCAGTTCACAAGTCCATAAAGTTTTATTGAGATCCTAGTGACAACATTGCTGAATATGTTTACATATGTATATGTCTGCTGTATGATGTTTAAATTATTGTCAGGGATTTTAATGTTTGTGCGCTGAATTCTTTCCAGACTGTATAAAATTTATTTGTAAGCATTTAACAAATTTCAAGTTTGTGTTTTTGATAGAATGTGGTTTTACAGTTGAATATGTTAATGTATATTTCCTTAATACCAAAGGGGGTGCCAGTCTCAAAGGTGAAAATGGACAGGGATTATTTATTTTCCTTATTGTGATCTATTCCCACAGCAAGAGGGTTGCATCATTTAGTTCAAACTTGTGTTAAGCTCGCAGATGTCAGTCAGGCTGATGGTAAAGAACTAACAAGGGGCCTGAACTAAGGCGTGGAGAATTCGTCTCCTTTCTAACTCCTGATCCCCACGCCTATTGGAAAGCATGTCTTTTTTTGGAAGTCATGCAAGGACAGAATTGGGTTGGATTGTGAATTTCCTGCAATTTGTAGCCTGCTGATACACAATAAGCTTTGAGCATAAAAAAAGATGAGGTACCGATTTGGTGACTGCAAAATTGTGCCTTGGTATTAGGATGGTAAAAGGTTAGGTTGGACTGAGTGCATGCAAGGAGAGCAGAACCTCCTACTTTTATCCTAATTGAACACTTGCTCATTTAAGCAGCCAGTGTTAATTACTTCACTAAGAAAAGCTGAGTGAAATAATGTACTGAATTTAAATGAAATAATGCGCTCCAGCCCTGGATTAATACACTGCTGTTAAATGTGATGTAGTGAACAAACCTTGCTTAACATCAAATTCAGTTCTGCTTGATAATGGTGCTTGATGGTACAGTTGAACTATTTATCTACATTGCATTAATTAATCTCCCCTAGTTAAGGGACTGTAATCAAATTTGTTGCCACAGCACTGGAGACGGAGAACAGTCCACTTAAATCTGATAAGAAAATCTTGCTGGTGACATTATAGAAACCTCTATTCCCTTGAGGTCAGAATCAAATTCTGTTGAATTGTGATGTCTCCAGCGCTAGCAAAGGATAGCCTGATGAACTGTGTCAGAACATATGCAAAGCAGTCTTTTCGAGGTGAAGTACTGGAGATTCCCAGTGTCTTTGCAAAGCATGTATCAACAGCCAGCAAAATAAATTGTTGCTTGTGACTCTTTCTTACTTGATAACTGCTGATGACTTTTCTTTCTATAAACAAAAGGAGTTGAGCAGGAAATAGTCATGTCACGGCCGCCAGGAATTCACAAAGCTCAGGAAGAACGGTTTCCTGTAGATGGGATTGGTAGAAGGTATGTGAAGGATAATTGTCCTCTTGGGCTAAAAGCTATTGTCTAAATAACTCGTCATTTGGTGAGTTTTGTTGTCTGTGAATTCCTTAGACACCTTGGTTAATGATTTAGCAATGGCTCCATTTTCTACATAGTGAGCCCAAGAAACTCTCACCTTACTGAATTTCACTTCCTCCTCTATCTCGCCTGAAGGCGTTGCGACTGGACCCCAGCCAGAGTCACTAGCCATGCCAACTTGTACCTCACTCGAGAACTTCCTTCTTCTGAGAGTGTAGACAGTATGTGATGGTGGGCTAATCTTCGTGAGCGACAGAAAGAAAGATAAATGTATATCACTTCCAAGTTTGAGTATTGCATAAAGTAAATACAATGCTGTTTGTCACAGATGGTGTGAGGAACTATATCACTGTAAATATATAATGTATTTTGCTCAAGTGTTTGTTTTGGTAGAACATCTTTTAAAATGATGGGAACCCAGTCTCCTTTTAAGTGGAATGAGTATGGAAGAGGTAGAAGTGTGGAGCAGCAAGTTGCTTCATTAATAATGTTTTGCATCAACTAAATTTTAAGCTGCTGGAGAAATGTTAACCTATCATTCAAACAATATTGAAATATACTTACAAGACAGTCTTGCAATTTAAAGTCAATCAAATGTATGAAGCACTTCAGGATTTTGAGACCTAAATAATGTGTGTCAACGCAAGATTTCTTTGTTATTATCTGGGAAACTTTTATTTGTTTTTGACAGATTTCATATATGTATCTTTTTCTTTTAATATTGGTTTAACAGCATCTTCATGCCTCAAGTTGAATTATGTTTATTTGTGATTTGGAGATGCCGGTGTTGGACTGGGGTGTACAAAGTTAAAAATCACACAACACCAGGTTATAGTCCAACAGGTTTATTGGAAGCACACTAGCTTTCGGAGCGACGCTCCTTCATCAGGTGATAGTGGAGGGCTCGATCGTAACACAGAATTTATAGCAAAAATTTGCAGTGTGATGTAACTGAAATTATACATTGAAAAATTGATTGTCTGTTAAGCCTTTCATCTGTTAGAATACAGTGATAGTTTCACTTCTTTCATGTGTAAATCACAAAACTTTTTTTTAAAAGTTGCATTCTTGAGTTAGCTGTTAATGATGGTGATAGCTAGACAATATTTTGAAGGTGTTAGCTCCCTGTTTTCTCTGTCTATGACCTAATGTTTAGATTGATTCTAATCTAAAAAGTGGGATAACAGAGTTTTACATAAATTCATGCAGTTTTTGAGCTCAGAGTTCTACATGAATGTATGCAGTTTTTGAGCAAAGTGCGATGTAACTCTGCAAGTACAAATTCACCCCACACAAAATATATGTGTGCATGTGGGTCTTTGTCTGTTTGTGTGTGTGTGTCTGGGGTGGGAGTTGTGTGTGTGCAGTGAGTACACAGTGTCTTAAGTCTGTGAGTGGTGTGTGTGTGTGTGTGTGTGTGTGTGTGTGTGTGTGTAGTGCAATGGTGATCACCTGTAATGTGACATGAACCCAAGGTCTTGGTTGAGGCCCTCCGTATGGGTACCAAACATTGTCACCTGATGAAGGAGCAGCGCTCCGAAAGCTAGTGCTTCCAAACACACCTGTTGGACTATAACCTGCTGTTGATTTTTTTTAACTTTATAGGTGTTGACACCTATTTTGTTTAGTATCAACTCTGCCTTTGTCTGTGCAACCATCAGTCTGCTTTGTTTTGAAGTTTGTATCCCAATGTGGGTTGAAGATTCTATCTGGGCATCAAGGTCCAGCGATGTTTAAATGCAGCGTTGTAGCAATAATAAAGGAATGGCTGTGCCACCAGTGCACTGGGTATGGAGTAATTTTGCCTTTTTTTACTGGATCATTTAACCTCCAAAAACTGGCAGCTAAGTTTGGATGGAATGCTAACATGTAAAATATTTGAAGCACCAGCACCCCATACCCCCAACTTCCTGTTTTTAATGGAATTGAGTGAGTTGCGGGTTATGGCAGATTTTGATGAGGGTTGGGAAGGAAACAGGCAACTAGCCAACTTCAGGTGACCGGTTGACAACTTAAATATGATAATGAAATTATGTACCTCATTTTTGGCAGCACCTCCACCAACCAATTGGCACCCATGTCTCAAGGATAAATTATTGTTCCCTTTAATATGTTGTATTCTTGCAATTCTGTCCTATTGAATGGAAGATGAAGAGTTTCAACAGCATATTTATTTTTGCAGTTGTACGCCATTTTAAACTTAACTTGGGCCATGCATCAGGAAAACCAGCAACTCCAGACTCTTCTGATTTCAGATCATCCCATTCCTTATTGCAGCTGGGAATAGAAACAAAAACTGCTAGTCTGGTTCTGCCATTAAGTTCAGCAGACCTAATCAAGCTATGTTCTTCCAAGGTTTTTTTGGTCTTAAAACTGCATCTCTGCCCCCATTGATTAAAGAAAGGCATTAAGAAAGTTCTATCTGTGGCCAATATTTCCCATGTTAAAGGTGAGGTTGGTGGGGATAGTGGTTTAAGTGTAATGTTACTGGCTTGGTAAACTAGAGACTTAGGCTGATGCTCTGGAGGGATATGTTCATACCTTACCAGCTGATGGAATTTAAAAATTCAATTAATAAAGCTTGAATTGAAAACTATTCTTACAAGGTTATCATCAATTGTTATTTTAAAAATGCAGTTTGCTTGCTAATGCCCTTAAGGAACGGTGTCCTTAAGGAAAGGTGTCCTTACTTGATCTGGCTGTGACTCAAAACCCACAACACTCCGTTTGACTTTTAAATGCTCCATGAAATTGCCCAGTAAGGCATTCAGTTCAATGGCAATTAGGGGTGAACATTAAATCCTGGCTGTTCCAACCATACCTATATCTCATGAAAGTAAAACATAAAAACTTCAAACCCTTGATCTCTTCAAACTGAACTTATAATTTTAAACAGTGTTTATTTTGCTCTTTCTCTCCATGTTAACTTTTTGCCATTTGTCCTGCTCTTGTCCCAGAATGTTACTGATGCCAGCACTGCACTTGACGATCCTCTGTTGGGAGTCACACGTGAAGTCTGTTATTCATAATGTTGTCAGTTTTGTCTGGTTGCAGTTAGCTTTTCAGACTGTAATATAAAAAGATATAAAACTGTTTGAAATAATAATTAGCAGTCCTGTGATCTTTCATTTGAACTGGTTTTGACTGGTGGTATTACCTCTTTTTCTCCATGAATAGTGCTGTGTATTTCCAATACTTCCTTCATTCTTATTTCAGTTTCCAGCATCCACAGCATTTGCTTTCAATGCAGATGGCCGTGTCACAGTCCTTCCCAAGTGTCATTCACTGGGTTTAATTTGATGCCAATAATCTGAAGGAAAAATCACAGTATTTTCAAATTACACACCAATAGGCTTCTCAAGGGATATTCTTAATCAATGTCTTTACCTTGCTCCAGCATCATCAGTTACTGACATGCTACCATCAACCCCTGTTTAATATCCTGTATCACTGAGTTGCACAGTTTAGAAGGACAGTATCTATAATTTCACAGTTTAGGTGGACAGGATTTGAAAATTTTATGCATCCAATTTTACACTTTACTAAAATTCTAGTCACTGTAAAGCCTGTTACTTTTCAACTTCATGCAACCTGAATTGCTTATTTACAGCTGACAAAGTGCAACATCAGTCTGTCAAACCAACAAAACAGAAATTGCTGGAGAACGAAAATTTCAGGTTTTCAGATTCCCAGTTCTTCGTTGTATATCAGTCTAACATTAATCACTCCCAGTTTTTGGATGTAGGCAGCTGAGTGTGGGTATTTTATATGAAGCCAAATTAAGGGAACAAGATTATAAATTGAAAATAACGCAAACTAAACATTAACTTAAAAATAAGCAGCTTCACTTCTTTTTTCAGTTGACTTAAGCCACTGACTAATACAGTGAATAAATTGCAAAAGTTATGTAGGTGTAATTTGGAATGTGGAACAATGTAGATTTAGTGAGTTAGGCAAGTGGGCATCCAGAAGATCATATTACAACGTGAGGATGACAGGTGACCCTTTGTGGATGCCTTTTCAGTGGACCTCCTATTGAGCACCATTTCCTGGGGATTGATTGAGCAGAGAAACAAGTGTAGCGTAGGGGTATAAACTTGTAAGAAAAAGGAAGAATCTGGTTTCATGATGAAATTACTAATAGCCTTTGTGCAAACTGCTGCCTTAGGAATGGGAGTTTTGGATAACCAGACAAGACCTTATCTCCGATATGGGGTAAACGCTGATTGTAAGTTTTTTTAAAAAATTGTCTTGGGAACTGGACTAGGGAAGTACGAAGAAGTCTGCCTCCCACTTGGATCCGATTGCCAAACCAGGAATTTTTCCTGAAATATGTTCAAAAGCACTTGAAAATGGAGCTAAACAGATCTGTCAATGCAACACGTTTGTGTGTGAGGAAGTATGCACTTTGTGTTTTGTACTGTCAATATATTGGCTAACAATGTATTCCTTTGTAGAAATACTGACTTTTTTTATTAAAAATTGTGGTATATGTTACAATTAAATAAACTTCTAGCTAATATTCTGTTCGAGACTTCAAGTTTGTTTTACTCCTGTCTCTCTAAACCCAACCATCTTTAGCTACTTTATACATGACCTTTCCTCCATTATAAGGTCAGAAAGTTCACTGATGATTGCACAATGCTTAGTACCATTCACGATGACTCATACTGAAGCAGTCCATTTTAAAATGCAACAAGATCTGGATAATATCCAGGTTTGGGCTGTCAAGTGGCAAGTAACATTTGTGCCACACAAATGCCAGGCTGTGACCATCACCAATAACACAATGGTGTTAGCATTATTGAATCCCCCAATATCAATATCTTGGGGGGTTATCAATGACCAGAAACTGAACTGAACTCACCACATAAACACTGGCTACAAGAGCAGGTCAGAGGATAGGAATACAGTGGTGTGAAACTCACATTCTGACTCCCCAAAGCCTGACCACCATCTACAATGCATGAGTCAGGTATGTGATGGAATGCTGCCCACTTCCTTGGATGAGTGCAGCTCCAACAATACTCAAGAAGCTTGACACTATCCAGAACAAAGCTGCCCATTTGATTGATACTAAGTCGACGAACATCTACTTCCTCCACCACTGATGTTCAGTCATGACAATGTGCACTATCTATAAAGTGTACTGCAGAAATTCACTAAAGATCCGCAGATAGCACTTTCCACCTCACGACCACGTCCACCTAGAATGACTAGGGCAATAGTGAAATGGGAACACCAACACCTTCAAGTTTTTCAAGCCACTCGTCAGCCGTTTTTGAAAATGTATTGCTGTTCCTTCACTGTTGCTGGGTCAAAATCCTAGAGTTCTATCCCTAAGTGCATTGTGGGCCAACCAATTGCAGGTGAACTGCAGAAGCTCTAAAAAGCAGCTCACCACCACTTTCTCAAGGGCAACTGGGGACAGACAATAAATGCTGGCCCAGCCAGTGATGCCCACTTCCACAAATGACATTTTTTTAAAAAGTGAGCTTCCACTAAGCTTCAAACACATTTGGTATTTATGTCTATCACATAAAATTAATGCAAGAGTGATGTGTCTCTATCCTATACGTTCAATTCTATTTTGTCCTTTTTTTGTAATTCTTCTGTGAAATTGGATGTTACTGGGAAAGCAGCACATTTTGCCGGTTGCCCTTGAGAAGTTCACAGTGTGCCACGTTCCTGATCCACTGAACTCCATGTGGTTTAGGTATGTCCACTGTCCTGTCATAATGGGAGATCCAGAATTTTAATCCAGCAGCAGTGAATGAACAGCCATATATTTAGATGTCAGGATGGTATACGATGTGCAGGTATGACGTTCTCATGCATCCCCTGCCTTTGTTTTTCTATGTGGTAGAGGTCAAGGGTTTGGAAGGTACTTTTGAAGAAATGTTGGTGAGTTGTATATCAATGTTGGAAGGAGTAAATGTTAGGACAGTGAATGGGGTGCTGTTATAACCCTCCTGCTTAATTTAAACCAGCAACAGAGAAAAGATTTATCCTGTGCAGTAATCTGAAAATTTGAGAGGCCAAAAACTATTTAAAGTAAAAATGAACCACTTTATTTCTTAAGGTTTAACAGAGAATAATTAACGAACAACTATTTACAACTTCCTCTAAGCTATATTTTACTTTCCTTTCTATAATATTAGTCCAATAAAACTCCTCAATTAGGATTTGCCAAAAATTCAAGTTTTCAAAACCAGCCAGGTATCGAATCTTCTATTTAGATCTTCCTGCATCTTCTTCTTCTTAGGGATTATGCTTCATAATCAGGTCACAGATCGATGAAGATACATTTAAGAGAGCTATTCTCCGGGGAGTTTGCAGATATCATTGGCCTGGCAGTCCTCCACTCAACTATTCAATTTCCCTGGTCTTATACCCCCAAAGCATCAGATTGTGTTATTGGCTTTTAATACACATAATTCAAACCTGGATGAAGTTTGGTTTGTTTCAGGTATAATTTAAACTGATTGGCCTAATTCAAATCTGTTTTGTTGTTTCCAGGCAACCTAGATAATCTAGTTTTGACCAAGTTTACATTGTTACCTTATTCAGAACACTTGGTGCTGTCAGGTCATTCTGCTAGCTTTTAACTTTCTTAAAAGTACAATACACCACATTTTCATAACAGTGCCAATGGGCTGCATTGTCCTGGATAGTGATGAGGAGTTATTCATCACAGGTGTCCCAACTTCTGACCTGAGTCTCATCACCTGATTCAGCTGACTTGTAGCAGGCTTCAGTTCTGTAGGTGCTTGTCCATCCTCTGATTCCCATGTGGTTCTCTTGTCTTAGCTTGAAGTAGTACGCGTTGACAAACAATTCAGCCATGCCATCAATTCCAGCCGCATTCATTGCTACCCTTAGCTGATTACAGGCTGGATATAGAGGGAAGACTAATAGATTATACTGCCCACTGCTGGTATATCTGTTGTAAAAACAATCATATTTCCTAGTGTGAATCACGAATAGTAAGCTGAAGTTGGAATTCTGCCTTGTTCTCTTGTTGCATTTTGTGAGGTAGGGGCGCCACCTGTAATGCAATTCTTGCTGAGGTCAGGTAACTCAGCTCCAAACCAATGGATCAAATGAATTTTTTTGATTGGAGGACTTGGCTTACTCTACAAAGAGTAAGGTACTGTACAAGGTACTGTACAATATCTGGGCAAAAAAGCTGTTTTCTAGCTGATGAATCTTTGAAGGACACTATCTGAATTGATATTTCTAAGCTGATAGTCAAAGCCCAAATTATGCCGTATCCTCTTCAATAGAATCTTCACTCCCTCTAAGATTGTTAAATACGACATGATAGTCCAAGAGGAAAGGACTTTGCTCATATAATTGTCTGAAAGATGCTGCAAAGTGAGTATTTCATGATCTCATTTGCTGATTGTTTCCCTTTCATTGCTTTGAAGACCCAAGTTTTAAATGTCTGGATGACAGACGTTGGATAGAATGTACTACAAAGAAATGAAAACTCAGTTTTTTCTGAGTGCCCGACTATTATTGGAACTGCATAGCAGGTTGCTTGCAATCTCGCCCTAGATTAACCAAGTTATCCTCCAATTAAATACTAGAAAGAGTAACACCATTGGATTTTTGACCTACCATAAAATTCTTAATTTAGTTCTCCTCCCTGCATACTGCCATTGGCTTTTATGACCAATTTGACCCTAAACTGAATTTATGACTCCCTTAATCAGACGAGAGTTCCAAACGAGATTTTAAAGCTGTGCACTTGGTAACATAAAAAAATCCATTGGCACTTTTGAAGGAAGAGGAAAGGAATTATTGCTTGTGTCCTGGCTGATATTTACCCTTTAATCGGCATCACTAACACAGATTTCAAAGTAGGTGTTGTGAATGTTGGCAATCTGTAATAAAGTTAAAAATTACTGGAGTTACTCAGCAGGTCAGGAAGTATTTGTGTTAAGTGTAAAAGCATTAACATTTCAGGTTAATGATCTTTCCTATTTCATGTCCACCTGAGTATGCAGGTGAAGCTTCAGTATATCATCCAAGACATCTCTAACACTGCAGCTCCCCGTCATACTGCACTAGATTTTCAATTCAGATTTTATACTCCAGTTTCTTGAGTGATTCTTGAACCCACAATCTGTTAATTTGAGGTGAGAGAGTTACCCACTGAGTCAAGGCTGCCACACTGTTAAAACATTCAGTCAGTTTCTTAAACCTTTTTCCTAATGGTTGCCAGCAGAACACACCGCTAGTTATGAGAAAGAAGGTGGTGATCTGAGAATTTACAGCCACCAGGTTGCCAATGATGTCATTATCAAAGCCATGAGCCAAAATATGATGTATTAATTTAACGCAGTCCTTCAAAACTAAAAATAAATAATTACTGGTTTTTTTTGTAACTGCTGAGCTTCTGCCTCCTGTTTGAATTGTTTTGAAATGATGTACAGTCTCTGATTAAATCATGGGGATTCA
Source organism: Hemiscyllium ocellatum (assembly GCF_020745735.1). Lineage (NCBI taxonomy): Eukaryota > Metazoa > Chordata > Chondrichthyes > Orectolobiformes > Hemiscylliidae > Hemiscyllium > Hemiscyllium ocellatum. Next base: position 8,678,538 of record NC_083428.1, on the reverse strand, counting down.
TGAGTTTTTAGCTTTAATAAGCGATTGCAAATGTTAATTGCTGTGTTTAAGTAAGAATGAGTCAGTGATTCTGCTCCTGGTGACCTGCAGGAATCTCCAGGGAAGCTATTCTCTTCTTTCCTCAACTGCGCCATAGTATTTGATGATGCTGTTCATAATCGCAGATTGCTCATCATCGTACACAAGGTAATATCACAGGAATTGTAGGAAGTGAGCATACTCTCTCTCCTATCATGTTGAGTCCACAGGTTTCCTTCTGTCACAACAAGTAAATGTCAAACACACACCTGGTGCCTTGCTCATAGTGAGAATAATAACAATGAGAAGTGGTGATCACCTTGCTATAGAAGCCACTTTATGCAGTGAAACAATAAGATATGCTAAGCACTGGACTGCACTAAGAATAATTGTCTTATCTGAAACTGCCATGGGGCACCAGTGAACAAGGATTCATAAATTCTGAATTTTTATCTTCTATTTTGACAGAATTGCCAAATAGAGTTGCCAACTTTCCAAAATTAACCTTAAGTCTTAAAATGAAACATGGACAGTGCTGCAGGCAACTCAGAAAAAATCATAGTGGCAGTTAGGAAGCTACTTATTCCTTCTTTTGGAAAAAAAAACTGTTTAGGCTTGTCCTAAAAGTACTGGAGATTTGTTAGTGGAAATAGCTGTTTGACTGGCATTCAACAATTGAGTATGGCAGAATCAGTTCACTTTGGTGTGGGAAGGCAGGCCTTTGTGAGAGGAAGCATTTGGTAACCACTGGCATGAGTTGAGGCAAAGCACTCGAAGCTGTAAATCATGATAGGAAACTTCCAACTGAGTTGGCAACCCAAGTAGGAGGTGGCTTAATGTGAAAGGGTTGGAAAAACTGCCATCTGGACATATAATTTCAATATTTGAACGTACGTTGACCTCAAAATTAGTAGCAGTTCATTCATAATAGAGACTGACTATCACCTGAAATTTTAAATGCTTGTTCATCTTCTAGCAAAACCTATGAGTCTAGCTTAAGATTAGATTCCCAACCAGTCCACACCGACCCTCCAAAGAGTAACCTACCCAGACCCATTTTGCTCTGACTAATGCACCTACCACCAAGGGCAATTTAGCATGTCCAATTCACTTGACCTACACATCTTTGGACAGTGGGAGGAAACCAGAGCACCTGGAGGAAACCCACGCAGACACAGGGAGAATGTGCAAACTCCACACAGACAGTTACCTGAGGCTGGAATCAAACCTGGAACCCTGGTGCTGTGAGGCAGCAGTGCTAACCACTGTGCCACCCCAAACTTAAAAAGAAAAAGTAACAGCTCTGTCTGTTATCTCTTCCTCACCTTAGGAAGTGTGAGAGAATACATTGTCTAATATTTAGTGCGTTGTGTGCCCATACCTTACAACCTGATCAATCCTGTTGAATATTAAATCTGAACTAGAAACCTGATATACTTGTAGTTCCAACAGAACTGTGGATGCTGTAAATCAGATCGAAAAACAGAAATTGTTGGAAAAGTTCAGCAGGTCTCGCAGCCTCTATGGAGAGAAATCAAAGTTAACCTTTCAGGTCAAGTCAACCCAAAACATTAACTCTAATTTCTCTCCACAGATGCTGTCAGACCTACTGAGCTTTTCCAATAATTTCTGTTTTTGATACTTCTAGTCCCTTAAGAAGCCAAGACCTATAAACAGAGAGGCGGGACATACCACCAGCGCTTCATCAGACACTCTCACTAATGATGTTAACTAGTATGGTGGTGAAATATCTGGAAACAAACCTTCAAGCTCAGCGAGCGAGCAAACATACATTTATCATCAACCTGAAGTACAAATCTTCTCAAAAATTGCTAACTTCTAGTCCCTCCTATCAAAAGACTCATCAGCCTGTTAGGATTTACATGTTTTTTGCCTTCACAAATGGTTCAGATTGAACAGATTTTGACAACCAAAACCTAGTCTTTCAGATGAAGAAATTACACATTGCGCACGCTTATAATCCACACCATCCATCCCAAACTTTCATTATTCCTTAGGACTTCAAAACTGTAGAACTCATTCTTCCATTCCTCACTTTGTCCTATAATTGAGCATTTTAAAAAAACCCACTACTTCACAAACTGTAAGATTCAATTTACTGTAATATCCATTTGCTGTTTTTAAAAAGAATGCTAGATTCCAATTACCCAGTTCTTTCTATTCTCTGTTTCTCATTTATGTTGTTCACACCAACTCAACAATTGCCACCTTAGCTATCCAGGCCTCAAACTCACAAATTCCCTCTCCAAACCTTTATTCCTCCCTTTCTCCCCTTTAATCTCTCTTAAAATCATACCTCCTGGTCCAGGTTTTAGGTCACCTATTTTTATATCTCTCTGTGAGGCTCTAATGTCCACATTTTCATTGGTGGCGCTTCTGTGAATCACTGCAGAGTTTTTTAAAAAATCATGTTAAAAGTACCACAACATTCTACAGAAATGTTATATAGTGTTTCCAGGAACCTTTAGGGTGGATGGTGCTAAAGGTGAAGGGCCAAACTGGCAGAGACAACAACTGTGACTGTATTGTGTTAAGTGTGGAGCAAGCTCTTAAACAGCACTTTAATCATTTGTATAAATGATTTGCATGTTAACATTGGAGTTATGGTTAGTAAGTTTGCAAATAACACCAAAAATAAAGAAGGTTACCGCAGCTTACAACGGGATCTTGATCAGATGAGCCAATGGGCTGAGGAGTGGCAGATGGAGTTTAATTTGGATAAATGTGAGGTGCTGCATTTTGGAAGGACAAATCAGGGCAGAACTTGTACATTTAATTGTAAGGTCCTGGGGAATGCAGCTAATCAAAGAGACCTCGGAGTGCAGGTTCATAATTCCTTGAAAGTGGAGTGGCAGGTAGATAGAATAGTGAAGAAGGCATTTGGTATGCTTTCTTTTATTGGTCAGAGCATCGAGTACAGGAGTTGGAAGGTCATGTTGTGGCTGTACAGGTTAGGCCACTTTTGGAAAATTGTGTGCAATTCTGATATCTCTCCTATTGGAAAGTTGTGAAACTTGAAAGGGTTCAGAAAAGATTTACAAGGATGTTGCCAGGCTTGGAGGTTTTAGAGCTACAGGGGGAGGCTGACTAGGCTGGGGCTGTTCTCCCTGGAGCGTCAGAGGCTGAGGGGTGACCTTATAGAGGTTTATAAAATCATGAGGGGCATGGATAGGGTAAATAGTGAAGGTTTTATCCTGGGTTGAGGGATCCCAGCACTCAAGGGCATAGGTTCAGGTGGGAGGGGAAAAATTTAAAAGGGTCCTAAGGGGGCAACTTTTTCATGCAGAGCGTGGTGCAGGTATGGAATGAAATGCCAGGGCAAATGGTGGAGGCTGTTAAAATTGCAACATTTAAAAGGCATCTGGGTGCATATATGAATAGGAAGGGTTTAGAGGGATATGGGCCAAGTGCTGACAAATGGGACTAGATTAGGTTAGGATATCTGGTCAGCATGGATGAGTTAGACCGAAAGGTCTGTTTCTATGCTGTACGTCTCTATGACCTGCCAATCCCTCAACCTCTACCACCTCAAAGGACAAGGAGAGCTGACGCATAGGAGAGACCCTGCAAATTCCCCTTCAGATCAAACACCATCCTGAGCTGGAACTCTTTCACCATTCCTTTACTGTGACTGGGTCAAAAACGTGGAACTCTTTCCCTAACAGCACTGTGCCTCACTACATGGACTAAGTCATTCAAGATGTCAGCACATCAGCACTTTCTTGAAGGGCATTAAAGAGAGCAACAAACTCTGACCTTGTGATTATAGAGTCATGGAGTCATAGAGATGCACAGCATGGAAACAGACCCTTCAATCCAACTCATCCATGCTGACCATGTTGACCTAATACAGTCCCATTTGCCCGCACTTGGCCCATATCCCTCTAAACCATTCCTATTCTAATACCCATCCGGATGCCTTTTAAATGTTGTAATCATACCAACCTCCACAACTTCTGCTGGCGGCTCATTCCGTACATGCATCACCCTCTGCATGAAAAGATTGTCCCTTATGTCTCTTTTAAATCTTTCCCCTCTCACCCTAAAACCTATGTCCCTCTAGTTCTGGACTCTCCCACCCCAGGGAAAAGACCTTCTTTATTTACCCAATCCATGCCCCTCATAATTTTATAAACCTCTGTAAGGTCACCCCATAGCCTGCGACATTCTGGGGAAAACAGCCCCAGCTATTAAGCCTCTCCCTGCAGCTTAAATCTTTCAACCCTGGCAACAGCCTTGTAAATCTTTTCTGAACCCTTTCAAGTTTCACAACGTCCTTCTGATAGGAGGGAGACCAGAATTGCACACAATATTCCAAAAGTGGCCTAACCAATGTCCTGTACAGCTGCAACATGACCTCCCACCTCCTATACTCAATGCTCTGACCAATAAAGGAAAGCATACCCAACATTAATGAACAAAGAAAAAGTATCAAGCATCAAGCCTTTAAAAACTTCAGTTCTGGAAGAAAGGGAAGGCAATACATGTGTGGAATTCTCCAATTTGGCAAATCTGGGAAAGTTTCGCAGAGGAATGTCAGCAATACTGGCACAGTCATGCTTACTTCTGATATATAGTTAGTTAATTAGAACGGCCACATTTTTTTAAGTTCCTTGAACCATTACAATCTTTTTGATGATAGTGCACTCATGACAGTGTTAAATAGTGAATGTCAGGATTTTGATCCAGTAACAATGGGGAAATATAGAACAGCATAACACATGAAGAAGTTCATTCAGCCCGTTAAGCTCATTCTTTTGAACAAGACTCTTCATTTGGGCACACCTACCTGTTGATATCCAAGTCAGGAGGCCAACTGTTCCCATAATATTCCTGCTCCTATTTTTGAAACCAGTCGGAGTTTGCAAATAGTCTGGAAGATTGTTTGAATAATCATTACAGCGACCATGGACAGAATGAACAGCACATTAGGTTTAGTGGCAGAACTACCAATCGAATGGATTGATTCTGGGTGTTAAGACTACTTATGGTTCCAGCTAGTTTTATGCTGTGTGCTCCACCATGCTTCCAAATTTAGTTTTGTCAAAAGTGTATGGGCTTGGGGAGTTGAGAGTATAAACAGGATGGACTACAGGTACACAATCCTTTATCCAAAATCCTTAGGGCCAGTTGTTTTTTGGATATTTCAGATTTCAGAATAAATGACACTTTCACAGTGAAATGTAAAGCATCTTACTGAACAGCAGACCCATGTGTGAATAGTATGAGCGTTGAGACACAATTAACTTACTAGAACGAAGGACCCGATACCCAACATGAGCAAAACTAATGTAGTGTACAAAATACCATGCAAGGACTGCACAAAACACTATATAGGACAAACAGGAAGACAGCTAACAATCCGCATACATGAACATCAACTAGCCACGAAACGACACGACCAGCTATCCCTAGTAGCCACACACGCAGACAACAAGCAACATGAATTCGACTGGGACAACACTACTATCATAGGGCAAGCCAGACAGAAAACAGCCAGGGAATTCCTAGAGGCATGGCACTCACCCACAAACTCCATCAACAAACACATCGACCTGGACCCAATATACCAACCACTACAGCGGACAGCTGAAACTGACAACCGGAAGCGGCAAGGACAGACCACTATAAATACCGGAAGAAACATCAAAGAAGCGCTTCGCAGGAGGCTCCAAAGCACTGATGATGTCGCCTAGCCAGGGGACGAAACGTTTGCAACAAAAACTTCCAGCTCGGCGAACAGAACCACAACAACACAATTAACGCCTGCCAGTGCTTGGCCATGCCACCACGTCACATCTGAGTGACATGGGTCAAGTGGGTGTGGTGTTGGATCACATGGTAAACAACCTTGTTATACAGAAAAAACCTCACCAAAAAACTTTGGATTTCAGAATTTCAGATAAAGGATTGTATACCTGTATTTGGTAGGGTATTCAACCTCATTACTCATCATTAGTGATGTACAGAATGTTGGGGTAACTGATACAGCAATAGTGATTTTTTAAAATTCACCCACATGATGTTGATTGGGCCAGCATTTATTGCCCATCTCATTGCCCTAGACAAGGACATGGGGTGAGCTGCCTTCTTGAGCTGCTGCAATCCTCTAGGTGTAGGTACAGCCATAATGCCATTCGGGCTGGAGTTCCATGATTTTGACATAGTGACACTGAAGGAATAACAGTACATTTCCAAGTCTGAATGGTGAGTGGCTTGGAGAGAAACTTGCAGGTTTTGGTGTTGTTCTGCTATATCTTCTTCCTTGTCCTTCTAGATGATAGAGATCATGGTTTTGGAAGGTGCTGTCTAAGGAGGTACAGTGAATTTCTTGTAGATGGTAGACACTGCTGCTACTCAGCTTTGGTGATGGAGGGACTGAATGTTTGTGGATGTGCTGCCATTCAAGCAGGTTACTTTCTTCTGGATGATGTCAAGCATCTTGAGTGTTGTTGGAGCTGCACACATAACAGACACTCCAATACACTCTTAACTTGTGTGTTGTGGATGGTAGGCAGCTTTGGGCAATTAGAAGCTTAATTATTCACTGCAGGATTCTTAGTCTCTGACCAAAGGTAATCCCCAGGATGTTGATAGGGGGGATTCGGTGATGATGATACTATTGAATGTCTAGGAGTAATGGTTACATTTCCTTTCTTGGAAATGATTATTGCTTGCATTTGTTGGCATAAATATTACTTGCCATTTTTCAGCCCAAGTCTGGATATTATCCAGATTTTGTTGCATGGACTGCTTCAGTATCTGAAAAGTTGTAAACGGTACTGAACATTGTTCAGTCATCAGCAAATATCCCCACTTCTCATCTTACAATAGTACAGAGGTCAATGATGAAGCAGCTGAAGATGGTTGGGCCAAAAACAATACCATGAAGTACTGTTGCAGTGATGCCCTGCAGCTGAAAAGACTGACCTCCAGCCACAACGCAATCTTCCTTTGTGCTCAGTATGACTATGGCCAGTGAAGAGTTTTCCCCCACTCTCATTGACTCCAATCATGCACTCAGTAAAATGCAGCTTTGGCATCAAGGAGAATGGCAGCACATCCACAAAGGAGAGTCACTCTCACCTCAGCTCTGGAATTCTGATTACTTTTGTCCATGTTTGGACCAAGGCTGTAATAATGTCAGGATTTGAATGGTCCTGGTGAAATGTGAACTAAGCATTCGTGACCAGTTTATTACTAAGCAATTGCTGTTTGACAGCACCATTGATTAAACCTGCTGACATGCAGCTCAACATCAAGCTTTGAATTTTTTCTTCTTAAAAATGGCCATTGTTTGATACTTTGAGGGCAGTAATATTAACTATTACTTGTTTTCTCAAGCCTGGATTCTGTGCACCTTCTGCTCCAAACTGGCATGGTTTCTTCATTATACTAGGAATTTACAATGTATTTGAAAATGAGACAAATAAGCAAGTGGGTAAACGATCATTTTTACTCATTCATAGGATGTGGATATTGCAAGCAAGACTAGCATTTGCTGTCCATTCCTCTACAATCTACTGTCTATTTCACAGTCAATAACATTGTTTTGGAGAGTTCATATATATCAGACCAGCTACGGACAGCAGCTTCCCTTTCCTAAAAGATATTAGTGAGCGGGTTTTTTATGATAAAATGCTAACTTTTGTGATCAGTATTACTGTTGCTAGTTTTTGTTTTAATACCCCGGTCTTAATGATGATTGATTTTGGGGATGGTCATAGAGCCCTTTCTGCCATTAGTTATAGCCTTAAGTCCTGAAGTCAACTCTTTGAGGATATGCGGAGGAGTGCGTACATTGGTTTACTGAGAACGTAGGAGGGAATGAATGAAAGGCTACTCGTAAATTTACCTTATTTGGCAAGTGCTTATTTGTAGAACTTGTTGCCTCTTTAGATAATTCACATGATAATAAATGACATCCACGTTGTCTGTCCAGTGCTTATATTGTTCCTTTATTGGCCTTGTCAAATTGTGCTTTTAAAAACTAGTTTAATTTCTAATGACATTGAGCACTAATCTGCTGTCCCTAATTAAACACAAAAAATAAACTGCAGTTGAAATTTAAACTAATCTTTATGCTGCGTGTGCCCTCTGCATAAAAAGGATAACACTAGAATTAACAGCTATTACCCTAAGCACGATCTAATTTATCAACCTCAACTCCATCTAGGTCAAAATATGCAGCTAATTTAATCGTCACATCAAAGGCTTTCATCTTATTTCTTCTGTAGCGCTCACTGAGATCCAGGGTCACCCTCTGCTCTCTCTCTCGAGGTTTCCCCCTGCTGTTTGAAGCAAGTTGGAATACATTAACTTTCTTTGAAATTCAGTCCTCAAATGCCTGAGCTGAAAATTAAGTTGTTATGAATGTTATTTTCTTTCCTTTCTCAGTTTCCACTGAACATCACCCTCCTAGACTCATACAATGCTGTAAGGTTGCTCACATTTGTTTTTAAAATTAAAATTATGTTCCTCTTTATAAATTTCAGTCCCACTGTTCTGGGCTCCAACAGCTGTGTGCTCCTTTGTCTTTGAACGTGTTGATAATTATGGCAACCAAATCTACAAATTCATCGATGTTTCCAAGATAGTGGGTGGCGAATCTTTTTGAGCTTTCCTAAGCAGATCATCCCCTCACATCTTTTATGATCCTCTTACTCTTCCTCTCCTTACTACAATGTGAAGTTCCCACTTGCTTCAGGAAGACCACTATCATCAAGTGTCAAAGCAAAAGTGTGCACTGTGTCTTAATAACTATTGCCTGGTGGCTCTGATATCCATCATTAGGAAGTGCTTCAAGAGGTTAGTAATGGCATACATCAACTCCAGCTACCCAGCTACAGTTTGCCTTCTGTCACAATAGGCCTATGGCAGACATCATCTCCTTAGCCCTACACTCATCCCCAGAACATCTGGATAACTAGAACACCTACGTCACACCCCTTTTTATTAACTTTAGCTCTGCCTTCAACATCATATTTCCAACAAAACTCATCTCCAAACTCCAAGACTTAGGCTTCTGCTCCACCTTTGCAACTGACTTCCTGACCTGCAGATCACAATCAGTGAAGTTAGGCAACAACACCTCCTCCCCAATAATCCTCAACACTGGTGCCCCACAAGGCTGCATACTCAGCTCCTTACTGTACTCCGTATACACTCGCAACTGTGTGGCCTAAAATAGCTGTAATGCCATTTACAAATTTGCTGATGATAGTGGGGCAAATCTCAAACAACAAAAAGACAAAGTACAGTAATGAGATAGATAGTTTAGTGGCATGGTTTAAAGACAACAATCTCTTGCTCAATGTCAGCAAAATGAAGGAGCTGGTCATCGACTTCAGGAAGCAGAGTGGAGGATATACCCCTCTCTGTACCAATGGTGCTGAGGTGAATGTGATCAGGAGCATCAGGTTCCTCTGAGTAAGTTTCACAATGATCTATCCTGGTCCATCCATGTCGATACTACAGTCAAGAAAGCACATCAACTTCTCTACTTCCTCAGGAGGCTAAGGAAATTCGGCATGTCCACAATGGCTCTTACCAATTTTTATAGATGCACCATAGAAAGTATCCTACCCAAATGCATCACAGCTTGGCATGGCAACTGATCTGTCCAAGACCACAAGGAATTACAAAGAGTTGTGAATGCACCCCAGTCCATCACAAAAACCAGCCTTCCTTCCTTTGACTTCATCTACACTTCCTGCTGCCTTGGGAAAGCAGCCAATATAATCAAAAACCCCTTCCACCCTGATTATACTCTCTTCCATCCTCTTCCATTGGGCAGAAGATGCATAGGTTTGACCAACAGGTTTAAGAACAGCTTCTTCCCCATTTTAACCAGGCTTATGAATGGACCTCTCATATATTAGAGTTGATCTTTCTCTACACCTTTTCTGTAGCTGTAACACTATATTCTGCATTCTGTTCTATTACCCTGATGTACTTATGCAAGGTATGGTTAGCATACAAACAAATACAATAGGGAGTTCTTCCTGGTGTCCTGAGCAATATTTATCTTGCAACAATACCTTAGAAACAGATTATTAGGTCACAATCACATTACTGTTTGTGGGATTGTGATGATGCTGTCCTCTATAAAGTTTATGTTATCCTTAGCCTTTTTTTTAGGGAGATTGTAAAAGCAGAAATTCCACAAAGTCTGGCTTTTGATGGGTTTTAGGGCCAAGTTGATTATAGCTAAATGAGTAACATGGTAGTTGATATGGGGGATTTTAAACTTCCAAACGTTGACTGGAAATGCTATAGTTCGAGTCCTTTCGATGGATCAATTTTTGTCCAATGTGTGCAGGAGGGTTTCCTGACACAGGATGCAGTTAGGCCAACAAGAGACGAGGTCACTTTGGATTTGGTACTGGGTAATGGACCAGGCCAGGTGTGAGATTTGGATGTAGGTGAGCACTTTGGTGATAGTGACCACAATTCGGTTACGTTTACTTTAGTGATGGAAAGGGATAGGTATAAACCACAGGGCAAGAGTTATAGCTAGTGGAAAGACAATTATGATGCAATTAGGCAAGATTTAGGATGCATAGGATGGTGAAGATAACTGTAGGGGATGGTCACAATTGAAATATGGAGCTCGTTCAAGGAACAGTTACTGCGTGTCCTTGATAAGTATGTACCTGTCAGGCAGGGAGGGAGTGCTCGAGAGAGGGAACCGTGGATTACTAAAGAATGTCTTGTCAAGAGGAAGAAGGAGATTTACGTAAAGATGAGACATGAAGGCTCAGTTAGGGTGCTTGAGAGCTACATGTTAGCCAGGAAGGACGTAGCGAGAAATCTAAGAAGAGCCAGGGGGGGTCATGAGAAGTCTTTGGCAGGTAGGATCAAGGAAAACCCAAAAGCTTTCTATAAGTATGTCAGGAATAAAAGAATGACTAGAGTAAGATTAGGTCCAGTCAAGGACAGATAGTGGGAAGTTGTGCATGGAGTCCAAGGAGATCGGAGAAGCGCTAAATGAATATTTTTTGTCAGTATTCACACAGGAAAAAGACAATGTTGTTGAGGAGAAAACTGTGGTACAGGCTACGAGACTAGATAGGATTGAGATTCATAAGGAGGAGGAGTTAGCAATTCTGGAAAGTGTGAAAATAGATAAGTCCTCTGGGCCAGATGGATTTATCCAGATGGAAGCTAGGGAGGAGATTGCAGAGCCTTTGGCTTTAATCTTAATGTCATCATTGTCTACAGGAATAATGCCAGAGACTGGAGGATAGCAAATGTTGCCTCCTTTTCAAGAAGAGGAGTAGAGACCACCCTGGTATTTATAAACCAGTGAACCTTACTTTGGTTGTGAGTAAAGTGTTGGGAAAGATTATAAGAGATACGATTTATAATCATCGAGAAAGGAATATTTTGATTAGGGATGGTCAACACGGGTTTTGTGAAGGGTATGTCATGCCTCACAAACCTTTGAGAAGGTGACCAAACGGTAGATGAGAGTAAAGCGGTTGATGTGATGTATATAGATTTCAGTAAAGCGTTTGATAAGGTTCCCCATGGTCAGCGATTGTAGAAAATACGGAGGCATGGGATTGAGGGTGATTTAGCAGTTTGGATCAGAAATTGGCTAGCTGTAAGAAGACAGAGGGTGGTGTTTGATGGGATCCGGTTAGTAGTGAGGTACCACAAGGATCTATTTTGGGGCCCTTGTTGTTTGACATTTATATAAATAATCTGGATGAGGGTATAGAAGGATGGGTTAGTAAATTTGTGGATGTGACTAAAGTCATTGGAATTGTGGACAGTACTGAAGAATGTTGCAGGTTACAGTGGAATATAGATAAAATGCAAAGCTGGGCTGAAAGGTGATTTACTTTGGAAGGAGCAACAGGAATACAGAGTACTGGGCTAATGGTAAGTTTGTAGTAGTGTGGATGAGCAGAAGGATCTCGGTGTCCATGTGCATAGATCCCTGAAAGTTCCCACCCAGGTTGATAGGGTTGTTAAGAAAGTGTACAGTGTGTTAGCTTTTATTGATGGACGGATTGAGTTTCAGAACCATGAAGTCATGTTGCAGCTGTACAAAACTCTGGTGCGGTGCACTTGGAATATTGCGTACAATTCTGGTCACCGCATTACAGGAAGGATGTGGAAGCATTGGAAAGGGTGCAGAGGAGATTTACCAGGATGTTGTCTGGTATGGAGGGAAGGTCTTATGAGGAAAGGCTGAGGGACTTAAGGCTGTTTTCATTAGAAAAAGGAAGTTTGAGAACGGACTTAATAGAGACATACAAGATGATCAGAGGATTAGATAGGGTGGACAGTGAGAGCCTTTTTCCTCAGATGGTAATGGCTAGCATGAGGGGACATAGCTTCAAATTGAGGATAGATATAGGACAGATATCAGAGGTAGTTTCTTTACTCAAAGTGTAGTAAGGGTGTGGAACACTATGCCTGCAACAGTAGTACACTCGCCAACTTTAAGGGCATTTAAATGGTCATTGGATAAACATATGAATGAGAATAGAATAGTGTAGGTTAGGTGGGCTTTAGATTGGTTTCACAGGTCAGCATGACATTGAGGGCCGAAGGGCCTGTACTGCGCAGTAATGTTCCATGTTCTACGTTCTCAGGGGAAAAGTTTTTTTAAAACTTGTACAATGAAAGGGGAGTGGCCATCTCTCCCAGCTCAGTTTTTCTCTGGTTTGATTTTTTTTGGCAGTCTGGCTATTCACTGAAAGCAGTCAGGCAGCTGTACAAGCTGCAGGACCCAAGAAGGAGGTCCATGCTGATCCTCCTCTCTCTCTCTCTCTGACTTCTCTCCTGTAAGCCCTTGCATTTGTTTTTACCTTTTGTGCCATGGGGTGTTTATGAGGATTGTTGGAATTATTTAGAACAGCATTATTAAGTTGGTATAATCTGTTGGGTTTTCAGATAAGTTATAGGTTAAGTTATTCTGTATTCTGTTCTCTTTTGTTTGTGTTTCATTTGGTAATCTGTTTTGTTTAAAACTAAGTGGTTTGACCAGCTGCATCACTCCTGGAATATCCGCATTACACCTGCTTAAAATAAGTAGCAAAGTTAGGGTCTGGGCTACTTTCTTCAAATGTTTTGAGGGGAATCTGACCTGGTCCATAACAGGCACCTGGTACACAACTTGACTGTTGCTTTCCCTTCATTGTAGCAGTGCCTTCACTTCAGAAGAACTCAGTTGACTTTCAGGAGATGACAATGTAGTTGAATGTCATTCGAATAGTAATTCAGAAGCCCAGGCTAATACTGTTGGGACATTGGTTGAAATGGTACCAAGGCATCTGATGAGATCCGCCTACTTTACCTGGTCTGGTCCATATGTTGGCTGCAGGTCACAGCTATGGAATTAGCATTTTAACTTGACAGCTTAGTCCAGCAAACTATTCAATTCAAAAGAGCTGGGCAATAAAAGCTCACATCCATGTCTTTTTTTAAATGTGCTTTGGAGAATCCTTAGGTTTGAAAGGTGCTATCTAAATGCACATTTGTCTTGTGGAAACATATGATAATACAGATTAAATGTAACTTTTGTTTATATATTAAAAGCCAAGGCAATGTTTGATCCTGCAGACCAAATTATGTCTCAGATTGTCTACCTATTTGGTGAAATTTGTTAAATACTTGATCTTAGCGAAACATGAGTCATACGTCAAAAACCTGGAAACTGTAGAGACAGCAGCTACCAAACTGATCTTCAGCCTTGAAGCACTGAGTTATGAGAAAGAATGTGCAAAAACTTTTAAGACTTGAAAGAAGGGATCAATAGCTCAATAAGATAGTAAAAAATATTCTAAAAGTAAATCCGGAATGTTGTTTCAGATTAAATTGTTTCAGATTAAACTAAGAAAATGCAAGATTTAGATCCATGTCTGAGAATTCTTCACACAAAAAGTGAATATCAGCTTTCCAATGCCAGCTTCATTCAGCCTGTCTGAGATCTTGAACAATGAACTACACTGACAGCTCCATGAAGTGCAAAGGAATTCTGCGAGACAAGAGGTACACCCCTCAAAACGAAATGTTAAATGAAGTTCCATCTGCCTCTTGTGAAAATTTCAATTACTCTGTTGAAAGAGGAGAGGATTCAGAAGAGATTTACCATGATGTTGCTGGGTATAGAAGGTTTAAGTAGTAAAGAAGGCTGGATAGGCTGGGACTTTTTTCACTGGAGCATAGGAGGTTGAGTAATGATGAGAGGTATCGATAGAGTTACGGGTAGTTGTCTTTTTCCAAGGATGGGGGAGTTTCTAGATTAGGGGGCACATTTTTAAGGTGAGAGGAGAGAGATTTAAAAAGGACACGTGGGGCAAATCTTTATACAGTGGATGGTTCATGTGTGAATGAACTTCTAGAGGAAGTTGTGGATGCAGGTACAGTTACAACATTTAAAAGACATTTGGATAAGTACATAAACAGCAAAGGTTTGGAGGGATATGTGCCAGGGGGAGGCAGGTCAGATTAATTTAGTTTGGAATTATGATCGGCATGGACTGGTTGGACCAAAGGGTCTGTTTCTGTGCTGTATGATTCTATGATTCCAAGAGCATGAAATTTTCCTAGTTTCCTGATGATCATAGAATCAAGGAAATTATGTAGCTCAGAAGATGGCTACTTGGTTTATCATCCTATGTTATCTCTTTGAAAGAGTAAGCAAATTCCTCCCGCTCTTTCCCCTTGGCTCAACAGTTTTCCCTTTTATTTGTTCAATTCCCTTTAGATGATTATTATTGAATCTGATTCTGCCCCTCATTCTGACTATGACAACTTACTGGATTCAAAATCAACCTTTTTCACTACTGTTTTGGTGCCCTGTTGTTTTAAAGTTGTGGCCTCTAGTAACTGACCATTCACGGAAACACATTTTCTTTGCTCTGACAAAAAGATTTGGAATACATCATTAATGTGGAACTTGCCCTGCACAAATTTGATACAATGTACCAGGAGGCTGATCGTCATATAAGCCCATCACTTTGAGGTATCTTAAGGATGTGAAGAATTCTTATTAAACAGAACTTCTTTCTTTTACCTTGTGCTCTTGGGAAATTGCTGCTATTTGCAATCTGAGATGGCTAGGGAAGGGTGGACTCCTTTTCCAACTCTACACTTTACTTCACTTTGTTCATGTTATCTGCCAGTTTGCAGCTTTCACTATTCATTACTCTGCCTCTTGTTTATACCTCTTTACTTTTCATTTTGCCTGGAGACGTCAGCTCTATTTACAACAATCTTCTTTAAGCTTGGGGATTTAGGTTAAAATCCAATGCAGACTGCGGGACTGAAAGTCTCCTATCACTTATATGCTAAATTAAATGAATATGACCATCTTAATTAAGTCTCAGATGGGTACAGCTTCATTGTATAATAATAACTGCATACATTTTAGTTCTAATTGCCACTAAATTGTCGATCTCACTGAAAGAAGGCTTAATGGAAAGAACAGTGTCTTCTTTCTAATTTCCTTTTAGTTACTTATCTGTTCCAATATTGAATTTGGACCAGTTCCCAAGTATGCACCATTAGCCCAAATGAGCCAGTTAATGGGGTCCCATCAGTTTCCCTCACCAGCAGGGGTACCAGGAATATCTACACATAAATTGCCACATTATCACAGGAAAGCTGTAGTGGATGCTTACTGTAAAGTGTAAGAAGAGTCACAGAGCAGCCACTCAGAATCAACATCCCTTCATCAGTGAACAAACTATGGGGATCCAGTTAAATTAGGTCCAGCTTCAAATTCTCTTAATCTCACATTAAACTCTCACATTCTATCCTCCCATAGTCAAGTCTTTTTGACCCTGCCTTAAACCACAGTAGTGCGTACACTTGGAATGTGTCCGTTAAAAATTCCTTCCTTTGCTCCTTCAGTGAAGTATTAACATGTATAAGCTCCAAGCTCCTCTCCAAGGCATTCATCATCATGACTTGGAACTATATCCTGTTTCTTCACTGTCACTGGATCATAATCCTGGAATTCCTTCTCTAAGGGCATTATAGGTCAACCTACAGCATGTGGACTGCAGTGATTCAAGAAGGCAGATCACTCCCAAATTCTCAAGGGCAAATAGGGTCAGGCAATAAATGCTGGTCTGACCAGTGATGCCAATATCCCATAAATGATTTCTCTTAAATATCTGATTTGATATTTGTTTTTCTTTAGCCTATATACTGGAATATAGAATAAGATTTGGGAATGTGTAGCTATTTTAAATTTTATTAGCTCCCATGTGTCTACCTAACTACCCCTTATTCACATCTATGCTATTTGCCTGAAATTATGGTCAAGAAATTCTATTCTTTTCTAATCTCATAGCAGCTCAATTAATTCTCTGATGTCTTTCATATTAAATCCATAAGGAAATATTGAAGCTAATGAAATGAAGAGAGAGAGAATAAATCTATTTATATGAAAGTTTTGAGATCCTCTCTCACACACCAGATGTCACACATTCTGCAAACACATCTGAACAAAGATAAATAGCTACTTCTTGCTGTTTTTCCTTCGTTCTTGAGATAACCTGAAAATGGTGAGATAACAGAGTGAGGAACTACACAGCTGTCAGTCTAGACAGCCTGGCAACAACTCTGAATGACCAAAATAACAACAGCAACCTTCTCCTTGAAGACAGACCATCCCCTAAACTGTCTTGGTTTCATATTCTTGCTTTCAGCCAGAGCTGACTTTATTCTACCATTAACACTTACTCTAGACCAATGTTTTAACTATTTTCTATTCACTTGCTTTGCCTTTTTTCCATGACATGCGTGATATGTAATTTCTCTTGCTTTGTAATCATTCTCTGACCTTTCTTTCTGTTCCACTTGCTCCTCCCCCCTTTTTCAACAGCAGTAAACCTATCACATTTCCATTACACTTCTGTTTTGAAGATGTTAATTGTTGGATTCAGAAGTTAGGTCTTTTTCTCTCCACAGATGCTGCCAGATCTGCTAAGTTTCTCCAGCATTTTCTGATTTTAGTAAGATGTCCAGGTGAGGCAGAAAATTGGCAGATGGGTGAATCCTTCCCTCTCTGTTGCAGGTAAAAAGACCTGATCATCAGGTGTGAAACACTCTCGGTTTTGTTGCATGCGACTCAGGTCTGGTCTATTCACCAAGCCTGAGCCACTGCAGTTACCCAAACCATCTTCTGTTGCTGCAGGGATGCCAGGTACAAAGCTTTGGATAATGGGAGGCAAGAGTGTACCCAATCCTGCCCTCATCATGATGTCCCCCTTTTGTGTTTGGCTGCATCAAGCTGTGCATAGACCCTTGGTACACACATACCAAATGTCACTATGTACTGACATTCTAACTGTCCCTGGTATTAGGAATGATGGGTCTGGCTTTGTTACCACATAACACTCCAAGTAATTTAACCATTTTGTATTACCTATCCTTCATGGAAAAAAGTTGTTAAGGAAAACACCTTTGGTCACAAGTCCATCAGGTAGTGGTCAGCGTGTAGCATCCTTGAGACCCTGCAGGAAAAGGAGAGGGTGGATCTTGTGGGGTGATTCCCTGCACAGACTGTCAAGGTCATTTGGCAGAATGCCTCATCACCAGAACTTTCCAACAAGTGCCAAGATGAGAAAGGCACTACCTGTGAGATCCTTCATGTCCACCTGGCTTCTCTCCACCACAACATGCAGCTGTGGGAGGGAAGAGACTGTTACACATCTCCTTCTGGAACGTGCCTTCGCAAAGAAGGTGTGGAGAGGTACACAGTGGTTTTTGTCAAGATTCAATCCGAACAGTACTGTGCTGCAGGACTCTGTGCTGTACAGTCTGTTCCCCAGGGTGCACACTGAGACAAACAACACTTGGAAGACCATCAGTTCGATGAAAGATACTCTTTGGTCTGCCCGAAAACTTGTTAGCCTTCCAGTGCAGAGTTGACCTCGACCAAGTGTTGCAGACTGACACATTCCAATGTCCAGGACTACATGCTGAGGGGGACACTAAATCTTAGGGCAATTGCCACCAAGGTGCGGTGGGGAAAGACCACTGTCTAAGGTCTTACTGCAAAGTACAATGGGATTCTGTTCAGTTGTCAGGCCTTCTTATTGCCTCAAATGTACTAAATGTGTCCTTCGTTAAGTATGAAATGGCTTCAGACCTTTACAACTGCAAGGAAGTAAGATCCAATATTTGTTTTAGAACATAGAAGATAGGACAATACAGCGCAGAACAGGTTTTTCTTGATATGTAAACATTGTTTAGGATCTGTGTAAATACATAAAGATTTTTTATGAATAAAGTATATTTTTACAAAAATAAAAAAAATCATGGGAATGCCATCCCCCTCCAAGTTTCCCTTCCCCAAATCACACACTGTCCAAATATAGATAGATTGCCATTTCTTCATTTTGGGTCAAATAATAGGAACATTTTATCTATTACAATCATCACATGGCAATTCACTAAAATTCTGATGGCAAGTCATAGTACTGAAACATTAACTCTAGTCCTCTCTCCAGCGACACTGAGTATTTTCAGTACTCTCTGTTTTGATCTCGCTCAGTGTTGGGCTTCATTGTCCATTATGCTGTGTTCAAACTGCAGTTCCAAGAAAGATTTGTTACAGTATTTGTTTTTTGCTGCATCCAAATTCTTCAGAAGGGACTTTGCCGTCTTTAATGAGCGGTGACATTGGCATGAGGAATTTCTGAACCAGTTACTCATGAAATTACAACCCCAAAGTACCTGTTTGAGGTGGGTTGTCAAGTGACCTGAGCCCAGCTATTAGAGCACACCCCCACGCCGACCTCGTTCTACATATAATTTCCGAACCGCTTTCTGAACTCTTGTATTACACGTGTCTGATAAGGAAACGACCATCATTCGGCTCAGACCTACACCTGATTTTAAATCGGCAAGAGGTATTTCAGATTTGTGTTGAAGTACGTGAAGGGTGCAAATATACTTCCTTTCCTGTAAAAGCTGTATTTAATTGGAGGTTGAAAGGAAGTAATATAAACCAAGATATTGTATTTTTTTTCTCTAATATACTGACGCTTAACAAAAAAAGCTTTAATTTGTTTAAAGTAATGAGTCAAGGAATTTCAAACGACGTGTTGGCATCAGATCATGTATTTCTGAAGCTAAATTTGAGCTGAGGAAAATTGTGCATGTGAGGTTAAAAACAAAGGGCAAACAGAGGTTGCTTTCTGTTGGAGCGGGGAGATCTTGTCTTTGGGAATCCTTCAGTGTAAAGGACTCAATCTGAAAGCAAAAGGGTTTAAGAAGTCGCCTCTCCGCATTTGAAGTTACGGCGGGGATTGAAATTGAATGGGGAGAGTGTGGCGAGTTCGAATGAAAACCCTCAGGAAGGAGGGTATCCTTATTCCCAGATGAAAGGTCTAAGGAACTGATAAAGCGTGAGATTGTCGCTGAGGACCTAACATCAGTCAAATGTAAAAGTAGCCTGCAGCAGGTCGGAGCTGCCCATCTCTCGGCCTGCTTCTCTCTCCATCCCGTTTATTGCAAGGACTCATTCGTCCAAGCACCATCCTCTCGGCTTCCCTGCGAGCTATCGCCCCGTGAGGAGGAGAAATAAGCAATTCAGTGGTTTGTGCATGCAGCAGAGTTTACTTCGAGTGGGGAAAACATTGGCAACGATCTCAAATGCAATAAAACTCACGGATGAATGGAGACTGGTGTGTGTGTGTGTGTGTGGGGGGGGGAGGAGGCAGTGGGGAGAGAAAATTGATTGCCTTGCATTTGTGAGGCAGCTCTGTAAATATCAGCATTTTTTCTGTTGCACTGTTTGATGTGCTGTGTGTGTAAAAATATATAAATAACTTGAGTTCCAGGAGGCTGGTGGAATGTGCTGAGTCCGGGAGCTGTCCGCGTTGATGTTGTGCTGAAACAGCGAGCGAGAATGTAAAGGAGAGAGAGGCACACTCACAAACGCAGGCTAGCAAGACAATACACTGGATCTGGGGCAACACCGCGGTTCACTATCAGACTGCACGCCGAAGGTAATTGTTATTTTGTTGATGTGCAGTGCAGATGCACTTTCTCCTTCGATATATCGGGCTGTTGACATCGAGCATGTTCGAAGTTATGTGCAATGCATTAATGAGGAATTGAATCCTCACATAAGCTGTTCAAAGCAAGATGCTAGGGTGGGAGCCCGCAGTTTTTTTTTAAAACTAACTGGAGCCTGAAGAGGTAGGAATCGAAAGAAACTGGATTATTATGAGTTGGTATTCAAACTGCAGAGGGAGAAAAAATAATGGTGATGGGGAATGTAATTCTGTCAAGCGCTTCAATGTACAGGTTAATGGGTACGTCAGTCACATGGGTGCAAATAGATGTTTAATCCATCAATACAAATGTTAGAAAAAATTGGTCTGCGCGCCTCTGCGCAAGTGATAGTGACATTGTGTGTGTATTTGTATGCGTAAGCGTGCAAGAGACAATGTTGAATGATCTTGAGTGTGCATATGACCGTGTGTAAATGTGTAAGGAACCGCGTGTTATCGTGTGTGTGTGTGTGTGAAGCCTATAAAACATAAATCCCTTCAGATTCATTGGCTTCAGAGATTTGGAGAAATCTCCAGTCAGCGGGCGTACACTTTCATCTGTTTTCCGGAGCTGAAGAACTGAAGCAGGACTTGAAAGTTTGCAGATAGCGCAAAAATGAAACGATAATTGAATTTGTCCTCCGTCACGGGCATCATGGTTATTCTGCCACAGCGAGATGTCAGAACTAGCTGGAGAATGGAAGAAATGTTTATTTATACACATGCGAAAAACCGTCAGTTGAACCCAAAATGTGTTCAGGTTGCGGTTTGACGGCTAGGATGTAGCTTGGACACAGTCTGTTGGTGCCTCGATGGTTCAGAATGAGTAGGAAATTGAATATGCTGAACCAACAAATCTTGCCCGTGGGTGTCAACTCCCCACCCCCAACCCCCACCCCCGATTCCCACCCGCCCAGCTAGCCCTCCTGCCTCTTCTTTCAAATTCATTCATCGCATCACTTTGACGTTCTGAAGGTTTTATTATCGAAACCAAGTTTTAGTTTTTTCAATCAAGCTACAATTGCTGTTTGTACAGGAGGTGGTATACAAGTGGTAGCCTGTAAAGGGATAGCAAGAAAGGTAAAAATAAAATCAGGGACTAGGACATTTCTGATTATATTTATCAGTTAAAACATAGGGAATAGTTTGTGCTTGATGCAGTTTATTGCATTTGAACTAAGGTTACATCCTGCATTGTGAAGGACAGAGACATTCTTATTGACAATAACCATCTGATTTCTGTAGGTAAGACCTCAATCTTTGGCCTAAAGCAACCATGCAACCATGGAAGGTGGTGAAAAGGTTTAATCACAAAATAAATAATGTTTTACGTTTCACTCTTTCTATATGTCAAATTCAAGTATAGTAACAGTTCAATGCTGATCAATATAATGTTCAAAATTTGAGAACATTAATCTAAGTGCCCAACTCAAAAAAAGTAGAAAACCCGTTTGTATGCCATGAGTGCAATTCCTTATGTGTGTGCATTGAAGCATTTCCCCTCCCAATTTCCAGGAATATGTGTTGCAAAACATTTCTTCCCTACTTTTGGCAAGGCTATGAATTAATGTGTTCTTATGAAAAAAAAGTATAAGCAGATGTGTATTTATTAGTGCCCATACCTGCACTGAGGAAAAACATATGCTTTCATTTTTAGACTCTCAGTAGCAGCACTAACCCTACAACATCTAGTGTACCACAAGCAAATAGCAGACAAAAATCTTTCTAAATCTCCCTCTCTGCCTTTCCCTGAAAATCATAGATGACCACTTCTTTAGAACAAGGATTTTCTTTCTTCTCTGTCTTTTACAGCTGAGCAAATGTTGTCCATTTCATTCCATTTACAGGTATTATTGCCCTAAACTCCATTCGGAATTGGATCAGATTCCACATGAGCAACAGACTTTAAGTTAATGACTCCATCCTTCCCTTCTCCCCCATTTGACCCAATGTCCCAGCAGTGAAAGGCAGCATATGGCCACTTCAGAAGGAAGTCTCTCCAGAAAGCCACCTTATTGATTTAAAATTTGACAAGGTTGGAGAGAGGCCCAGAAGACCTTGTGTTAAATTATTTTCTAATGAGGATGCACTTCAAGGCTGAAACATAGATCAGTGTGTGAAGAGTGCAGTTACAAATATCTGCACTTAACTGTAAGCATATACGATATGAATTCAAGGTGATCTTATTGAACATTTAAGATCGTGAGAGGGTTTGATGAATGAATACAGAGAACAGGATGTTCCCTCTTATAGGGGAGACTAGAACCAGAGGGCACAGTTTATGAATAAGAAATCTCCCTTTTAAGACAGAAATTAGGAATTTTTTTTCTCTCAGAGGAATTATTATGAAAGTCCATTCCCAGAAAACAATGAAGCTGGGTCATTGATTCATTCACAGCTGAGTTAGAGTTTAGGTAACAACTGAGGCAGGAATTATGGGAAGGCTAGACAAGATAGAGAGGTTAAGGCCACAACCAGATTCAGCCATGATCTTCAGGTAAAAAATGAGGTCTGCAGATGCTGGGGATCACAGTTGAAAATGTGTTGCTGGTTAAAGCACAGCAGGTCAGGCAGCATCCAAGGAATAGGAAATTCGACGTTTCGGGCATAAGCCCTTCATCAGGTGATCTTATTGAACTGCAGAGAAGGTTTGAAGGGCCGATGGTCTACTATTGTTCCTTAGTTGTATGTTCTTTATGTGTGGTTCAGTCTGATTTTTATTTAACCTTAACATTCTTTGCTTGCTCCTTTAAATAGTACTAGTAAGATACAATGGAATTAGTCTATGACAATCAACTTTGGACTATCTTCAGTCAATTTTCATGGTCATGTTGCCTTGAAGCGTTGTTTCTGCTCTGGTTCATTCATCTATTTTTGTTAATTGAAATAACTATAGAAAGTTGATCTGTCAAACCAAAGTCTCATGGAGACAGATCTCACAATACTGGGTCTGCCTCCTATTATATTGAATGTAATTAATTTTATTTCTTACATGACTCAGTTTTTTTTTGCAATGGTTGAGTTACACTGGTTTCAGAATATTCCTTCCACAAATGCAGAAAGGTGAGAATTTGCGAACACACTAAAAATGATGCTTCCCTCAAATTTTATGAATGAATCAACTATAGTGTTTTGATTACAGCTGTAAATTGACATTTTAATAACATCTTTAGAAAGCAATTGCAATGCAAGTCCTCAAATGAAAGATCAAAGTTCAGTTCGACCAAACAATGGTTCTTTTGAAAGCCACATTTAGAGCACAGTTTTCTGATCCAACTTCCAATCTTTTAAATGTGCTCTGACTGCATATAGCAATCCATTCATTTAAGCACAGATTGAAGAATCTTTGGTGTTTTCTCTTTGTATCATGTGTCTTGGCTAGAATGTTACCACACAAAACATCTTTGTAACAATTCACATAGAAAATACTGTCTGTTTACTGGCATATCAATGTTTCCTCTCTGAAGTTACTGTCAATCAATACTGCAACAGTGACAAAAGAGCAGCATAAAGTTCCAAGCTGTCATGTTGCATTGTGAGCTAGTGCCGTTAGATACAGGCAAGACTTTTAGAATTCTTATTCGATTTTATTTTCCCACTTGGATACTATATTCCATTACAATATCCATGTCAAAATAGAGATCCTCTGTAGGAATTCATGAAAGAAGATACTTTGACCATGACAAAAGTAAACTCATAAGAGCAGAACATGGATGAGTTATAAGGTACAATGATAGTGTCCCTATCTGTGAACCAGGAGGCTTGGGTTCAACTTCCACCTGCTCCAGAGGTGTGTAGTAACATCTCTGAACAGATTGATTCAAACGTATAAATAGACCAAGGAGTCAGGTTCATGGTAATTTACCTACTCTATAAATATTTTGGAAAATTGAATAGTAAGAACCATAACATTTTAAATGGAAGTCTGACTGAGTAATATGTTCCAATGGAGTGATTAAACTAATTGTGAGACTTCTGTACAATTGAAAGTTTTAAATTCTCCATACCTAAAACAGGACAAAGGTAAAATTAATAAATGATTAATTGAGGGCAAGTGGAAGAAAGAAATGCTTACAATATGTTGATATTCAGGACAAACGGATGTCTGTTTGCTTCAGGCCTACAACATCAACGACATAGGACTAGGTAGTAATTTTCTGTGGAGAAGCTGCTGATAAATTAAAAGTAGTTATTGACATGTAGACTGTTGGAACACTAAATTATAAATTCTATAAAGGTTTTGTTGTTGAACAATTTTCTCTGTGTGGTAAGTCCAAATTCCCAAGCAAGTCCTGATTGAAAGATGAGATAAGGTTCGAGTGGAATCAGTTGCTTAGATTTTAATGAATGAGACTGAATCGCAACTTTATCTAGCCTATCTTTCTAACTCAGGTGGGGCTATATTACAGAGAGTTCGTAAATGGAGGCAATCTGAATACAATGGTTGTACAAACTACCTGAGGCTGTTTAAATTAAAAAAAATAAGATGGAAGTCTGAGAAAAATCAAGTCAATTATGACATTATCAGCTTTTCCTTTGCCAAGGTATAAATCTGCAAACAACTCTTGGATAAGTCTGCCAGTGAGTCTAGATAATTTGAATCAACTTACTCAAGGATGTTATGACAAACCTCTGGACCAGGCAGACCTTGAACCCAGGTCTCCTGGTTCAGAGCTAGGGATACTACCACTAAATCACAAGATGCCTTACAATTAATTGAGTCATTTTTAAATCAGTCTGTTCTTGACATACTTTGGAAAAGGTGGGACATTACCACTGCACCATTGGAAGCCTTACAATGCATTTACACTGCAGCTATTGATGTGAAACTGGTGGTTGGAGTTTGGATTTTGATCAGGCAGAATTAATTTCACATTGCTTGGTTTCTTCTGGAGATCTGTGCACACTTAATGATGCTCTGAATAAATATATCAAATGCAAAGTTTTAAAGAATCCTGCTTCCTGACCATCTCAATTTTGGCAAGGGAAATTTAAAAATGTCTGGAAGGTCTAGGTGATGCCTATAAACTGCAAATATTACAATGTCAAAACCAAACAAATATGAGACAACTGCCTTTTCCATTGTTCACTTTAAAAAAAAACGTTATTCCAGATTCTCCTTTCAGCAAGGTTTCTGATAAGATACTCCACGGCTTGCCAACTTCATATTTAAGAAAAAAAGACTTGCATTTATGTTGCACCTTTCAACACCTCAGATATCTTCAAATACTTTACAACTAATGAAGTACTTTTGGAAAATAGTTACTGACATAATCCAGAAAATGCATCAGCCAATTTGCACACAGCAAAATCCCATAAACAGTAAAGGTAAAGTGGTTGTAATCTTCGAGGGCTGCTCACTCATTGGAGAGATGAGGGGTAGTGGTTTAATCTTAGGATCACCATGCCTCAGGTGAGGGGAGAGGTTGAGAAGGAAAGGCCTTCATGGTAACCTCAATTGATGCAGAAATTAAACCCCATACCGCACCGCACTGCAAGACAGATGTCCAGCCAGCTGAAATAATGGGTCCCCCCAAACAATTGTGTGATAATGACAAGATAATCTGTCTTAATGAAGTTGGTTCAGAAATAAATATTGGCACTGGGGAGATCTCCCCTGCACTTCTTTAACGTAGTCTACATCTACCTGATAGGAAAGATAGACGTGGTTTAATGTCTCATCAGTCAGTCCTTCCCTCGATTATCAACTGAGATTTTATGGTCTTTGAAGTGTTTGAACATACAGCCCTCAGAGGTGAGATTGTTCCTTTGTGGTGGCATTCAATCACTCCCTTCATTTGTTTGTTGATGATCTGTAAATTTATATCTTCTAGTTACCAACTAAGTGACTGACAGAAATGACTAGCTTATCCCAGTGACAAGAGCCTTTCTTATAACAAAAACAGAACAAAATTGACTCCATCTAGACCATTTTTTTATTGAAAGTTATTTGAGAAGCAAATGTGTTTCAACTAATGGTTTAGACATTAATAAGGTGCATCAATTTTAACAATGGGATTTTTTGGCTAACGTTATAAATAAAATTCAATATCTCTCATTTGCTAATTACGGCAATTTACCTATTTGTTATTTTTTTATTATAATTCAAGAAAACAAGGAGATCCTTTTACACAATGTAATTAAAACAGATGGCAAAATCATTGGGGAAGTGTCACAGCAGCATTGATGATCTACATTTTTCATTAACAATGGGCTTTGATAATAGCTCCTGTCTTATTGTTTTCTTATTATTTCTTTGTAGCTAAGAATACTCTGAGAAAATGCCTGAACAGAGCAATGATTATAATGTGGTGGTGTTTGGGGCAGGGGGTGTTGGAAAAAGCTCCCTAGTGCTACGTTTCGTCAAAGGAACATTTCGTGAGACCTACATCCCCACTATTGAAGACACCTACAGGCAAGTAATCAGCTGTGATAAAAGTGTCTGCACCCTGCAGATCACTGACACCACAGGCTCACACCAATTCCCAGCCATGCAGCGCCTCTCCATTTCCAAGGGACATGCTTTCATCTTGGTCTACTCAATCTGCAGCCGCCAGTCCCTGGAGGAGCTGAAGCCTATCTATCAACAGATCCTTCAGATCAAAGGCAATATTGAAAATATCCCTGTCATGTTGGTCGGGAACAAGTGTGATGAAACAGTCAAGGAGGTGGACAGTAAAGTGGGGGAAGCTTTGGCTAAGGAGTGGAAGTGTGCCTTCATGGAAACTTCTGCCAAGATGAATTACAATGTCAAGGAGCTTTTCCAGGAACTGCTTAATTTGGAAAAGCGTAGATCCATGAGTCTGAATATTGATGGGAAGAAGTCCAAACAGCAAAAGCGAACAGAGAAATTGAAGGGAAAATGCAGCATCATGTAGACTCTACTCTTCAGTCAAAATGGTGGCTTTGCTTACCTGAATACGACTGTTAGAACAACTCTAAGTCAGACCATCAAAGCTGCACCATCCTCTGTCGCATACTCACCCTATATCCCATTCTCTATAAGCTTACTGGAAATCTGTACCTCACCAATATCAGATTTCATTATTTCATGCATTGCACTTTCTAGTTATTTGCAGTTAAGGCAATAACACTTCTTTAACATTCTGCACATATAAATAACAAATAAATTAATCAAAAGCAACACTATGTGGCTCAGAAACAAACAGATGAACTTTAGCTGGTCCGCACTGGAAACACTACTCAATGGACTTGATACAGGAGTTTCTTTGAGTGTCCATTCTTCTGTGTAATCCCTTGCATTGTGAAGTTCTAGGTAGGTTGGTAGGTGCATATATAACCCTGGTAGGTGCGGTTAGTTTATGTATTCTGGGTTGTTGTGGCTATTCGCCCATACCCCTTCATCCTAAAACATTGACTGAATGTATTAACTTTTTAAGTTTAAAATGTAAAAAGCACACGCTGTAATCTCAGTAGATTTTGTAGCCTATGGTATAAATTGCCACAACTGAGTATAATAGCTATTATAATTCAATAGTAGTTACACAATGGTACTGCTGTCCAGCTTTAAAAGTTGTATAACTATTTTCAACCTTATTTAAGTAATGTTAGTTACTTTTAATATCTAATTATGGTAACTAGGAGTTACCAGGATAAGGACAAGCAATGACAATAGAAGCACAACATTGAACAGATGAGAACAAGCCAAGCAACATGCAGACCCTGCATCAAATACCCCATGGATATAAAACACGGTCTAAGTGCCTATTGAAGGATGGGGAAGTAGTAAAAGAGATTACACAACTTATTCCACTGATGTTTTGCACTAGATACCTTAGTTTAGTTTCAACTTTCCACTGTTCCTACACACAAAAAAAAATACTATATGATCTGGAATTAAGCACATGACTGCTTGGAAATTTTTGGATTATGTAGAAAGCACTGGGGCACAGCTCTCAGTCCATTTCAAATTTCTTTAAAGAGGATGTTTGCTTAATTTTAGAAAAAGAATTATATACATTACAAATTAGTACAGGGAAGAATTTTTAAAAAAGTAGCCTCTTAATGATTTATTTTTGGCTAATGCACAATAATTGTTCTTGAATATATCCTCATCATTACTGAACAGTATAGCAGCAAAGCCAGTAAATGTTCCAACACACACGTAGCTTACCAGTTCATGACCTACTATTTTGCAGAAAGGTTGGTTTACTGATGAACTTTTCTGAATTGTCAGCACATCAAACAATGATATTATTCTCAGGTTTGAGAATATTTTGAGAAGTATAATTGCATTGATCTTGCCAACACATGTATTTGATCTTTTTTTAAGTTTGTGCTGAAATATTGTTGCATATGTCATCATAAGTGTTCTGCTAATTTTCATGGATGGATTAGTAAATCATTTGACATCTTGATATCAGTATTCGATTCACCAGATATTATCATAAAGCCCTGGTAGTGTAACCTCGGCACACACATCAAAAGACACAATCTTTTCAATCAGAGGGATTCACTGTCCACAGAGCTGCAGCATCAAAAACAATGTTGTGTAATTGCATTATGTTCAATGCAGGAACTATACTGAGATTGCCAAAAGTCATCTTAATGGTCTCCATTATGCAGAGGACAGCTTGACCTGGATTTTCAAATTCCCATTGCAAATTTGGATAAATATGATTTACTCATAGATGTTTTGTGAGCTTCCTGATGATGACTGCCTGATGGCTCCAGAACAGTTATTGATTTGTTTCTTATTCTCAGTACATCTCAACCAATGATTTCCCCATTTTCCATCCTTCACAATTTCAAGGAGACAAATTGACTACTGGTTGATAACCATTTGCCCCGTGGAATGGTGCAAGGAGAGCTTATACAGAATTTCAGTCTGAGGCATACATACCAGCTTTTCATAATGCTGATAGCTAGTTAACTTACATAGCATTATGCAACAATTGAGTTACTACATTAGTGAGCACAGGCTTTACTTAGAGGTGCATGTGAACATGGAATAGCAGCCAGATTGAATACTGTGGGCTGACCAATTACTGTATCTGCATTATGTGCAGTGCATTAGAATTTAGGCCATGGGGCATTAAAGTGTTGACCATGTATAATAGATGTTTGCATCATGACATCTATTTACTCCAATGCATGAAGGGTCATCAGTTGACAATGCAGCTCCAACAAGCTAGAAATACACAGGATAATATTTTTTATGAAATTTACTGTTTATTGTAGAAGATAGTCTTCCTTTAACATGTTGCCATCACTCCTCTCTGTAACATGTTTGCTGAATGTCTTTTTACAAATAAAATGCTGGCAATATGACTGCTGTTATTTCATGTGAACAGGAGACACTAAACACAAAGTGGTTCAATAAGCTGAATCAAGGGGCTACATGCACAGATGCTGTGCCTTGAATGAATACAACTCACCAGGCTTGGTTCCTGGTTTTAACCATTGCCTTCTTCAGACTTGCTGATCTCAGCTACTGAGGCAATGGCATGTTACATTTGATTTCAGATTCCTCCTGATTGCTATCTCTGACCCTTCCTGGATTGTGCAAAAAAAAATTCACATTGTACATCATTAAGGTGTCTCAAGAACTTCAAACAGAGCAATTGCATATTTTATATCGACCACAGCTATTGAGGTATTGATTTGATTTACCTTCCAAGTTTCAATACTTCTATCAGTGCAGTGCTCCTTCAGTACCGAGTCACCCTGGGAATGTCAGTCCAGACAAGGACATATGTACTGGAGAAACTCATCAAGTTTAGCAGCATCTGTGGAGAGAGAAACAGAGTTACTGTTTCAAGTCTTACTTCTAAACTGGTCAGTTCTAACGAAGAGGCATCTTGGATTCAAAACATATCTCTCCTTCTTTCTCCACAGATGCTGCTGAATTTTACCAGCAATTTCTGATTTTGTTTCACATTTTCAGCAGTTGCAGTTCTTTGTTTTTATGCTGCGTTTCTCCAACACATTCTGTTTTAATTTCTGATTTCCAGCATCCACAGTATTTTGCCTTTAATTTATGTTAGTCTGGATAATTAACGCTTTGGAGGGGGACTTGAACCCAACAAATAGGAAGAGAGGAGTTATTTATATTGCCTTGGCTTGTATTTATCCCTGAAGGTAGTAGGATAGCTTTATAGGGTAGCTAAAGAGGCGTATGGGACACTTATTGTGGCATCGATTTTAACAGTGGGGAGGGGGGGTTATGTTGAAGCTGTACGAGACTTTGGTTAGGCAACAGCTGGAGTTCTGTGTGCAGTTTTCATCACCACATCATAGGAAAGATGTTATTGCACTGTGGAGGGACTGCGGAGGAGAGTCACCAGACTGTTGCCTGGGATGGAGCAATTTAGTTATGAGAGAGGCTGGATAAGCTCAGGTTGTTTTCCTTAAAGTAGAGAAAACAAAGAGAAAACCCATTTGAGGTTTATAAGATTAAATGGGCATGGACAAATTGGGCTAGTCCCCTTAACTGAAGGGTCAATAACAAGGGGATATAATTTTAAGACAGGAGGTTTAGAGGAGATTTTACAAAATATTTTTCACTCAGAGGGCTCTGGGAATCTAGCATGAACTGCTGCACAGGGTAGTTGAGGTGGGAAACATTACAATCTTTCAAAAGTACTTGACTGAGTGCTTGAAATGTCATAATATTCAAGGCTATATGCCTATTGCTGGAAGGTGAGACTAGTGGAGATTTTGAGTAGTTTTTTGTCATTACAGACTCGGTGGGCCAAAAAGTCTCTTCTGTACTATATTATTATATCCAATACAAGAAAAACTAATTAACCAGACCTTATCACATTGCTGTTTGTGAAAGCCTGCTGTGTACAATTAGTTGTCTTTATTCCTGAATGGGACGTGGTTATTATGGAGTCATAGAGTCAGCACAGAAACAGACCCTTTGGTCCAACTCATCCATACAGACCAAATTAAACCAGTCCCATTTGCCTGTATTTGGCCCATGTGCCTCTAAACCTTTCTTATTCATTTATCTGTCCAAATATTTTTTAAATAGTCTAACTGTCCCTGCATCTACCATTTCTTCTGACGGTTCATTCCATTTACAAACCACCCTCTGTGTGAAAAAAGTTGCCTCTTAAGTCCCTTTCAAATCTTTCCCCTGTCACCTTAAAAATATGCCTTCTAGTTTTGAATTCCCCTACTCTAGGGAAAAGACCTTTGCTATTCATCTCATCTATGCCCCTCATGATTTTGTAAACCTTCATAAGGTCACCCTGCAACCTCCTATACGAGTCTCAACCTATAATGACCTCTCCCTATAACTAAAAAATTCTAGTCCGTTAATATCCTCGTAAATCTTTTCTGCACTCTCTCCAATTTAATAATATCCTTCCTATACTCCAAAGGTGGCCTCACCATCATCTTCACTGTTGTTGACAAGACCAGCATTTGTTGCCCCTCCCTAATTGCCCTTGAACTGAAATGTTTGTGAAATAACTGCACAGAGGTCGGTATCCCATCTCCAGTCACCCTTCATTTATATGTGCATAGTACATGGGCTGTGACCAGCCAGATCAAAGCCAGTCCCTAGAATGAGGAGACTCTCTGAATCTCCTGTTTACATCTGTCAGCCAGGGCTCCCTGATTGCGCAGCTAATAGCCCCAGTCAAGGACCTCGTGGTCAATGAAATCCCCCTAGCCATGGCTCCAATCACAACAGTTTGCCAGGCTAATTCAGCAGTACATTAAGAGACAACCACATCGTTGTGGGCCTGGAGTCACATGTAGGCCAAACCAAGTTAAAACAGCAATTCCTTCCATTAGTTATTAGTTAACCAAATTAGTTTTATAACAATTGGTGATAATTGTTACGATCACTTACTGAGACGAGTTTTACACTTCAAATTTATTAATTAAACTCAAATTCTAACCAGCTGCCGTTGAAAAGATGCCCCCGAAGTTGCTACATTTCTTGTACAATAATGGTTACAATTCTTAAAAGTACTGAAACACAGACATAGCAACATTAATAACATTGGAACACCCCATTTAATTCATTGACTTTAAAGCGCTTTGTGCAGTTCTGAGTTTGCTAAAGGCACTATAGAAATGCAAATATTCCTTTTTCAGAACGTCACCATCCCCAAATTGCTTCTCAATTATAATCTCTGCAGGTTTGTAGGCAAAGATTGTAACCATGTTTGTGCACAGCAAAAACTCAAAACCAGCACTTTAAATAAATGATTGATTCACTTGCTTCTGGTAGTTTTAGTTGAGGGAAAAATGCCCTCCAAAGCACACATAAGCTGCCCATGCCTCCCAGTGGCCCACGCAGACATTTTTCTTTGAATTGTTCATGTCTCCATCAAGGACAGAATTGGATTTGATTCTGATTCAGACAGGGAATTGAATAACCCAGAGCTCACCCATCAAAAATCTGTGTAAAGTATGAGATGGCATAGTCAGGGAAAAGATAGAAATCCGCATGAAATGGAAGGGGTGAAGTTGCAAAAGTGAAGTCTTTGTAGTGATATCAGTCTGTACAGGAATCAAACCTGCTATGTTGGTCCCACACTGCGTGACAAATCAGCCAACTGAGCTAGTCAGTCCTCGTGTGACTCCATACTCACTATGCGTTGACTATGAAATGCTTGGGAAGGGTTGACAAATACTGGCCTTGCCATTGATGCCTAAACTTTATGAAAGAAAGTAGGCCCTTTCTTGCTGCCCGGCCTTCAGATCCTTCAATGTGGAGAGTGAAGAGTGAGCTAACAGTTAATCTGAAGATTTGATTGAGAAGCAATATGGATGGATATGTGGATCATTCAGTGATTCCACTGAGAATGCGGATTGAATAAGGAAGTGAACAAGCAGCATCCAGAGATGTAGTGCTGAGCTGAGTTGTGTCTGGTTGCCATATATTCTGGCTGCCCTAACCAAGGGAGGGCACAAGGAGGAGGGCTGAGAGTGGCACCAAGAACTTCAGCGAGACACACAGTTTCCAAACCTGGTGTTGGGTGCCAGTTGAATTCAGTCAGGTGTCTAAAAAAGCAACAAATCTACCATATAAGTTAATGAATCTTTCTATTTTATGCACTGACATTTACTAAAGCTTTTATAAAAGAGGGAATTTTTATAAAATATTCAAATCATTGGGAATGAGTCCCTCTAATTATTTGAGGTTTAAGTAAAATTTGACTAAAGATGCAAATTTATGCTAAGTTTCTTTGATTTTATTGGAGGCCAAAGGGTTTAGACATTTAATTTTGTTTTTGACAAACATTACCTTATGCAAAGTGAACAAAATTGTATCAAAACGCAACTTTGTTCAAGGCTTCATTTTCCAAGAAGACTCTTCTGAATGCCATCTCCATCAGGAATTCTGAAGTGGCTTTGTACAGTATCAGATCATGTACTGATTCCAGATTCAGGCTGCTTTTACAAGATATCTACCACACTCACACCAACTCCTGTTCATCCAGCAGTATTGCACAAGCTGTCATATATTGGTCTTGAGACCATCAAACTTTAAATACACATCCTCATTTCAAATCTTTCCAGGATCTCTTTCCATGCTAGCTGTGAAACCTTCTCCAGACATACAATTCTCCAAGATTTACATGCATTCTTCAAATTCTGACTTCTTGAGTATCCCAATTTTAATTGTTCACCACAGGTGCCATTCCTTCAGCTAGTTGGGACTCTGGAACTCCAGAATTCTCTGCTTCAATCTTTCTATCCCTGTCTCTATCTCTTCCTCCTTTAAGATATTCATTACATCCAACTTTTTCAATCATCTGTTTTAATATCTCTTTATGTGGCTCACCTTGTTTAATATGTTTCAGGCACTATATAAATACTATTTATTGTTGTTGATAACAGTATTATTGATGAGAAGCAAAAGCATTTCTCAGCAGTGTGAATGCATTCTCAATTATTTTAAAACCCCTTTCTTCATCTCTTCATTTTACAGTTCCACCACAGATAATTGCAATTTTCAAGATTGCTTGTGGATATGACCATAAAAATGTGAATGAAATACTAAAGACTGGAGAGTTCGGAATCAAAGTGTAACAATTATTCTACATAAATCATAGTAGCACAGCTGAAGTGCAGTGTGAAATTTTGGACTCCACATTATGAGAAGGCATTACGCAAATGAGGAATACGGATAGCAGATGCAGAATTGATTGATTCTTATACAAAATGAATCAAAGAACTGGGGACACTGGAGATTTGAAACAAACAAGAACAAAAATTGGTGGAGAAACTCAGCAACTCTGCAAGCATCTGTGGAGTGAAAATAGCATCAATGTTTCTCAAGTCACTCGAATCGAAATGTAAATTCTGTTTTCTCTTCACTGATGCTGAGTTTTTCCATCAAGTTTTATTTTTAGGTTCTTGATTACCAAGGGAGATTATTGGGATGTACAGGCATGTAGAATCAAGATTAAAATTAGGTCAGCCATGATCTTATTGAATGCAGAGCAGGTTCAAAGGACCGAGTGGCCTGATCTTGTTCTTTGTTCAACTGGAGAGCAACCTGCCTGGCAAGATAAAATAGAAATATAAAGGAAGACTTATTAAATTCGGAACTTATAGGGTGATCTGATGAAGTTTTAAAATCAAGAAGGGATGGGACAGTTAAGATAAATACAGAACTGCTCTAGTGTTTGAGGAATTATTTTTATTGGAATGGTTATGAGTCTGTTGTAGAAATTACCAGACTTAGTAACTGAAGCAGTGTCAACTTCAAGAAGTTAGATGGAGTAGAGTGGGAGTAAGTCTACGTGGAAAGTAAATATGAGTTTGAATAGCTATGCCATAAAGTGGCTATTATGCTTTATAATTTGAATATTGCTATTGGAAGGGACATGCTGTCAAAATCTTTGACTTGCCCTCATCAGGACAGATGCAAGAATACCAGCTTTCAAAAGGAGCAATAGCAGAAATAGAGTGTTTATTGGTTGCCAACTAGATTTGATTGGTTGAGGCATTGCCCCAGAGAATGCACCAGGGAACAGTTGTGCCAAAACTTTTGTTTAAATTCAGAAAAAGCAAGTAAACTCTAATTGAGATGTGCCATGGAGAATGCATGAGATAACAGTCTCCCACATGCTTTCATTCAATTGAAAAAGTGTAATGTATGGACAAATTTCTTTTGGTTGCAAGGGATGATAGCCTGCAAATAAATATGTGTAACTTCTAACGTGTATGTGAACCACATTGTGAGACTGACTGATAATCTTAAATTAGAATTACAATCCCTACACTGTGGAAACAGGCCCTTCAGCCCAACAAGGCAAAAGTGAGGACTGCAGATGCTGGAAACCAGAGTTTAGATCAGAGAGGTGCTGGAAAAGTACAACATGTCAGGCAGCATCCGAGAAGCAGGAAAATCGATGTTTCGGGCGAAACCCTTCATTAGGCCTTCAGCCCAACAAGTCTACACTGACACTACAAAGAGTAACCTACCCAGAACCATTCCCCTACATTTACCCCTGACTAATAACCTACACCTTTGGGCAATTTAGCATGGCCAATTCACCTACCCTGCATATCTTTGGATTGTGGGAGGAAACCCACGCAGACATGGGGAGAATGTGCAAACCCAATACAGACAGTCGCCCGAGGCTGGAATGGAACCTTGGTCCCTGGTGCTGCGAGGCAGCAGTGCTATCAAGCTGCCATACCGCCCGCTAAATTGGTTGTTAGTGTGAGTTTTGACATTCACGCTTGTTCAGTGCTACCTGCTCACAGAACCATAATTAATATTGGACATGTTGTTCTGAGATTTGTCAGCACAAATTAATTGAGTATGAATGTACCATCTTTTGCAATCAACTGAAGATATGTGCCATTTGATTTGATCCACCTGTCATTGGAATGTGTGGCCGACATACCTGGCGTCACACTGGCACTGAAATTTGTAAGCCACATTGCTCATTTGTGGTAGACATGGACATTTTGTTTTTTTGTTCTTCCATCATCTGAATGTTAATTTCCTTCACCCTCATACCCCCACCTGCCAAATGCTTACCTGACAACCAGGAGTTAGGAATCTTGGTAGATTTATCAACTCATTAGTCTCAGGAGTGGAGGGCTGTGTAGCAAGTCCTCCTGCTGCCCCAGCAATGATCAGTTCCCCATTGAGCCAAAGGGCGTAGTGGGTAGTGAGAAAGGCTAAAACTTCTATTTAAATTTCAGAAACATTTACAATATTCAGTTGAATTATGAACTGAAGATGGGTGGAGAAATAAGTTAAGGAATGCATGGAAGTGTTGAATGTGAGTAAATGAAAGGTTGAAATGGAACTATATGGAATTTAAGCACCATCATCTACCATTTTCGGTGGCCCAGTTTCTGTGCTGTCAATATTGTTAAAGTGTGAACATTTTACAAAATGGGAATACATTTGCTTAAATGAAGAAGGAAAAGGCACTTGGCTCATCCATGTGGTTTCCTGACATTTGAAGAATATTACTTTAGCACAGAGATTTGCTTTACAAACGCCTTGCAGAAGTTCAATTACATGCTGTTAATTCAAATCTTCAACCGATGGAAAGTGCTTGCGCAAGCAGCATTGGCCCCACTGGGATTGACAAGACCGGAGCTCATTGCAGCATTTCCCAATCTGCCTTTTTCAATTTGAAATACAAAATAAACTCCAGAAAGTTAAGAATTGTAACGATCGTTTAATAACAGAATTATTCATTTTTAAAATACACAGTTAATAGCAGCACCGCCATTTCCCCCACCCACTGCCCAGGAGTGTGATGGGGTAATTATTTTGAACCTACAATACGTAGGAAATCAAACAGAAAATGCTGTCAGTATAGTAGAGAGGGGAAAAACAAAAGTTCACGTTTCAGGTCAATCACCTGTCCACGACCAGCAGTGATGTGCTGGAATACAGACTTTGTGCAATGCTGGAAAAACAGGTGATGGCAGCTTGACTTTCAATTTCAAAGTGAACGGAAATGGAAACCTTGCGGCCAATTCTCTCACACTCCGATTTAGCCTTGTTGTACAAAGTCAAAATACCCACAGGAGGGCTGCAAGGATAAACAAGTGCTTTTTTTTTGAGGGTTTACTCCCTGGTCTGTCCTGCGTTAGCGGATCCCAGGAAGTGCTCAACTTAGGTCTGAAGATGAATCATTACCGGATTCGAAATAGCAACTGATTTTTCTCCACAGATGCTGACAGACCTGCTGAGTTTCTCGAGGAATTTCTGCTTTTTTTTGACACATGATGTTCGAATCTTTATTGAGTATCCACCACCAGTAAGAAATGAGATCGTTAAAGGTCTGTCAGGATTGGAAGTCCACGGTCGCTCCGCCTTAATTAGCCCACCCGTCCCCACTCCTTGTGCAGACTGTTGGAGTATGCCCACCCTGGCCGAATAGCTGGTGCACAGCCAATCTAACAACGAGCCGCTTGGGGTGAAATACAGCGGGGAGATTTCTGACTGGTATCACAGGGAACCGTGTGTCCAAGGATAAAAGTGGGAGAGAGTTCAAAGAATTCTAAATGAAAAGGAAATCACTGGACGTGAGGAATTAGTTGCAAACATCTTGAGCAGTAAAATGCAATGCACTGTCTTTCTATCAGTTTAACAGCGACAGGAATGGACAGGATTCTCTGCATCGGTAATAAGCTGAAAAACACTATCTGAGGCTCATTAATTATCCCATTGATTAATTACCCAGGAATCTTTCAGCCGTTAAAGCTCAGTGAGAGAGAAAATGCCAAGCCAATAATGCGTTTTAAAACTGTCCAGACGGAGAGAAATTGGGTATTTGCTACACTTATATAACGATTTGTCAACAATGTCTTTTAAAATATTGCTGCACACCTCCTTGGTATGCGAAGAGCAGAAGCAGACAATTTCTCCCTCCCCCTGACTGACTCCCACTGCATGCTAATAGCGAGGTGCTTGTGTTGGAGTCTAACAAATGCAATGCGATGTAAAGATACTGAGCAGTGTACGATTATAAATTGTGAATTCTCCTTAGGGGGATTTGGGAGCAGGGTAAATGCGTCATTGGTGTGCTGCCATAGCAACCATCTGCACCTTTGATATTTTAAGCTCTCGGCTGTTGCCTTGAGAGGGTGGGTTGGGAAAGGACAAGACTTGCATGCACAGTGGGAGAAGAAGGGGCCTGCTCAGCTTTGATGCTGGCTGAATTGCACCCCTCCCCCCGTCACCTTCTCACAGGATACTGACCCTTTCGCTGCTGAACCCCCTTCGCCAAGCCAGACCCGTAGGAGCAGGGGAAACGCCGCTTTCTTCCAGCTGGGTTCTCACACCCCTGTCTCTGGATAACTCTTGTCTCCCAATTTCCACTGGATACTAAACACGCATACAGACCCTTTAAAAACAAAGGAGACTTGCTTTTGCATTGTGCCCTCCATGACCCCAGGGTGTCCCAGAGCATCGAGGTACATTTAAAGTGCAATAACTAATAGGTAAGAGACACAGTCTGCAATTTGCACACAGCAGTATAGGAATAATGACCCTGTGGGTTCAGTTTTATATGGCTATGCAAATTAGGAACAGAAGCCTGCTGTGCTATTCAATAAAATCACAGGTGGGCTGATCTGATTTTTTAAATTCACTTGTGGGATGTGGGTATCGCTGGCTGGGTCCAGCATTTATTGCCTGTCCCTCATTGTCCTTGAGGTGGTGATGAGCTGCCTTCTTGAACTGCTGCAGTCCACATGCTGTAGGTTGATTCACAATGCCCTTCTGGAGAGAGTTCCAGGATTTTGACCCAGGAACACTAAAGGTATGGTGATTTATTTCCGAAATGGGATGGTGAGTGGCTTGGAGGGGATCTTGTAGGTAGGTCTTCCTGTATTTGCTTCCCATAGAAGTGGTTGCAGGCTTGGAAGGTGATGTCTGAGGACCTTTGGTGAATTTCTGAAGTGTATCTTGTAGAAAGTACACACTGCTGGTACTGAGCGTTGGTGATGGAGGGAATGGATGCTTGTGGATATGGTGCCAATTAATGAGCTGCTTTCTTTTGGATGGTGTTAAACTTTTTGGGTGTTGATGGAGTTGCACCCATCCAGGCAAGTGGAGAGTATTCCATCTCACTCCTGACTTGTGTCTTGTAGATGGTGGGCAGGCTCTGGGGAGTCAGGAAGTGAGATACACATTGTCTCAATTCCACATTCTCACAACCTCACCCCACATCTCCACCCTGATGTCCATTGGCTGTCCTGATAATCAAGAATCTATCTATCTCTTATTCAATGAGCTTGCCTCCACCAGTCTCTGGGGCAGACAGTTCCAAAAACTCTCAACCTTTTGAGATAAAAAATCCTCCTCCTCTGTGTCTTAAATGGAATTCCTTGATTTTTATACCATGTCCCCAAGTTCTAGTCTCTCCCAAAAGGAGCATCATCATTCCCCATCCAGCCCATTAGGTCCCCGCAGGGCCTTATATGTCTGTATTTTTCAGGTGATGGTATCTGAGGGATAAAGTTGGCCAAGAACTTTGAATAATGCCATGGGATCTTTTACGTCCATCTGAGAAGCAGTCGACGCCCAGTTCAAGATCTCATCAGAAAGAAGCCACAGCTGACAGTGCAGCTCCCCCTCAGAACTACACTGGAGTGTCAGACTGCAGAATGGGCTCAAGTCTCTGGAGTGGGGCTTAAGCACACAACCGTCTGACTCAGAGCCATGAGAACTACCCAGTGAGCCACAACTGTGTACTCCTGGCCAACAAGTAACATTAAAAAGATAGATTGTTCCCTGCAGTATGTGAGTCGTTACAAGTACAGAATAGCTGTTGGAGACCAAACAGTCACTGCATGGCAAAACAACCTATGATATGTGTTGAAACTCCTGACAAATACACCAAGACACTATATAAATAGAAGACATTTTAAAAATGTGGCAAAGTGTATTGGAATCACCTCGTTAGTCAAAGGGCTTGAGGCCAGTTCTGTCGAGCATTTATTAAGAGCCACCGCTTTTATATGCCCCATACTCTATTTATTTTTCCTGCTTTCAGTGGTTTTTGCAGCTAAGCTGCTTGTCATTCATCAGTTCCAATGCCATGTGAAGTACATTAAACTCTAAAGCTGTGGGACAGGCAAGATAAAGTGATAACAAAAATGGATAAAGAAAAGAGTGAAAAGTAAGTTGAAAACAAAAAAAGGTAGAAAGCAAAACAAGGGCAAAGAGGAAGAGAAGTGGAAGTTAAGGAGTAGAAAGACAAATATTTGACAAGTAAACTTTAGGTGAGGGGAAGACAATAGGAAAAAGGTGTAATAACAAGCAAGAGATAATTAGTAATGAAGGAGAGGGATACTTTCTTTGCACATGTATGTAGCTGGTGTGCCCATCTGAGGGAGATTGACAAGCTTTCATTGAGTCCAGCTCAAAATTTGAGGGTCACTGATTCTGAGAGATCTGTTTAAGGGAAATGTACTGGCAGACATTAAATGTGTTTGACATATATTGGGTTCAGGCATTATATGCATCATCCCTGCATGTATGTGAACTCCAGTGTGCCATCAAGGTGCTAGTATTTGTATCTAAGCTCCCCAGTCAACACAATACGAATGCAATAATTGCCATATACACTTGATGAAAAAGAAGTGCATTATTGTTTAGAAATCAATGGAACTAGTTCATGTTTTTCAAGGTGCTAACACTTCTCTGATGTTTGAATCCATGGTTGCTTGGGTACAGAGCTTTCCCAGCTACCTGATGAAGGAGCAGCGCACCAAAAGCTAGTTGCTTCCAAATAAACCTGTTGGACTATAACCTGGTGTTGTGTGATTTTTAATCCAACCCAGTCTAAAACTGGTACCTCCACATCATAATTTTCATTACGAAGGTTGTCTGGCCATTATCTAGTTGCTGTATGCAAATTGGCTACTCCTTTCCAATATTCCAAATCTTGGTGCTTCATTGATTGGAAAGTACTTGTGAAATGTGCTATTCAAATGCAGGTTATTTCGTTTAATACAGCTGGTTTTAAAAAAATGTGATGGAGAAAGTGTTACAAAAGCAAAGATGGCATCTGCCACTGTGTAAATTCATCACGGAAGTCATTATCGGAGCACAGTAGTAGAGTTTTCACACACTGTCCCTGACTGTTCGACATTATCGACTGTGTATGAAACAGCTATTTGAATTTTCACACAGTGAAATAACAACCCTGTGGATTTGCAATATACAAGGCAATAACTCACTCATCTACTGTTAATAATTAATGGAAAAAGTTTGTCTGAGATCATTTTAAATTGCAAGTGGTAATATTGATCTGAATCATTCAATTCCTATTCGCAAACATTTTTCCTGCTGTCAATTTCCTGGTAAAACTCTTATACAAGGAGCACCATGGTAAATCAATGTGTCAAGAATTTCCATTTAATTTTCCTAGATCACTTTCGACCTCAAGTTTCTGAAGTCTTTTTAATTTTGATGATGCTTTAGATAGTCACCTAGTGAAAAAAATAGCTTTGCCAGTATAATACGTTTCTTTTAAGCTTCATATTTACTTCCTGCCACATTCCTCTGTCACAACTGATTTGCTAATATATGTCTAATATAGCATAAACCCCAATTCACTGTGAGCAATACCATGGGAGATTGTCTCGTATTTGCACATATACAAATCTTCTATCTGGTGCATATCTGTTAATTTATATGTCCAGCTTAAAATTGCCAAAGTGTAATAAAAGAAAACTAGCCATTTTCTACCATATTTTTAAACCGTGAGAGCAGATTTATAAACAGGTGCCAATCTAGAGAAACCTCCCTTAATAAGTAGCCTTCAAATAACCTGAGACAGACTACAGTCGGGAGGTGGAAGACCTGGAAAAATGATGCACTGAGAACAACCTAGCTCTCAATGCCGGCAAAACCAAAGAACTCATTATTGACTTTCAACAGGATGTTACCCATGCCCCCCTACACATTAATAGCACAGAGGTGGAATGAATGGAGAGTGTCAAGCTCCTAGGAGTGGTCATCCACAACAAGCTTTCTTGGACTGTTCATGTGGATGCACTGGCTCCAAAGGCTCAACAAAGTCTCTCCTTCCTTAGGCAGCTGAGGAAATTTGGCATGACAGCAAATACTCTTGCTAACTTTTATTGGTGCACCATCAAGAGCATTCTGTCTGGATGTATCACTACCTGGTATGGCAACTGTACCATTCAAGAACGGAGACGGTTCAGAGAATGGTGAACTCGGCCCGGACAATCACAAAGACCAACCTCCCATCTATAGAATCCATCTACCATGCCCACCGTCAAGGAAAGGCGTCCAGCATTCTCAAAGATCCATCCCACCCTAGCAATGTTTTTCTACAACCTCTATCATCG
Organism: Hemiscyllium ocellatum; assembly: GCF_020745735.1. Taxonomy (NCBI): domain Eukaryota; kingdom Metazoa; phylum Chordata; class Chondrichthyes; order Orectolobiformes; family Hemiscylliidae; genus Hemiscyllium; species Hemiscyllium ocellatum. Next base: position 8,636,170 of record NC_083428.1, on the reverse strand, counting down.
GGGAGAAAGTACAGAAGCCTGAACACGCACCAGCTGTTTTCGAAACAGTTTCTATCCGACAGTTGTTAGAACACTGAATGGACTCACAAATTCTTAACATTCGCCGGTACCTGTGTTTTTGTTTTTGCTGCTGTTTACCTATTATTTACTTATCCATGCTACTTAACTCTGTGATCTGACTGTATTGCTTGCAAAAAAGCTTTTCACTGTACCTCAGTACACGTGACAATCAATTCAATTCAATTCAATCAATTCAAAGATTGTTGCTTTCACCTCCAGGACCTATTTCTGGATCTGGATTGATGTGATGAATTTAGCTTTGTTAATAGCTCATGTAAGTCTATAATACCAAGCTTCCCAATTTTAGCCCCAATTCACAATGATCCTAATGATCTTGAAAACGGAAAATGAGCAAAATGGCATATTGTTGGGGCTGCGTGGTAGATGTCTTACACTGCATCTGACTGTAGTTCCTGATCTGAGAGTGAAAACTGTTACATTTCCCAGTAGAGTAATATCTTTCACTTTTGTGAGGACAAATAAGATACCTTGAAACAGAACTCTTCGGCCATAGACCATGACAATAAGCCATATGTGTTTGTCTACTTGTACCATATGAGATGCTTTGGACTGGCATCAATCTTTCTTATTGATCTAAGTTACTGGCACCAAGTAGGGAAGGATGGTCACATGAAATCTTTGGTAGAAGATGTGCTAAGTCTTGGTAAACAGAGTAATTTTATTACATTAATGAAACAAAGATTTGTAGATATTAGAAATCTGAAACAAAAACAGAAATTGTTAGAGAAACTCAGCAGATCTGGCACCCTTCTGAAGAAGGGTCACTTGACCTGACATGTTAACTTTGCTTTCTTTTCACAGATGCTGCTAGACCTGCTGAGTGTCTCCAGCAATTTCTGCTTAGGTTTATTACATAGTACATAGGAGCTAGTTACATTACACCAGAGTTACACAATAATTTCTTGTGAGATCTCTGGTTAAATTTAGCAATATGTGCACATCTATTTAGCTGTCTAGGAGTCGGTTAGCTCAATTGACAAGGATATCTAGTTTGTGATTCAGGGTGAGGGCAAAAGGGTAGGTTTAGTTCCTGTATTGGTGAGATAATTACGAAGGGCCCCGTCTTCTCAACTATACTCCTATGGTGTGATGAGCCTCATATTAAACTCATCTGCAGCTGCCTCTCTCCAATGAGACAACAACCTCTGGAATTAAAATGACTTTAACTTAGCTACTTTGACTGGTTGACTCCTCCTGGGTTCAGTTCCTTATATACTGTTAGATAAGTGGAAATAACTAAATTCATAGAACATAGAACAGTACAGCACAGAAACAGGCCCTTTTGCCCATGTTATATTGAACATGATGCCAACTTAAACTGACCCCTTCTGCATGCTCTTGGTCCACATCCCTCCATTCCTTGCATATCCATGCGCTTATCTAAAAATCCCCTAAACACCCCTATCTTACGTGTCTCCACAACCACCCTGGCAGCACATTCCAGACTCATACAACTCTCTGTGTAAAAAACACGTCCCTCACATTTCTTTTGAATTTTCCCCCTCACCTTAAAGGCATGCCACCCAGTATTAGACGTTCCAATTCTGGGAAAAAGATTCTGACCATCAACTCTATTTATGCATCTCATAATTTTACAGACATCGATCAAGTTTATCCTCAGCCTCCACCGTTCCAGAGAAAACACTGTGTTTTTCCAGCCTCTCCTTGTAACTTGTAACCTCTAATCCAGGTAGCATCCTGGTAAACCTCTTCTGAACCCTCTCCAAAGTCACCACATCCTTCCTGTAACGTGGCAACCAGAATTGAACACAATACTCTAAGTGTGGACTAATCAAAGTCTTAGCAAGCTGCAACATGACATCCTGACTCTTGTACTGAATTCCCCAACCAATAAAGGCAGGCATGCCATACGCCTTCTTTACCACCCTACCTACCTGTGCAGCCACTTTCAAGGAGCTATGGACTTGAACCCCAAGATCCCTCTGTATATCAATGTTGTTCAGGGTCCTGCCATTAACTGTATACTTTTCCTTAATATTTGATCTCCCAATGTGCAGCACCTCACACTTACCCAGATTAAACTCCATCTGCCATTTCTCTGCCCATATCTCCAACTGATCTTTATCCCGCTGTATCTTTTGACAATCTTCTCCACTATCCACAATTGCATGATCTTTGTATTGTGTGCAAACTTACTAACCCACCCAAGTCATTTAAATCCAAGTCATTTAAATATATTGCAAACAGCAGAGGTCCCAGTATGGATCCCTGCAGAACACTACTAGTCACAGACTTCCTGTCAAAAAAATACCTTTTCACCACTATCTCTGCCTTATATGGGCAAGCCAATTCTAAATCCAAATGATCACGTCACCATGAATCCCATGTATCTTAGTCTTCTGCATAATGCCACCATGAGGGACTTGTTAGAAGCCTTACTAAAATCCATGTAGACAGCACCCACTGCTCTACCCTCAACCACCTTCATCACCTCCTCAAAAAAATTCAATCAAATTAGTAAGACATGACCTGTCCCTAATTAGGCCATGCTTTTCCAAATGCACACAAATTCTTTCCTAAATACTTCTCTCAACTAGCTTCCTAGCCTAGCCTCCATTGTAAGACTCACTTGTCTCCAGCTTCCTGGATTATCCCTATTTCCCTCCTTGAACAGGGGAACAACATTAGCTGCTCGACAGTCCTCCGTGAACTCTCTAGCGGCAAGCGAGGATACAAAGATCTTGGTCAAGGCCCCAAAAATCTCCTCTCTTGTCTCTCTTAATAACCTGGGGCAGATACCACCCACCCCTGGGGACTTATCCACTTTAATGCTCTTCAAGAGACCCAACACCACTTCTTTCTTGATCTCAAACTGCCCTAGCAAATTAGTATGCTACACATAGATCTCACTATCCTCCATATCCCTGTCCTGGGTGAATACTGACGCAAAGTACTCATTTAGGACCTCATCCATATCCTCTGCCTCCAGCACAAGTTCCCTCATTTAGCCTTGAGTGGTCCTACCTTGTCCTGAGTTATCCTCTAGTTTTTAATGTATGTATAAAATGCCTTGGAATTCTCTTTGACCTGATTTGCTAAGGTAATTTCATGGCTCCTTCTTGCTCTCCTAATTCCCTGCTTGAGGTCTTCCCTGCTCTCTCTACATTCATCATGGGCTCTGTCTGATGTTAGTTTCCTGAACCTTACATTTCCTTCTTTTTTTCCTTTTGACTAAATTCAAAACCTCCCTCATTATCCAAGGGTCCCTTAACTTGCCATCCTTGTCCTTCCTCCTTACTGGAACATGCCGATCCTGAATTCTGATCAGTAGGTCTTTCAACAACTCACACGTCAAATATGGACTTGCACGATAACAGCTCCTCCCAATTAATACTCCCTAGCTCCTGCCTAATACTGAAGTAATTTGCCCTCCCCCAATTTAGTACCTTCCCACAAGGTCCTTACTTTTCTTTATTCAAAGCTATCTTGCAACTTAAGGAGTTGTGATCACTCTTTCCAAAATGCTCTCCCACTGAAATGTCAGTCACCTGGCCAGGCTCATTAGCTAATACAAGGTCCAGAATGGTCCCTCTTGGACAAATTCTGCATTCAATTCCCTGGAAGGGGTCTGACAAAGTCTCACACAATTAAAGCATGAAATCTTTCTCTTTGGGAAAGGCAACAAAATTAAATTAGACTGAACTTCAAATAATCAACTAAACATCAAACATTTTCCAAAGCTGACAACAAATAACAAATCTGCAGAGGATCATGTATGTATGCATGCTAAGCATTAGATATGAACTCTCTGAACAGTATGTTTTATTCTCGAGGTATTTTCACACTACATCACTATATGAATCATGTATTTTCCCCTCAATTTCCTTCCCTTGTCTGCCATTCTGTAACTGGGCATTGATATTTCAGTACAGATTCTTTCCCAGCATTACTTCCAGGTCACTCTTTTATACGTTTGCCAATGTATTTAATAATGGTAGGGCTTTAGAACTGACCCTCATCTAAAATTCACAAACCTTTTCTAGGAAGAGTAATATTAGATCAATTGCTCATTCCTCACTCAAGAGCACTGAAGACAATGGTATTGCTTCCACAAATCCTGGAAGCTAGGATCATCAGAGGCCAGAGATGATAAGTTGTACCATCCTGGTGTGTATGGCTCAGTAACTCATCAAGTGATACGCGGATCCATTAGTAAAGATTCATTTCATGTTATTTTAGCTCAATGTTTAAACTGTTTCCATCATATTGGTCCATTCATAACAGCCCACTACTGTATGTAACATCCCAGCTGATGCTTAGAATGGCAAACATTAATTCAAGTTGCAATTTGTATGACACTGACTGTTTATTTGGAAATGGAGATTTCAGCAGTCCCAGTAAGTAAGGTTTGATGACTAGGAAAGTAAACAGAAAATGTTGTCTCAGCAGGTCAGAAAGTGTTGATAGCGAGAAAAACGAACAGAGCAAAAGTTTCAGGTTGATTTACTCTCCTCAGGACTAGAAAATGTTTCAGTCCTGATAGGATGGAAGGCAGGAGTGGTTAAGTGAAAAAAATAATGATTATGAAAGGCAAACAGAATGTTAATTGGCCAAGTAAAGAAGCAAAGAAAAAGTCTAGAGAAATAATGAAAAATGAAAGCAGAAGCAAAACCAGTGGTGTGACAAATTATGAACAACACTGGTGATCTGAAATAGTTGAACATAAAGCTGGGTTTGGAGGTTGCAAAATGCCTGTGGAAGGTTTCTAGCTTTGACATTGGCTGATATTGGTTGATCTCAGCAGCATTCCTCTAGCTTATCTCTCGACGCTTCAGGCTCACTGCCTTTATTCCTGATGAAGGGCTTTTGCTCGAAACGTCAATTTCGCTGCACCTTGGATGCTGCCTGAACTGCTGTGCTCTTCCAGCACCACTGATCCAGAATCTGGTTTCCAGCATCTGCAGTCATTGTTTTTACCTCGTTGATTTTAACCCTACTGTGAATCCTCTTGCGAGGATGTCTGCCTTGAAGAAGTTTTCTTGATCTCAGCAGCAGCAATACTATACCTAACATGAGTGTCAAGAGTGTGGTACTGGAAAAGCACAGTAGGTCAGGCAGCATCTGAGAAGCAGGAGAATCAATGTTTCGGGAATAAGCTCTTCACTAGGAATTGGTAGGAGAACCGTTTCTGAAGGCTTCAGATTTGTAGTATATACTGGTTGCCTTGTTCAGGTCCAAATTGTGTTGGTCTGAATGTAGTCTGGAGTCCATGTTGAATCAGTTGGTTCCATAGGCAGGCACTGTGGAAGGAGATATGGCTGTGGTAGAGGATCTGCTTCAGGACATGGCTGAAGAGCTACAAGGCAGAGGAGATGATCTGGGGGGTGCAGTGAGAGAGAGACTCACTGAGATCCTTGTGGAGAGAAAAGGAGAACCTCTTCAAAGTAGGCATCCTTGAAAGAGGCTTCGCAGTGGAATTAAAATCAACTAGGAGAAAGTGAGAACTACAGAAGGGCTTATACACAAAACATTGATTCTCCTGCTCCTCGGATGCTGCCTGATCTGCTGTGCTTTTCCAGCAGCACAATCTTGACTCGGATCGCCAGCTTCTGCAGTCCCCACTTTCTCCTACTCCTAAATTGAGTGCCCTAGACCAGGGAGGGGAAAATCAATCAGGATTCCTGCTTCTAATCTTGTTCCAGCAATGCACACGAGCATGGTATTGATAGGATTCAGCTTGACTGTGATGTTTTTTTGGTACCAAAGACACACTAAAGATAAGCCACAGGGCTTCGGGTCTAGAGGTCTATCAGAGTCCACTGGACTATGTCCCTGAGAGGATGTAATGCATTTGGGTGAGATGAAAAACAAACAAATAATGTTGGGAGCTTTCCACTGCTTGGTTTGTTCCAATGCGATAATTGGCTACACAATTTTTCTCAGCAACCACAGGAAAAGCATTTGTTGAAAATCTTTCACATTTGTGGAGATGTACATAATGTATGACATGAGATTGCAAAACAGTTAATCAACTGTTAAGTTTAGAATTTTCTGCTTCTTCAAATGACTATATTGAATGTTGGATGAATAATGTACTTTACAATGAGTTACAATTCTGTTCTTGCAGTTAATTTTAACATTTTTCAGCTAAAAGTGTTCATTCCCTATCTTCTCCAGATGGCTCTTTGGGTAACTGCCAACTTGCAGCTGAGCTACACACATCGAGAAGGTCCTATGGTATGTGCTGAGTTGGCTCATCTCATCTCTGATGTAGAGCAGCTTTCACATTAATCATGTACAAAAATCTGATGAATTACTTTTGAATTATAACGACAGCTGTTTGGTTGGCAATTTTCCAAGCCATTTTGTGCACAGCAAGACTCCACAAACATTAGGAGTGCAATTGGTGTAATTTCCTGTCTGAGAAAATTGCACTGTCAACAACAGAGTTGCGTTGAAATGTCACTAAAATTTTCAAGGTTTGAATTCACACCTTTCTGATTTGCGCTAACAGGGATACTGTTAAGTCAACCTAATCATAAACAACAGTCTCGAGCTATCACCATAAGCTACTGTGCTTCTACCACATTCAAATGATCTCTTCCCGATTAAGAGATTTAAAAAGGATCTGAGAGGTATCTTTTTTCACACAGAAGGGGATGGGGTATGGAACAAGCTGCCAGAGGTAATGGTGGCAATAGGTACAATTACAACTTTTAAAAAGCACGTGATGGTTATATGAATTAGGAAGGGGTTAGACAGATATGGGCCAAATGCTAGCAAATAGGACCAGGTCAGCCTGGGATGTCTGGTTGGTGCAGACGAATAGGACTGAAGGGTCAGTTTCTGTGCTGCATGACTATTTAATAACCTTTGTTGCAAAGCCTGTAACTAATCAGGCAGGTAGTGCTAATTGCTTTCACACATATATAATACACACTCGAAGAAGGTACTGGAGGCCTCTTGCTCCCTACATTGCTGTATCCAACCAGGATCAGTGCCTTCAGGAGAGCATTCGTATTAATTAAGAGGAGGAAAAAGTTGCAGATAAGTATAACCATCAATTTCAAACTAACTATCTAACTTTGGATTGAATATGGAGAAGGTCAAAACACATTTACAAATGGCATTTTGTCTCCTTCTGCCTGATGGTTATAAGGGCCCTGAGGACTCATTTTGTTTCAACCAATAGGTTTGATGCATGATGACCTTCTGTTGCCCAGCTGAGAATTTAGGGTGGGGGTGGGGGGAGGTTGGCAAAGCTGCACACCTTTTCCATGTTCCTAATTTTCCTACATTTTAAAATATTTGTGGCAATTTATAACATTTAGTGGCCAACCCTAATGTTGGATGACAAATAATTCTTGATATTGGGTGAAGGCTGGCTAAGTTTGCCTGCAGTTGGGCTCCCAAAATTGTGCCCCCTACAAATCCCAATCCCCACTTCCTCACCAATGCTGGATAAATAATTTGATGAAACCCATCTAGACCCACAAGTGACGAATAGATAAGGTACTTGAGCTAACACCAGGTAGTGGAGTCATATTAAGCAAGAAGATATGGCCACAAGGCAGTCATTTGCTTGACCAGCTATTATGGGTGGCTCAGTGGTTAGCACTGCTGCCTCACAGCAACAGGGAGCCAGGTTCAATTCCAGCCTTTGGTAACTGTCTGTGTGGAGTTTGCTCATTCCCTCTGTGTCTGTGTGGGTTTCCGAGTAAAAAGTGAGGTCTGCAGATGCTGGAGATCAGAGCTGAAAATGTGTTGCTGGTTAAAGCACAGCAGGTCAGGCAGCATCCAAGGAACAGGAAATTCGACGTTTCGGGCCGGAGCCCTTCATCAGGAAGGGCTCCAGCCCGAAACGTCGAATTTCCTGTTCCTTGGATGCTGCCTGACCTGCTGTGCTTTAACCAGCAACACATTTTCAGCTCTGTGTGGGTTTCCTCCCACAATCCAAAGATGTGCAGGTTAGGGTGGATTGGCCATGCTAAATTGCTCATAGTGTTAGGTGCATTAGTCATGGTATATTTAAGGTAGAGGAATGGGTCTGGATGGGCTCCTCTTTGGAGGGTCGGGTTGGGCCGAAGGGCCTGTTCCCATACTGTAGGGAATCTAATCTATTCTCTATTATTCCTTGAAACACCCATTATACTCTCCTGAAGAGAAATCATGCTGTTTACCAATGTGCACAGCTTGTGGTGTCCCAAGGGTCTGCTTCCCAAGTTACTAAAATTAATTGAGCTCACAGTTATTTCCTTGCCCCAGGACCTGTTCTTCAGATGGGAAATCCAGATGAGTCATAGAAAATATTGGAGGGATTAAGTTCCTTTGATCATCATCAGTGTAAATATATGGTAGAATCAATGTGCCATTACATTATGTGTGATTAGTGGGTCAAAATCCTGAAACTCCTGCCCAAACAGCACTATGGATGTATCTAGTCCATGTAGCAATTAAAGTAGAAAGCTGATCTAAATCTTTTCAAGGATGATGAGGAATGGGCAACAGATGCTGGCCATACGGGATGGTTAAGAAAATGTTTAGCATGTTTGCCTTCATTGCTCAGACCATTGAGTATAAGAGTTGGAACATCATATTGCGGTTATACAGATCGTTGGAGGACTGTGTGTGTTTTTGGTTGCCCTGCTATAGGAAGAATATTATTAAGAAGGAGAGGTTTCAGAATATTGGCCAGGATATTGCCCAGACTGGAGGGTTTGAATTTTGAGAGATTGGATAGGCTGGGATTTTTTTTCACTGGAGCATAGGACATCAAGGGGTGACCCTATAGTGGTTTATAATCATGAGGTGAATAACAAAGGTCTTTTCCCTAAGGTGGGGGAATTCAAAACTAAAGACCATATTTTTAAAGTAGAGAAGAAAGATTTAAACGGAACCTGAGGGGCAACATTTTCACACAGATGGTGGTTTGTATGTGGAATGAACTGCCAGAGGAAATGGTGGATGCAGGTACAGTTACAACATTTAAAAAAAACATTTGGACAAGTATATGAATAGGAAAGGTTTAGAGGGATATGGGCCAAATGCAGCCAAGTGGGACCAGTTTAGTTTGGGAAATTTGTTTGGCATGGACAAGTTGTACCAAAGGATCTGTTTCTGTGCTGTATGACTCTGTGACACTATCGTTCAGGACATCCACATCCTATGTGTGAATAAAAAGAGGAAAAAAATCTGATGCCTTGCCCTGTTTCTCAAACCCTCAGTAAAATCCATAAGAGAAACAGGTACTCCGATTACTGGAATACAATTTTGATCTAAATTCAATTGCACACTTGTCAATCATTCATTTGTAGCTTAGGCCATTACCTATTCTTCCTGAGTGAGGCCTTAATGATAAGAACTGACAGATTACTCAACTGCAGTGGCCATCACACCTTAAAACAAAAGAACATAAAAAAGTAGACCAGTTAGATTCTCAAGTCTGTCTGACATTTAATAAGATCATCGCTGATCTTATTGTGGCCTTCATTTTCATGCCGGCCCTAGTAATTGTTAGCTCCCTTGTAGTTCAAAAAGGTATCTAACTAGGCTTTGAATATATTTAATGAACTACTCAGCATGGTTCTCTGGGGAAGCAAATTTCAAAGATTGATCATCCTCTGAAAGGAGGTTTCTCTCCCATCTCTGACTTCAATGCGAGACCTTTTATCTGTAGCTTCTGGTTCTAGATTCATAGAACATAGAACATAGAACAATACAGCACAGAACAGGCCCTTCGGCCCACAATGTTGTGCCGAGCATTTGTCCTAGCTTAAGCACCTATCCACATACCTATCCAACTGCCGCTTAAAGGCCACCAATGAATTCTCTCAGCATCCGCTATCAGCGTTCCGAAAAGACCACTCCCTCCGTGACTCCCTCGTCAGGTCCACACCACCCATCAACCCAACCTCCACTCCCGGCAAAATGTAAAATTTGCGCCCACACCTCCCCCCTTATTTCCCTCCAAGGCCCCAAGGGATCCTTCCCTTGGGGAAGAATCCGCCACAAATTCACCTGCACCTCCACACACATCATTTACTGCATCCGTTGCACCCGATGTGGCCTCCTCTATATTGGGGAGACAGGCCGCCTACTTGTGGAACGTTTCAGAGAACACCTCTGGGACACCCGGACCAACCAACCCAACCGTGGCTCAACACTTCAACTCTCCCTCCCACTCCACCAAGGACATGCAGGTCCTTGGACTCCTCCATCGCCAGACCATAGCAACACGACGGCTGGAGGAAGAGCGCCTCATCTTCCGCCTAGGAACCCTCCAACCACAAGGGATGAACTCAGATTTCTCCAGTTTCCTCATTTCCCCTCCCCCCACCTTGTCTCAGTCAATTCCCTCGAACTCAGCACCACCTTCCTAACCTGCAATCTTCTTCCTGACCTCTCCGCCCCCACCCCACTCCGGCCTATCACCCTCACCTTAACCTCCTTCCACCTATCACATTTCCAAAACCCCTCCCCCAAGTCCCTCCTCCCTGCCTTTTATCTTAGCCTGCTTGGCACACTCTCCTCATTCTGAAGAAGGGCTTTTGCCCGAAACATCGATTCTCCTGCCCCTTAATATCCTCAGTCCAACCATCTTCAACTACTTCAGAAATGACCTTCTCTCCATCATAAGATCAGAAGCGGGGATATTCGCTGATCATTACACAATATTCAGCACCACTCGTAACTGCTTCAACAAAGATTAGATAAGATTCTCTACAGTGTGGAAACAGGCCCTTCGGCTCAACAAGTCCACACTGACCTCCAAAGAGTAACACAACCAGACCCATTTCCCTCTGACTAAAGCATCTAACACTATGGGCAATTTAACTTGGCCAATTCACCTGACCTGCACATCTCTGGACTGTGGGAGAAAACCAGAGCACCCGGAGGAAACCCACACAGACACAGGAAAAATGTACAAACTCCACACAGACAGTCGCCCGAGGCCAGAATTGAACCAGGGACCCGGGTGCTGTGAGGCAGCAGTGTTAACCACTGAGCCACCGTGCCACCTCAAAGAGATCCTTACCATAATCTTTTGATTTTAGAGGCATTACATCACTGAATCTCCCACGATCAATATCTTGGGGTTACTAAAGAACAGAAACTGAACAGGACAAATCATATAAATATTTTGACTATAGCAGCATGTTTGAGGTTCGGAATTCTGAGGCAAATAACTCACCTCCTGTCAACCACCTACAAGGCACAAGTCAGGATTGTGATGGAATATCCACCACTTGCCTGGATAAGTACATCTCTGACAATCCTGAAGCTCAACACCAATCAGAAAAAGACAGCTTATTGTTTGGCTTCCCATGTAACAACTTAAAATTCAGTCCCTTCAGCACTGATACACAGTGACAGCAGTGTGTAGTGTCTACCATTATAAAATATATTACAGTAGCTCACCAAACCTCGTTTGAAAGCATCTTACATTCCTATGAATTCTATCACATATATGGGCAAGAGAAACAGATACATAGGAACACCATCACCTGCAAGATTTCACCACTTCAATGGATTAGACTTCATGGGTTGAATGGCCTATCTTTTCTCCTACATCTTATGGTCTTAGCTGATATAAAAATAGAAATGCTGTACAAACTCAGCAGGTCTGGCAGCATCCACAGAGAGAGAAACAGAATTAACGTTAGCAGAACTTTTAGAGTCTGGAAGAAGATTCATATCAGACTTGAAACATTAATTCTGTTCTCTCTGAACAGATACTGCTAGACCTGCTGAGTTTATATAACATTTCTGTTTTGATTTCAGATTGCCTGCATCTGCAGTATTTTGCTTTTATTTTAGCAACTGATATGTTCATAGCATCCACCATTACAGTAAATTCCATAAGAATGTTTGAGCCAGAATTCAGTTGAAATAGGTGAAAATAGTAATTTCTTAGGGTGAGTGATTACATTAGAATGTAATTACCTTAATTACAGACATGAATATATCATGACAAATCAGTTGAGGAAAGCAACCTAGGAATTAATTAAATGGAGCTAGAATTATTTTGGAAATGTGCAACTGAGAATGAAAGAGGGTCTCTCACATCACATAGATGTCCAAATTAATTCATAACACCATAAGAGAGTTCAATTTTGAGGATAGGTTATGAAAATTTGAAATATGCTTAGAAGCTTGGGAGACAATCTTTTTTTAAATTTACTTACAGGACCTGGGTGTCACTGGCTGGGCCAGCCTTTATTGCCCATCCCTAGTTGCCTTTGAGAAGGTGGTGGTGAGCTGCCTTCTTGCACATCTGCATTTCATGTGCTTTGGATAGACCTACAAGCCACTGGGGAGAGACTTCCAGGATTTTAACCCAGTGACACTGAAGGAACAGTAAAATATTGCCAAGTTAGGATAGTGAGTGACTTGGAGGGGCACTTGCAGGTGGTGGTGTTCCCACGTATCACAGATAGAACACACAGATGCTACTGAGCACCTATGGTAGAGGAATTGGATGTTTGTGGATATGTTGCTTATCAAGCTACTTCTATCAAGTTTCTTTAGTGTTGTTGGAGCGGAACCCTTCCATCATACACCTGAATTGTACCTTGTAGATGGTCAACAAGCTTTGGGGTGTGAGGATGTGAGTTACTTGTTACAGTGCTCCTAGCTGTGCTTTTGCTTGCTGTATTTGTATGGTAAGATCAGCTGAGTTTCAGGTTAATGGTAATCCTCAGGATGTTGATCGTGCAGCTAATCAGTGATGGATTTTCCATTGAATATCAAGGGTATAGTGGTTATATTGTCTCTTATTGGAGACAGTCATTACCTGGCATTTGTATGGTGCAAATAGCGCACCTGATTGGCACCTCATCCATAAATTTCCAATCCCTCTACTATTGTCACACAGTAGCTGCAGTGTGTACTATCTACAAGACGCACAGCAGAAATTCACTAAAGATCCCTTGACACCACCTTCCAAACCCATGAATATACTTCCACCTCGAAGGACAAAGGCAGCAGATACAGGGGAACTCTATTCCAAACATATTTCTGTAATTTTCTAATTTACTCGTATGACCTTTAATACTGAGCTTTTTATTTCTGCATTTTTATAGCTTTTCTTCCCCCAAAGGACCTGTACTGAAGAATCTGATCTAAGAGCCGTGTACCCAAGATAGTGCCAAAAGTGCCATAAATTTTTCACTGTACTCATTTGAATACATGACAATAAAGTTAATTCAGTTCAAAGCAACTCACCACCCTGACTTTGAAATATATTGCTGTTCCTTCACTAATGCTGAGTCAAAATCCTGGAATTCCCTCCCTAGCGGCATTGTGGATCAACTTACAGCACATGGACTGCTGAGGTTCAAGAAGGCAGCTCACTACCACCTCCTCAAGGACAATTAGGGACGGGCAATAACAATGCTGACCCAGCCTCAACACCCACATCCCATGAATGAAAAAAAATTAACTTGAATAGATATAAAGAAATATTAATTCCTTTGCGAAGGGAATACACTATAAGAGGGCATAATTGTAAAATTAGAACTGTGTATTTTAAAAGTGAAACAAAGAAATTCCATATAGCACAAAAAGCATGACAGTCAGGTAATCACTCCTCCCCTTGCCCTTTTTTTTTGTGGCTCTGTCTGTTCTTATAAACTGTACATCTGCAACACCTTCCAGATCCAATGAAAGCTTTTATTCCACTGAATTGCACCCTTTGGCTGCAGGTGACTTATGAAACAAGTTGTCACCTTGAATTACAGGCAGTTTCTGGGATTAAGTATTCTCCTAATGCTATTGGTGACTGCTGAATTGTAATGAAAGTGATGTTGTTCACATAGCATTGTTGTTAGAATTTCCAACTTCATCTCAAGGGTGGTGACCAGACTCTTGAGGTACCAGTAAAAGTGAAAGATGAGCTCATTCAATTGGAGTGTTTGTCCTTTGCTTTGCACAGACTAACGAGAAATCTCCTGAAAGTACTTTGAAGTTCGGAAGGTGGAGATGAACAGTTCTGTGAGAGGTCAGGCAATGTTAACCTTGTCTGTAGAAAACATGCTTTCACAATTTAATGGCTTCAGGTTTGACATCCGGTTGATCACCGTCCTGTACAATAATTGCCGAGGTTCAACCTGTTCAGGTAATTATTAACCTTCTCACCCAGAATCCTTGATTGGACAAAAAAAAATCAGGGTCACAAAAGCATGATTAAAGTCCCTGTGGCATTTTGTCATAGAACCATCTGCTGCCTTAACCATTTGGCATGCAGTTTTCATTCAGTGAATCTACTCTTTGGACATGACATTAAATCTCCTTCTTTGTCTGTTCATGTGGAATAATAAAAATCCTATGGAAAGTTTCAAAATAGGGCATGGAATTCTCACAGTATTACTGCCTCAACCAGTGCCTTCAGAAAATCACAGATTAACTGAATATATTCATTCATGCTCTTGACGAAACAAAAACTGTACTTAGAAGTGTTAATTTTAAAACATTTAAAGCAAATTACCTCAAACAACAGCAACTCCACCACTCTGTCAATGGAATATTAGTTAAGAGGTTTGTCCTCAAGTCTCTGGACTGAACTGAATCCAAAACCTCTTGACTCAGGGAGAAGACAGAAACAAACCCAGGATCCTGGTGTTGCTCCTGGCCAGACCAATCATCACGCCCCAGACCTCTGTCCCTTGTTCCCCAACTGTAGCACAGCAGTCTCACCACTGACTGGACACTGGAGCCCTGGTAGAATCCCAGCCCTGGTTATTGGGTCCAAATATATCCCTTTGTACCAAGACCCTTGATAAGAGTGCTCTCTACTAGGTTGCAGCAGATAGCTTGATAAGGTGTTTTGCAGGTTGAGCAATAAATATTGGTCAGGACACAGGGCAAGGGCTGCTGCAAGATTATCTTCCAAACAGGACCATGGAATCTTTGAGGTGGAGAGTCTGTGTCTTGGTTTATCATGTGTTCTATAAGACAATGTCTCTAACAGTGCAGCACCCCATTATTATTGCACTGGAGCTTCAGGATGGATTTTGTACTTAAATCTCTCTGTGGGACTTTAAACTCACCACCATCTGACCCAGAGGCAAAATTGCTACTCCTTGAACTACAAATGTAATGGTGTGGAAATTTATTGATGCAGAATTGTTTTGTTTGTCCAAACAGTAGTCATTGTAGTCTATTTCAAACAAAAACATAAAATTTAACAAATTTATGAAAAGACGCCATTCAGCCTATCATGTGTGTACCTAAACTGGTTATTCGACATAATCATATATTCCAGCTCTCAGCCCAAATTCTTGTGAATTATGGCTTTTCAAATGCATATCCAAGTATGTTTTTTTTAAACACAATGAGACTTCATGCTTGATTATTAGATTCTCTGCTGTTGCCATTAGCTCCTCCTGCCAGGAGATCAGTAGTTACGGTACACTGTGTTCATCTGTCTTATGCCATTCTCTCACATCCACTGTCATTCACCTGCAACTGCTGACTGACATCTGATATCCAACTAGGCCTTGATCCATTCCTTTTTCTGCTGCCCTCACTTTATAGAGGAGATCCCTGGCTTTTCAATTGTGATGAAATGATAAAAATACAGCCCGTTTCTTTGTCTGGTTGTCACATTTTAAAGTTTTAGTTTTAGCCCATCAACTAAGAGAAATCGATCCTTGCAAATTGTTCTATCTAGACCCCTCATTATTTTGTACACCTCAGCATTGTCTGAAAGTTTAAAAATGCAAATTTTGTTCTTTTTTTAGACTGAAACTCTGCAATGTTTCAAAATTTGCCAATTTCCTTTTGGTACAATGTCTAATATATTCTCACCTGAACTGATTCAATGTCTAATATTTTTTCACCTGAGCTATTACATAAGAGTACCTGACATTCATACTAAAACCAGGGACTGCCAGTAACTATAGCTACAAGATAGCAACTGAATCAAACCAAGATCACCTCAGTAAAAGGAGGGAGTAGGACAGCATTTTCAGCATCCACTTAGACTCTGTGAATCGATGTGAAATTGGAAAAATTAAAAGTGTGGTTTTATTACATATCTTTTTGCAGATGAGGAGTCAATCAGAAGAGAGGAGCAGCATAAGAAAGAATGGCAAGAAATTGATTGACAGAAAATCAGATGAATTGGAACCAAACTTCCACAGATGTACTGAACAGAGCAATCGTGGTATAGTCTGGGGCTATGCATTAAATCACACAAACAGCTGTCAGTGCTTCTCTCCTCCTGGGCTCTGCATGAAGGGCTGGCACTTGGCCAAGATATTTAGTATTCTGAACGGAAATGGAAAAGGACAGAAGAATTCTGACGTTCAGTTTTTAACAGATTGCGATGGACAGATATTCAATTTGCATTACTGTCCACTTCAGTTGGACTGTTGATTCTTTAAAAATATCAGTGCTTCTCTTGTTTTATTTCATGTAGATTTTGCAAGGTGCCCATTGCCTGTGATATCATGGATTGGGTCTATTCTCCTTGCAGATACCATTAGGTTTCCTTCTGCCCATGTCATGAAATGTCCTGCATTCCAACTACAATAAAAACATCAGAAAAAACATGAAGGAAACAGAGAAGGTACATTCAGAAAAAATTGAAATTTAAATACTCTCCAAACCCAATCATCCCACAACATTCAACAGACTATTCAGGGATGTTGATCTCAGCAAGGTAAAGTATATGAAAAGCACCCAAATAATTCTGTTAGATATTGACGAAAGCAGAATAGGAGTAGGCCTGTCAGCCCCCAGACACTCAGCCCCTGCCATTCAGTTAGATCATGGTTGACCTGCATCTGAACTTTATTTATCTGCATTAATCCCATGTCCTTTAGTATTCTTCTGTACAAACAGCTAAATGTCTTAGTTCTGAGAAATTTTATTTGACACCTCAGCCTTAACAACTTTTTCAAGGAGAAGGTTCCAAATTTTCATTATTACTCTTTCAGTGAAAAAAAGCATTTTGATATTGCCACAAACACCTACTTCTAATTCCAATGTTAATTTATGGTCCCCCTTTGTCCAGACTCCCTCATAAGACAAAATTATTTTGTTCTTTTAAATCCCTTCCCCAGCTTAAATGTTTTAGACAAGCATTCCTTCCTCATCAGTGTACAGAAGAGACAAGAAATGTCAACAGGTGTCAACCTGTCAAGAATTGTCAAGTAGTCTCATTTTATGAATGAGAAGGCTTTTCTCAATAGAATGGAGGCTGCAATACAGAACATAAGTAATAGAATTATATTTTCCTTCTATGTGCATAGGTAGTTGTGGATACTCAATTAGTTGGCATGGTTGGTGAAGGGGAAAGTGTGGTGGGTGTAAGTGGGCACTCTTGGCATAGAGGTATGAGGAGGATAAGGGGGATGCATTGAGGGCATTATGTTATAGTCAGTTCTGATACAACGTGACAGCGACAGTTCCATTCCAGTGCGACTCCACATTATATGAAAATCATGTAATAGCAGCACCATTTAGACGAATGGGGCTGGAATAGCATTATAGCCTATACAGGCTGGAATAGCATTATAGCCTATATAGCCTATTCTACGAATAATAGTCTAAATTCCTCAATCACATTATAACCAATTCATGTTGAAGAAATACACGTTATGGCAGAACCAACTGTATATGGGTTGGCATGAGTGGAAGGTGGAGTGTTTGTGGGAGTGAGGAGAGATTGAAGAGTAAATGCTAGTGGAATATTTTATATTTCTCCTCTTTTGGAGAGGCAAGATACCACTTTGAGTCTGGGTTGGGGCACCTTTGGTAGATGTAAATGACTTTGGGAGAGATTTAAGCTAGACTTTGAATTGTGAAAATGCATGCTTAAAGGACTGTCAAAAATATATGTGTAGAGGTAAGCAATACAGTACTAGGTATTTCACAATGCCTGAGTAAGAAGTGAGGTCTGCAGATGCTGGAGATCAGAGCTGAAAATGTGTTGCTGGTTAAAGCACAGCAGGTCAGGCTGCATCCAAGGAACAGGAAATTCGACGTTTCGGGCAAAAGCCCTTCATCAGGAATGAGGAAAATGTGTCCAGCAGGCTAAGATAAAAGGTAGGGAGGAGGGACTTGGGGGAGGGGCGATGGAGATGTGATAGGTGGAAGGAGGTCAAGGTGAGGGTGATAGGCCGGAGTGAGGTGGGGGCGGAGAGGTCAGGAAGAAAATTGCAGATTAGGAAGGTGGTGATGAGTTCGAGGGTTGAGACAAGGTGGGGGGAGGGAAATGAGGAAACTGGAGAAATCTGAGTTCATCCCTTGTGGTTGGAGGGTTCCCAGGCGGAAGAAGAGGCGCTCTTCCTCCAACCGTCGTGATGTTATGTTCTGGCGATGGAGGAGTCCAAGGACCTACATGTCCTTGGTGGAGTGGGAGGGAGAGTTAAAGCGTTGAGCCACGGGATGGTTGGACCAACCAACCCAACCACCCTGTGGTTCAACACTGTACTCTCCCTCCCACTCCACCAAGGACTTGCAGGTCCTTGGACTCCTCCATCGCCAGAACATAACAACACGACGGTTGGAGGAAGAGCGCCTCATCTTCCGCCTGGGCACCCTCCAACCACAAGGGATGAACTCAGATTTCTCCAGTTTCCTCATTTCCCCTCCCCCCACCTTGTCTCAGTCGATTCCTTCAAACTCAGCACCGCCCTCCTAACCTGCAATTTTCTTCCTGACCTCTCCGCCCCCACCCCACTCCGGCCTATCACCCTCACCTTGACCTCCTTCCACCTATCACATCTCCATCGCCCCTCCCCCAAGTCCCTCCTCCCTACCTTTTATCTCAGCCTGCTGGACACATTTTCCTCATTCCTGATGAAGGGCTTTTGCCCGAAACGTCGAATTTCCTGTTCCTTGGATGCTGCCTGACTTGCTGTGCTTTAACCAGCAACACATTTTCATTTCACAATGCCTGTTCATATAAACCAATATAAGGATTTGTACTGCAAGAGTGATTTCCTAAACTATCATTTTCACGATGAGGTGCCTATCAGTGAGCATTTTGATGGACAGTTCCAAGTGCTTATTGAATGGAAATGTTTGATTGAATAAGGAATAATCACTGAAGTGTTGGGAAATTAAGTAAAATGTTTGTTTTCATAAAGGAATAGGTAAAGGAATTTCAATACATTTAATCTTTTTTGTTATCCATGAGTGCTTTCTTTTTAATGGTAACATAATCAATAGATGCTGTCAGCATGTCTCAGGTTTACCCATGCTGAATACCAGTTGAGTTGGCATAAAGAGGCAAGGGCAATGGGTAGGTTATAGAGAGAAATGAGTTGGCCTGAGTTGGCATAGAGACCATAAAGGACATGGGGATGACTGGAGCCATAGGGTGGCACAAAGAATATGTGGGCTGTGAGTGTAGATAGATGGGCAGAAAGTGGCATTTTACCATAAATGGTATGGGAGATAGCTCATTGGCATAGGTGGCATGGGAATTATGATGCTTAAAGGAGAGTAGGGAGTCTTGGATGGGGAGTATATGGAGTTGAGGAAAACTGAGCAAGTAGGAAGTTTCATGTTTTATCCCTTTTTAACCTTTGAGCATAGTGCTGAAGTGCCAGGGAAGGCTTTCCACCTGTCTCAATCCAGCCTGCTGCCTCCAGAACCCCAGGGCTAAAAATCAGAACTGCAGCTGACCTTGTTAAAGATTAGGTTCACAGAACTGGGATTTCTCCCGCCTTGTGCATCCAACCCAGCAACACAAGTTGGAGCCTTGATATCCTGGTGAAGGACTATTGACCTGAAATATTAACTGTTTCATTACACAGATGCTGCCTGATCTACTGAGTATTCTCAGTATTTTCTGCATTTATTTCACATTTCCAGAATCTGCAACATTTGTTTTTGCATTAGCCAAGGTTGTATTCCTTGAGTTGAGAAGATTAAAGGGTGTGACAATCCATTACAAGACAGTGTAAAACCAGAATGTCTCCCTCTGAAGGCTGTGGCTTTTGAGGTCAGTTAAAATGTTCAAGAATGAATTACATAGACTTTATTAGCTCAGGACATCAATGGATGTGGAGCAAATGTGATACAGGTCCGTCACAATCTGAAATGTTATTTTGGGTCAATCACTACTGTCAATATGATATGGTCTGAGCACTGCCTTACTGTATTTATTGACTCACAAAACATATACCACAAGATCAGGTTCTTGTTGAGACAGGTATATCTAAGTGGTGAGAAATCAGAATTCATTCATGTTGAGTTACTGTTACAGTTTGAGCTTGAGGGCAAATACATTGAAGAAGCTGGAGACAGCAAGGGAGATGAAATAGAATTGGAATCAGAAAACCCTTATTGGAATTGCAAAAGTACTGAGAAGAAAAAGAGATAGATGTAAGTTTAAAATGGTGCAGTTAAGCAGAAGAGGATTCTGAAGAGGTAATCTAAAGTCCAGCAATTTTATTTTATTAATTTGTGGGATGTAGGTGTCATTGGCTGGGTAGCATTTATTGTGCATCCCTAGTTGCCCTTGAGAAGATGGTGGTGAGCTGCTTTCTTGAACTGCTGCAGTCCACCTGCTGTGGGGTGATCCACAATGCCATTATGGAGGGAATTCCATGATTTTGACCCAGCACCACTAAAGGAGTGGCAAATTACTTCCAAATCAAGATGGTGGTGTTTCCATATATCTGTTGCCCTTGTCCTTCTAGATGGAAGAGTCCGTGGGTTTGGAAGGTGCTATCTAAGGATCTTTGGTGAATTTCTGCAGTGCATCTTGTAGGTAGTACCCACTGCTGCTACTGAGTGTTAGTGGTGGTGGGAATGGATGCTTGTGGATGCAGTGCTAATCAAGTGGGCTGTTTTGTCCTGGATGGTGTCAAATTTTTTGAGTGTTGTTGGGGCTGCACTCATCTAGGCAAGTGGGGACCATTTCATCACACTCCTGACTTGTGCTTTGTAGATGGTGGACAGGCTTTGAGGAGTCAGGAGGTGAGGTACTTGTCACAGTATTCCTAATTTCTCATCTGTTTATTTTTGTACGGGCACTACTAAATATTGGAAATGGATGTGGTACAGTGTCCACAGCTCAGACTTTAGCTCCTCATTTTGGATCCGAAGTTCGTCAAGTTGCTAACAGTTGCTACAGATATATATTTCCATAGTTTCTATGCATTTTACACTTTATCGCAAATCTTTTACAGCAGTATCAATCTCATAGCTAACAAGTTATTTTTATGGGCAACAAAAGACCAGGGACCTGAGCACAGACTAATAACTTTACCTTTACTTTGAAGACTTGAAATACTCACTCATCGACTGCTTTCGAGTCATAGACTCACATAGCATGAAAGCAGACCCTTTGATCCAACTCGTCCATGTCAACCAGATATCCCAACTGAACTAGTCCCAGTTACCTGCATTTGGCTCATATCCATCTAAACCTTTCCTATCCATACACCTGTCCAAATGTCTTTTAAATGTTGTATTTGTACTTGCCTCTACCACTTCCTCTGGCAATTCATTCCATACATACATCGTCCTCTATGTGAAAAGGTTGTTCCCCAGGTCCATTTTAAATCTTTCCCCTCATACCTTGTAACTATGCCCTCTAGTTTTGGACTCTCCCATGCTTGGAAAATGACCTTGGCTATTCACCTTATATATGATGCTCATCATTCTATAAACCTATACAAGGTAACCCCTCATCCTCCAATGACCCAGTGAAAAGATGTCTGAGCCTATCCAGCCTTTTCTTATAACTCAAAACCTCCAGTCTCGGCAACATCCTTGTAAATTTTTTGTTTAGTCAAAAGCAATCGAACACCTTTCCATTCCTCTGCTAACTCTTTGAGTTGCTCAACTTCAGCACTTCATTTTAAGTTGCACTCTCAAGTGTGAAGTCACAGTAAGTTTTCTACTTATACGTGTTCCTAAGTAAAAGGGTCTGCCTGAGTCACTTGATGAAGATTCAGTTTCAGATTATTCTTAATTAATCTACTTATTCACTGCAAACCTTGAAAAACAATATCAGAAGAAGTACTCCACAGTAGAAAGTATAATTGGCTCTTAGCACTTAGAGTTCCATGCCTGATAAGGTCATGATGTAACATCAGTCTATACTTACCATAATCCACTAGCATTCATTGAATAGTTTCAAACACAAATAAGAGATTGTTAGATGGAGTTTATTGTTGCAGCCATTCAATGTAAAGATTGTCCACCCTGTTGTTAATGGCAATGTGAGAGCAGATGTATTGTTCAGAATGTAAAATGATGGATCAGATTAAGAATTTATGAGAAATGTGATAAAGATTGTATAAAATATGTCTAAGGGGTGAATGAGAATGAGTAGATGTGGGTCTTGTGTTTTGTCTGTGTGTCATGTAAAGGTAAAGTCACCATAGTCGGGCCAGGCCGTAGGGCTGCTCTCTCATTAGAGAGAGATGACTGGTGGTGGCTTTACCTGAAGGTTACTGCACCTCAAATGAGGGAAGAATTTGAGAAGGAGAATCCTTCAAGGTAACCTCAGCTGGTTCAGGAATTGAATCCACATTGTTGGCATTATTCTGCATTATCCAGCCACTGAGTTAATCAAACTCTATGCACATATTTTGTGATGAAACACACTTTTGAAATGGAGTTTCATCTCTCCTAAGGGTAGCGGCACATAATGGAGCATTTTGAGTTTTTGCAGTTTGGACTAAAAAGTGGGACAAGGTACTGGCTTAAGCCAAGGGATTGTGGAAGAAGAGTTTTAAAGAGATAAGTTAATGGAACTCAGTGTGTGCATCGTATCTACAATGTTTCCTTATTCAGGCAGTGTGGGAGGATGCTGGACATCTCAGCTCCATGAGTGCTTGTCTAGGGCAGTTTTTCCAAGGGACAGATCTTTGAATGGGTTTTTGACTGGGATCAGTTGTGTATGATCAGGAGTATTAAAGCTTGGTGGTATCTTCTTGGTTGGTTTCAGTGTGAACGGTAGCAGCTTTGTGTTTGGATGCTGCAGTGGAGATTTGTGGCCTGTTGAAGAAAGGACATCTTTCCCTCGATCTTTCTTCTTTCTAAAAGCGAAGAAAATAAAATCCAGACAGCTAGTTACCTTTTCTCTCTCTGCAAATACACTTCTTGAAAGGAAAAATGGAGAAAAACACATTTAGAAACATCGAAAGCATGAATCCTCAACTAGTGAATGAAACATTGAGAATTGGTGTGTGCACAATCTCATGTCATCATCAAAAAGATGAAAGGAACTGAAAGGGAACTGAAGGAAAGTACTCTTCATTGACATTTGTAATATGGACTGGTACCAGAACTATGCACCATTGACCTTTTTTTGTTTCGCACCTGTAATATGTGCTGTCTTGTTTTGTGTGTCTGTATGTATATGGATTTTTTTCGAGAAGGGAGAAGAGTTTAAGTTCCAGAGAGTGATAACTTAGCAATTTGTGCTTCTTTTTGAGATTGTCTGAAAGTAATCTGTTCGCAATGAACAGCTACATTCTGATTGAGTATGGAAAGCTGGTGAGTATTTTCTTCTAATCAGTGTACAGCAGTTAAGCAAATTGAGGTCCTTGAATAGTTTACTTAAATATTTTCACGATTGTGACAAATCTGGGAATAAAAGGGTTTGATTTGCAGTGCAGTACCCCAGTGGGTCATTATATATAGTTCAATGTTTACTGATGTAATTGTACATTACATGCAATGTAATGCATGTAATTACTGACTGAACACACTGCACTGATTTCACTGTTAGTTAACATAGTGGTTAGTCTCTGAGACATGTTCACATGAGACTGCAGATTTTCTTTAACAACAAAACTGACGTTTATTACACAAAAATGAAAAAAAGTTCTCTTAATATGTCTACAACAGTTAACTAGCTCTTAAATAACTGTGAAATAAAGTTTCAACCTGTTTCCCCACACTGTTCTTTTCATAGTCTCAAGTCCAAAGAAATTACACCCATTATTTCAACTGTTTAATGCTCTAGCTAACTGACTATTGACAATTTCTTGGCCGTAGGCTGTGAAGACCAATTCCAAATCTGCCAATGTGAACTTTTCCATAAACAAATGAACATAAACTTTCTCATTTCTAATAATCTGCAGATTTCTAACCAATCACTCCTGGTTTGGAAGTTACACGAGCTATATTTCTATCGTGGTAGGTTATTCTCTGAAATGCTTCTAAGAGTGAAAACTATGCGGACTTCTAAACTCAAAACTGTCTGCTCAACTGCACTAAACTACTTGCTTTGTAACTATATTGTTGAAAAAAAACATCTTCTATCTGAAAATAACACTAATGGCCTTGCATGTTTTGTCTTCCTGTCATAAATAGCACAGTATAAGTATCTATCCATTGACACCACAGGATTTTGCATTTACCTACTCTCTGACAAATGTTTGATTTACTGGTAAATACATTGATGTTTAAATACCTTTTTAAATACCTTGTTTTGTTTTCAATAAACCCTTCAAAAAAGGAATATGCATCCATATGTCACTACTTTAAAACTCCAAAAAATATATAAATTATACATCTTTCATCACACTGGGATAGAAGCAGTTATACTACATTCTCCATTAATCCTATAATCAAGAAGGAACCAGGACGGTTTGATGTCTAGTGAAACTGTAGGCTGTTTCTTTAAGCCTGCCTTCAAACTTTGGACTACTCTTTCTGCCAGACCATTAGATGATGGATGGTATGGAGCTGTTCTTAAATGTCAAATACCATTTGACTTTAGGAAGTACTCAGATTTCCTACTGGTTAATGATGGCAGATTGTCTGTGATCAACACTTCTAGGAGTCTGTGTTTTGCAAAAGTTGCTTGCAACTTTTTTATTGTCATCCACAAGTTTGACAAATGAACTCTATGCACATCCAATGACTTTGAGTGAGCATCCAGAACATAGAGCCCATGAAAGGACCCACATAGTGGATGTGTTCTGAGTCCAGGATTTACCCAGCCATTCCCATTATTGTTGGGGAGCTACTGGTGGTAATATTTGTTCTTGCTGGCACACTGGGCACTGCCCCATCAATGCGGCTATGTCAGCAATCAATCCTGGCCACCAGACATAACTTCTTGCCAACATCTTAGTTTTGGACACCCCGTGATGACCCTGGTGGAGTTCAACCAGTATCTGGTGGCAACCTTAGCTTGAGGCAATCAGTCTTGCTCTCCATAATAATATCCATCCTCTACAGCAGTCTGATCTCTCCGGGTCCAAAAAGGTTTCAATTCAGGTTGTGATGACCCTTTTGGTATCCCCATCACAGCTGTTTCAGTTTTGCCAGGACTGGATCTTTCTACGTCCAAAGTCTGATATTGTCAGCTGTGACTGGAAGGGTGTCCAGAAAAGTTAAAACCATTATGGACTCTTCAAATTGTGGTAGCACTGGTGGTCTATCTGCCAGCAGGAGGCAGCTCAATGCATCCGCACTTGCTACATGATCTCCTGGGCAGTGTTCCAACTTGTAATTTTACACACTTAGTATTAGACCCCAACCTATATTTGGCCTGAAGCTATGGGTGGCACAGCCTTGTTCTCTTTATGTAGTTGGGGTTTGTGGTCTGTTACTATTACAAACTTTTGTCTGTAAAGGTATTGGTAGAACTTCTTGACTCCAAATATGACCAACAAACCTTCCTTTTCTATCTGGGCTATTTACACTCTGCATTAGCCAAAGTCCTGAATGCATACGCTATTGGGTATTCTTCTCCATTGGGCTACCTATGTGCTAATACTACCCCGATGCCATTTGCGGAGGCATCGTATGAAATATCGGATCTCACTTGGGATCATAGTGTGCCAACACCTTAGAGGATGATAGCTATTTCTTCACATCCTGAAAGCTATGGCTCAGCTACACAACCATTTCCAAGGCTGACCTTTATTTAAGAGTTGATGCAAAGGTGCCAGGATGGACGTCTGGTTATGTATGAACTTTCTGTAATAATTCACCAGTCCAAGGAAAGACCTAAGCTCCAGTACAGACATTGGAGCCAGGGCAACTTTGATTATCCTCAGTTTATCTTCCAATGGGTGTAACCCAGTCTTGTTAATTCTGTAGCCCAAGTAGGTCACATGGAAGACACATTTTTCCTATCTAAAACATATGCCCACCTGGGGGTAATGTCAAAGGACTATGTCCATGTTTTCTAAGTGCTCCATATTGGTCTGCCCTTTTATTAGCATATCATCCAGATAAATGGTAACCTGGGGGAGACCTTGTAAATGTTCTCCATTGTCCAATAACAAATTTGCACAGGCTGACAATACCCAAAATGGCAGTCTCGTATATTAGTACAAACCCTTATGAGTATTAATTGTAGCATACTTCTGGGAATCCTCATCTAACTTCAATTATAAGTACTCATGGCTCATGTGGCACAGTGGCTCAGTGGTTAGTACTGCTGCCTCACAGCACCAAGGTCCCAGGTTCGATTCCAGCTTTAGGTAACTGTCTGGGTGGAGTTTGCACATTCTCCCCGTCTCTGCCTAGGTTTCCTCTGGGTGCTTCGGTTTCCTACCACAGTCCAAAGGTGTGCAGGCCAGGTGAATTGGCCATTCTAAATTGCCCATAGTGTAGGTGCATTAGTCAAGGGTAAATGTAGGGGAATGGATCTGGGTGGGTTGCTCTTTGGAGGACTGGTTGGGCCAAAGGGCCTTTTTCCACACTGTAGGGAACCAGACATTTATTTTGATTGGTTCTGATTTGGATGTTACTAAACAATTTAAAAGTTCCAAACCATGTGTAGGTGAACCTTCCAGCATGTGCACTCTCCTGGATACTGGTTTTTGAGTCCTCTTGCTCAATTTAGGTCTAGTGGGACTCTTTTGTTGTCATAAATCTGCATAACAGCAGCAACAACAATGGCTTGCTGGCTCAGATCCTGAAGAAAATTTTAACCATTTGGTTGAGGTTTGGCTTTGTTTATGGGTTTTTCTGTGGGCTGACCTAAAGTTCTCTTGTTCACAATGTGTTGTCAGTGAGGCTATACAATTGCCTTCACTCAAGTGGTGTCCCCCAAACTCAATTGGATTGGTGAGGGTGTCCACTTTCATTGGAATACCCTGCAACTCATATGCTCCACTTGCTGCATTTTCCAATGATAGAGCCAATTGAGTTGCCATGTTGGAAATTTGGCCCTTTGCATGGTTACATCATTAATCCCACATACTAAATTGTCTCTCAGTATCTCATTAATGGTTAACCAAAGTCACATGCCTCCACCAGTCATCTTAACTGAGTCAAAAATCCCCATTTGGATTCCCATGGTTCTCAAATTGCCGAGTAAAACTAATAGTGTCTCAGAGTTAGAGAATCCTAATAGTCCTGAACTAAATCCATCAATTCTTTAAAGCTTTTAGTATCTAGTGCCTCAGGAAAGTTAGGCTCCTAATAACTAAGAAAGCTTCTTCAGGTCCACAATTACAAACCATCCATGGTTGACTTCAAATTGCCCAGAGAAATAATTTTCCTTGTGGTTACTACTGCAAGAAATACAAGAAAGAAAAAAGATAGGAGCATTTAAAAATAATGTTTTGATCATTTTCTTTGAAAATGTTCAATTTTTAATGATAATGAGATTGGAAGTGGGAGAAAAGGGCTGTTTAGTTCAAGGTCAAATGACTAAACTTCTGGTAATACATCGATAAGAGTTGATAATGTTATTCATACGACTCTCTTATCCCCATTCCATTTTGAGTTCCCAATCTTAATTGTATTAATATGGGACTGAGAAGAGGCCCAGAGACTGGAATTTCTTCTAAAGAGAGGAAAGATATGCTATAAGTAAAGGTGATGTTATTTTTGGTACTATTCTGGGCTAGAGGTTTAGCTTTCTAAAGTGATTTGGACAAGCATAATGCATTTCAGTCCTTGCGGGATCCAGGGATCACAAAATTATGCCAATGAACCCCACATGCTCCTTCGTCATGGATACTTGACCGTAGACGTAACCTTGGAAAAGGAGCAGACTTTCAGGTGCTTCGGCCCCTCCATGGCCTGCTGCCTAGGCCAGAGCACAACAATGAGAGGATCGGCTAACCTGTCTGCCCCTCTTTATAAGGCAGGCCTAAAGATCAGAAGTGCGGGGCTGAAATTCAACCAAATATTTAACAACAACCTCTATAAAAAAACTAATTCGGAGCTGCATAGCTGCCTTAGGCTCTCTATACATTGTGAAATTCATAGGCATTTATTATTAAGTGCTGGAGCTAGACTAATTGCAGCAAAATAACATAATTTTAGTTTTCCACTGGAGTGCGATGTTATAATTTATTTCAATCATAGCAAGATAAAAAAATGTCAACTTCAATTCTACCAAAAAAATGTTAGTTTGGAAATACATGCATCTTCAAAAAAAACACAACCATGTGGGAGATTAGATAGGGGCATGAATTATTCATCATTGTTACATCAAAGTGAGAAAAAATCCCACCATATTTCCATTGTCAGTATCTTCCTCCACCTGCTGGGAATCAGCTCTGACGCAGTGCTCAGCCTGACAAGACATGCATAGCTCTTTGATGCGTTCTGCAAACAAGCTTGTGTTCCAAGGCAGCAGTTCACAGGAGGGATTGTTAATGCGATGTCTTTAAGACATAGTGTGCTTGCCTAAAGGTGCTGTGACAGCCTGGGATTTAAAAAAAACATTTCTCTTCTTTCAAAGTCTTTTTCTGCCTTTCACCTCTTCCTGCCCTGAAGGCATTGACTTTCAGTTGGGGCACATATCTAACAGCACCAGGAACCCACTGCCGTTTGGTCACTTAGTTTATCTAGGCAGTAGAGTGTGAGGTCTGTCAAAGCTGAGTCTAATCCTGTATCTGTCTGTGTGTTTCCAAGTGGGTTTCACTAGATAATAGTCAGGATCAGGAATTAGTCCTGAAGAAGGGTTACGCCTGAAACGTTGGCTTGATGTGTTCTTCCAGCCTCCTACTTGTCTACCGTATTCCAGCATCTGCCATTGTTTTGACTCTAGGAGGAGGAATTCTGGCCAGTTCATAACTCTGTATTCCAGGATCACTGAATACTCCCAATAGATGTTAATTTATTGACAATCAGGAGCAGGAACACCAGCCGGTTCACCTCTCTTTAATCAGAACCACTGAAATCAGTTGTCCTTATCATTGATTTTCCTGAATTCAACTAACGTTATTGAATCAAATTGATTACCCTGGATTTGGCCAGTTGTTAAAGATCTTTTCTTGGGATGTGCGCAACATTTAATTGATTTATTGTCTATTCTTTGTTGCCCTATGAAAATAGAGGTGGATCTTCCTTGAATCACTTGTTAAAAAAGGACTTGCATTTACAGAGTGCTTTTCTTGGCTACAGGATATCCCAATATCCCATAGAACTTTAGCCAATGGAGCACTTTTGAAGTTTAGTAACCACAGGAGTCAATTTGTGCTCAGACGGCTACCACAAACAGCAGTGTAATAATGACCTGATTATCTGTGTGATAAAAATTGAACAAACTGCAGATGCTGTAAATCAGAGTGATTCTAAGGTAAAGTCACTCAACCTGAAATGTTAACTCTGATTTCTGTCCACAGATGTTGCCAGACCTGCTGAGCTTTTTCAGCAATATTTGCTTTTGAATCTTCACATGATGTTGAATGAAGAATAACAATTGACAATGATTCCTGGGAGAACTTATTGACTTGTTTAAAATTGAGTCATAAAATATTTCACATCCGCCTATGAGAATGGACAGGTCCTTAATAACTTATTTAGCATATAGCATCTTCAAAAATGTACAGCTCTTTTGCACTAGACCAGAGTGTAGGCATACCATTTACATTCAAGTCTTGAATTGGGGCTCAAACCGACAATCCACTGATTCAAAGGTAAGAAGGTCCAAGCTGCAGTGATCCTCATCAGGGTTGTAGACTAACACGAGAGAGTGTGGAACTGCCCTTTGAATATTGTGAAGTTTCATCAGTATTATTCTCTCTAATTTAACAGGACTCCCTTTGGAGAGTATCAACCATCAGTTTGAACAGGAGCACAGTTGTTATAATTAATCAGAGTTCCAAAGCTGGCATTGCTGCCTCAGAACTCTAGAATTTCAGCTCGTGAACCTATTTCGGGTCCTGACACCCACTTTGGGATATTCTGTGTTAAACTATCTGTCTGCTTGGATAGATAGAAAAAAATCTTGCTATGATGCAATTTCAGACATGAAAATGGGACTTTTCATTATGTTTCACCGTAGTTACAAAATCAGAATATCTAGCTATGATCACATTGCTGTTTGTGCTTGAGTTTGATGACCAGGATCTCAAACTTGAGACTAAGGCCAAGGTTTTGTGAAGGGCAGGTTGTGCCTCACAAACCTTATTGAATTCTTTGAGAAGGTGACTAAGGAGGTGGACGAGGGTAAAGCAGTAGATGTGGTGTATATGGATTTTAGTAAGGCATTTGATAAGGTTCCCCATGGTAGGCTACTGCAAAAAATACGGAGATATGGCATTGAGGGTGCGTTGGAGGTTTGGATTAGGAATTGGCTGGCTGGAAGAAGACAGAGGGTAGTAGTTGATGGTAAAGGTTCATCTTGGAGTGCAGTTACTAGCGGTGTTCCACAAGGATCTGTTTTGGGACCATTGCTGTTTGTCATTTTTATAAATGACTTGGAGGAGGGGCTAGAAGGTTGGGTGAGCAAGTTTGCGGATGAAACGAAAGTCGGTGGAGTTGTTGACAGTGAGGAAGGATGTGGCAGGTTACTGCGGGATATAGATAAGCTGCAGAGCTGGGCAGAAAGGTGGCAAGTGGAGTTCAATGTAGCTAAGTGTGAAGTGATTCACTTTGTAAGAGTAACAAGAAGATGGGGTACTGAGTTGATGGTCGGATACTTGGTAGTGTGGATGAACAGAGGGATCTTGGTGTCCATGTACACAGATCTCTGAAAGTTGCCACCCAGGTAAATAGTGCTGTGAAGAAGGCATATGGCGTACTGGCTTTTATTGGTAGAGGAATTGAGTTCCGGAGTCCTGAGGTCATGTTGCAGTTGTATAAGACTCTGGTGTGGCCGCATCTGGAGAATTGTGTGCAGTTTTGGTCACCATAGTATAGGAAGGATGTGGAGGCACTGGAACGGTGCAGAAGAGGTTTACCAGGAAGTTGCCTGGTATGGTAGGAAGATCATAGGAGGAAAAGCTGAGGCACTTGGGGCTGTTTTCATTGGAGAAAAGAAGGTTTAGGGGTGACTTGATAGAGGTGTACAAGATGATTAGGGGTTTAGATAGGGTTGACCATGAGAACCTTTTTCCACGTATGGAGTCAGCTATTACGAGGAGGCATAGCTTTAAATTAAGGGGTGGTAGGTATAGGACAGATGTTAGGGGTCGATTCTTTACTCAGCGAGTTGTGAGTTCATGGAATGCCCTGCCAGTAACAGTGGTGGACTCTCCCTCTTTATGGGCATTTAAACGGGCATTGGATAGGCATATGGAGGATAGTGGGCTAGTGTAGGTTAGGTGGGCTTGGATCGGCGCAACATCGAGGGCCAAAGGTCCTGTACTGCGCTGTATTTTTCTATGTTCTATGTTTATGAGGCAGTAATCCTCCCTCTCCATATCCTTTAGACATTTGGTCACCGTACAGCAGGCACCTCAAAATGCTGAAGCAGGATCATCAATGATGCCTGAGACAAGATCCTCCAAATCCAATGGCAAGTAAAGTGCTCTATGAGCAGTGTCTCTTCCAAACAAAAATGGCCAGCATTGCTCGACAGGAATTTGATTGCAGCAGGAAGACTGTGGAAGCACTTTAGGGATGTAAAATGAAAAGGCAACTGTTGACTGATGAGACTCCCTGGTCTGTGACTGACCAAAATAGAGAAGATTCATTCAGGAAGAATTGAACACATTGTAAAACATTGTTGGGAGTATTCAGAAATGAAGTTGAGCTGTAGAAGAAAGCAATGATTTACTATTACCATTCACCAGAACTGCTTAGTATTCAGTTGCTTTTGCTGGGTCCTAATTGCATTCCCTGAACTCTGCCATTCAGCAGAGTATGAAATGGGATGTACATAAAAATGATGCAGTGGTCAAGTTGAGACCTCCTATCAGGACACCTAGCCAGTCTGTTCCTGTTCTGGGGGTGCATGATGCTGACATTATGTGAGTGAACTGGAAAATGTTCCTGCTTCCTTCAGTGCTTTAAGGTTGAAAGGGTGGAATCTTCCAAAGTTATTTTGTAAGAACGATGGCAATTTCCAAAATGAGCTGGACACCCCCTCCACTGCAAACTGAAAAGCCTCTGGCCAGGTGGCTTCTCAGCAGATTACTTCTTAGGACAGGGATGCCCCACCCCAGCTGATGCTACCAGCCAATCAGAGGCCAGCACCCACTGTGAGCCACAGTAGTGTGTCAGAAGCTGACGCTGATGGGAATACAGTGATGCCAAAGTCCAACAGCATCGGGCATGATCATTGACATTTCAGGGTGAAATCACAGCATGGAATTCACAGGGTGAGGGGATGTGGAGGCAGTTTTCAGCACTCACTCCCTGTACAACCCCACACCAGTGATCCTGAGTATCCTAGATTCGTGGCTTCTTTTTTTTAACCAGATGTTAAGGTGGCCAGTGTTCATGCCTGATAGCAATAAAGTTAACTGCAATAGTAACAAGAAGACATTCTTAAGTAGTCATTAATTGACCACATAGGACATCAATTGGAAGGTGGAGGCAGGAAGGTGAAGCTGAGGCCTCCCAGCCCAGTGCTAAATTCTTCTGACAGCAGGAAGGTAATGGTAGCATAGCCCAATTACCTTGCCCTCTCACCACTTCCCCATCTCAAGAGGGAACATCACTGTGAAGATTCTAAAACAACACCTGTCCAGCAGGAGAGGGTTGGGCAGAGAGTTTTTTCCCAAAAGCACAGAGAATAAAATTCCTACAATTTAACTCACATTGAAGAGGTTTATGCCTATCTGACATATCCTAAGTGAGTGTCCTGCTTTAGAATTATTACTAGAATATATTATATAAAATACTTTTACTTTAATATAAAAAATGTTGGTCAATTTCTTTCTTTCTGTGAGTTTTCTAACTTTAGTTCCTGATAATAATACACTACAGGATTGAATAAAAATGTATTATCATCAAAGCCAGTTTATTAAAATTATATTTTGAAATTGATATTAAGTGAGTAAATCTTGCTTACTGCAGATCATTTCCACTTTTTGATTATCAAGCCGTTTTGTCTCTGTGTCAGCCGATTTCCCCTCCCTATCTCCATGCTATCATTTCTAACTGACCTACACATGTTTTCATTTAAACATCAGCTTAAAATTCTCATCTTTGTTTCTCTATTTTGTTCCTCCTGATCCTTGTAATCTCCTCCAACCCTACAACACTTTGACATATGCTCCAATGCTTCTGTTTTGACGTCTCTGAATTTGATTTCCTCACTGTTGGAGTCTGCCTAGGCCTCGGGTTCTGCCTCTCTATTTCTCTTACCTCGTTTAAGATGCTCCTTAAAATCTATCTCTTTGATCAAGTTATAGGGCACCCGCCCTGAGATTGCCTTATGTGGCTTACAGTCAAATTTTGCTCATTACGCTCCTGTGAAGCAGCTTTGAATGTTTAATTACATTAAGTGTGCTGTATAAATACAATTGATTGTGGTTGCTTCTCTTTTGCCATGTCCCTAAAGGCTGTCATCAATTCTTTAACAACAATTCCATTGTACAGTGTGCTCACCTACAATTTTTACACTCGCATATTAGCTTTTCAATCTAAAATGGATGATTAATATCTACTGCCTATAGTTTACAGCTGGTTGAATAAATTGAGATTAAAATAAACTGATGCCCTCACTGAAGTCCTTTTCACAGGAATTCTGTTCTTTTGAGCAAACCCATTTACATGTATCAAATTAAACACCTCAACTTGAATTAAATAACCCATAACTCTCTTTTTCCTTTACATCCCCTGACAATAGTCTCATAATAATCTATTGTTATTTCAGAAAGATTTCATTCACATTCTTTTGTTGAACTCTTGGTGAAGGGCGAATAATGGTTTTGTTAGTCTTGAATATCGAGGATCGATTTTCACTCCTGGGTGAATTCAACCTACCAAATAGGAGTGACAGTGTGGAGAACTCGCTGATTAACAGGCTGGGCTTCATTAACCACTGGTTGGCTTCTTAAATAATTAGGGAAGTTTTTTTATTCATTTATGGGACTTAGGCATCGCTGGCTGGCCAGCATTGACAGCCCATCCCTATTTGCCTTGAGAAGGTGGTGCTGAGCTGCCTTCTTGAATCGTTGCATTCCACTTGCTGTGTGAGTTGACCTACAATGCCAGTAAGGTGGGAATTCCAGGATTTTGACCCAATGACTGTGAAAGAATGACGGTATATTTCCAAGTCAGGGTGGTGAGGGGAACTTGCAGGTGGTGCTGTTCTCAAGTATGTTCTGCCCTGTCCTTCTAGATGGAAGTGGTCGTGGGTTTGGAAGGTGTTGTCTGAGGATCTTTGGTGAACTTCTGCAGTGCATGTTGTAGATAGTACAGTCTGCTGCTACTGAGTGCTGGTGGTAAAGGAGTTGAATATTTGTAGATTGGCGCCAATCAAGCGGGTTATTTTGTCCTGGATGGTGTCAAGCTTCTTGAATGTTGTTGGAGCTGCACCGTCCAGGCAAGTGTGGGGTATTCCATCACACTCCTGACTTGTGTCTTGCACATGGTGGATAGATCTTGGGGTGTCTGGAGGTGAGTTATTCACCACAGTATCCCTAGTCTCTGACCTGCTCTTGTAGCTACTGTGTTTATGTGGTGAGTCCAGTTGAGTTACTGGTCAATGGTAACTCAAAGGAGGTTAACAGTGAGGGATTCAGTGATGGTAATACCATTGAATGTCAAGGGGCAGTGGTTAGAGTGTCTCTTATTGGTGATGGTCATTGTCTGGCATTTGTGTGGCGCAAATGTTACTTGCCACTTGTGGGCCCAAGCCTGGATATTGTCCAGATCATGTTGCATTTGAGCACAGACTGCTTCAGTACCTGAGGATTCGCAAATGATGATGAACACTGTGCAATCATCGGCCAACAACCCCACTTCTGACCTTATGGCAGAGGGAAAGTCATTAATGAAACAGATGAAGATTGCTGGGCCTAGGACACTACCCTGAGGGACTCCAGCAGAAATGTCCTGGAGCCAAGATGACTGACCCTCTACAACCACAACCATCTTCCTTTGTGCCAGGTATGACTCTAACCAGTGGAGTGTTTACCCCCAATACCCATTGATTCCAATTTTGCCAGGGCTCCTTGATGCCATATTCGTCAAATGCAGTCTTGATGTCAAAGGCTGTTACTCTCACTTCACCTCTGGAATTCAACTCTTTTGTCCATGTTTGAACCAAGGCTGTAAGGAGATCAGGACCTGAGTGACCCTGGTGAAATCCAAACTGGATGTCACTGAGCAGATTGTTGCTGAGCAGGTGCTGCTTGATAGTACAGTTGATGACACCTTCCATCATTTTACTAATGATGGAGAGTACACTGATTGGGTGGTAATTGGCCGGGTTGGATTTGTCTTGCTTGTTGTGTACAGGACATACCTGGGCAATTTTCCACATTGTCAGGTAGATGCCAATGTTGTAACTGAACTGGAAGCATGTTTTCATAGGAAGTGTGGAGGAAATTTGGAGTTTGATCTCCACTAAATAAAATACAATACAATACAATTCAATACAGCATAGGAACAAGCCCTTTGGCCCACTATGACTAAAGAGTAAAAAATGAGGTCTGCAGATGCTGGAGATCACAGCTGAAAATGTGTTGCTGGTCAAAGCACAGCAGGCCAGGCAGCATCTCAGGAATAGGGAATTCGACGTTTCGAGCATAAGCCCTTCATCAGGAATGAGAGAGAGTAGCCAAGCAGGCTAAGATAAAAGGTAGGGAGGAGGGACTTGGGGGAGGGGCGATGGAGGTGGGATAGGTGGAAGGAGGTCAAGGTGAGGGTGATAGGCCGGAGTGGGGTGGGGGCGGAGAGGTCAGTAAGGAGATTGCAGGTTAGGAGGGCGGTGCTGAATTGAGGGAACCGACTGAGACAAGGTGGGGGGAGGGGAAATGAGGAAACTGGAGAAATCTGAATTCATACCTTGTGGTTGGAGGGTTCCCAGGCGGAAGATGAGGCGCTCCTCCTCCAGCCGTCGTGTTGTTATGTTCTGCCGGTGGAGGAGTCCAAGGACCTGCATGTCCTCGGTGGAGTGGGAGGGAGAGTTAAAGTGTTGAGCCACGGGGTGGTTGGGTTGGTTGGTCCGGGCTGCCCAGAGGTGTTCTCTGAAGCGTTCCGCAAGTAAGCGGCCTGTCTCCCCAATATAGAGGAGGCCACATCGGGTGCAGCGGATGCAATAGATGATGTGTGTGGAGGTACAGGTGAACTTGTGGCGGATATGGAAGGATCCCTTGGGGCCTTGGAGGGAAGTGAGTGTGGAGGTGTGGGCGCAAGTTTTACATTTCCTGCGGTTGCAGGGGAAGGTGCTCATCGGATCCACACCCCCCACCAACCAACCTCCATCCGGGTTTGCAGTTGATGAAGAGGGCAGGGGTTGAAGGCAAAGAGCTGGGATTGTTTTTCTGGGTGTTGCCCTCCACAAAGATCTCCTGATGTTGGTACTTTAGAATCTTTGTGAAAAAAAAAGTGACCAAATCACATATGGACTATTAAAGATGTAGGAGGAGAATTACACTCTGGCTTTCAAAGCCAATCCTATTGACTTTAAGTTTTGCAAAAGCTTTGGGGTTCTTTTGCTCTGGTTTCCCTCTTTCTCTCCTGGTCAAAATAAATCCATTGATCTGGATTTAAAATTTCCATTGGTCCAGTATCGACAACATTTTAGGGGAATTATTTTCACAGAAATTTCTGCTGCCTTTTTTGTGAAACTGAATTGAACAATTTCCCTTCCAAATGACCTTTTTCTAGTTTTATAATTATGTCCTCTTGCCCTCGATTCTTATACCAGAGAAAATAATTTCTTTCTACCTATAATGATGCAAAGTGAAGGGCTGAATGACCATCTCCTGCTCCTAAGTTCTATGTTCCGATGTACCTCATCATATTCTTTTATCATTTTAAATACCTCCCATATACTTTCTGACCTCTCAGAAGTGAAGGTTAAGTTCTTGCAACTGGTCTTCATTGTTGTAAGATGATTCTGCACAATTGTTCATCACGTTGCTTGAGCTCCCTGGTACATTTGCTGTCAGCATCCTCTATTCTGTAGAGACAAAAAAAATCTTCAGATGCTGGAATCCAAAGTAGACAGCAGGAAGTTGGAAGAACACAGCAAGCCAAAGAGCATCAGAAGGTGGAGAAGTCGACATTTCAGGTGTATTCTTTAGGTCCTGAAGAAGGGTTACACCTGAAACGTCGACTTAGAGTCATAGAGGCATAGAGATGTACAGCACGGAAACAGACCCTTCAGTACAACCTGTCCATGCCGACCAGATATCCCAAACTCCTGATGCTGCCTGGCTTGCTGTGTTCTTCCAGCCTTCCTCCTGTCCTCTATTCTGTAGGCATCTTCAGGGCTTGCTTAGCCTCATGTGGTAGAGGCAGATCAGTTGCTAATTTAACAAGAAAAGTCTTAAGATGTTCATTATTGCAATGATAGCAACTATGTGTAATTAAATTAATGGGATAGACATTGTTTCAGAGTCTATGAGAATGACCCAGATGGTAGTTCTTACTCTTCCAAGATTGTAAGCTTGTCTCCCATCATATCTATGTGATATCACAGTGGTTGGTGCTTGAGGCATTCCTCTGCATTCACCCTTTCAGACCCTTACACACTTATACAATATTTCCCTACAAGCTTTTTTTAAAAATTATGAATATGTATATATTTTCTACCCAAGCCTCTGACTTCACAAGTACATGCATTCTGGAGATTTTACTATTTTCCCAGAGCACAGTTTCTTCTGGCCAGGAAGGTTGGCTGGATTAGAGATTATTGAGTTTGGATGTTAATAGATCTCTGAAAGTTGCCACCCAGGTTCATAGGGTTGTTAATAAGGTATTCGGTGTGTTAGCTTTTATTAGTAGAGCGATTGAGTTTCGGAACCATGAGGTCATGCTGCAGCTGTACAAACTTCTGATGTGGCCGCACTTGGAGTATTGCGTATAATTCTGGTCACCACATTATATAAAGGATGTCAAAGCTTTCGAAAGGGTTAGGAGGAGATTTACTAGGATGTTGCCTGATATGGATGGAAGGTCTTACGAGGAAAGGCTGAGGGACTTGAGGCTGTTTCGTTAGAGAAAAGAACGTTGAGAGGTGACTTCGTTGAGACATAAGAGATAACCAGAAGGTTATATACGGTGGACAATGAGAGCCTTTTTCTTTATTTGGCGATGGCTAGCATGAGGGAGCATAGTTTTAAATTGAGGGATGATAGATATAGAATAGATGTCAGAGGCAGTTTCTTTACTCAGAGGCTAGTTGGGGCGTGGAACGAACTGCCTGAAACAGCAGTAGACTCTCCAATTTTAAGGGCATTTAAATGGTGATTGGGTAGATATATGGATGAAATGGAGTAGTGTAAGTTAGCTGGGCTTCAGATTGGTTTCACAGGTTGGTGCAACATCAAGGGGCGAAGGGCCTGTACTGTGCTGTAATATTCTATGTTTTATGATTATTTTACGGACAATGTGAGGTTTGTAACCTGTTTTAAAAGACTTTTTATATTTTCTTTGTTATGGACATCTTTCCTGTTGAAACTGGCAATTATTCTATTGTAACATCTGGAGGAATTTTAATCTCATGAATTTACTTTGCAGAAGATATCTGACCCGTTGACATTTTTTTGGGGTGTCATGCATCACTGGACCAGGCAATATCCTCTTTATGAGTCAAGTGATTACTTCTTGACTGTGTCTTGCTTTTATGGCTTTGGTCATTCTGTCTCAGTGCTAGTTTCCATGAAGTTGTATGCATCTCATCTTCAATCTGTGTGAGCACATTTCTGTTCTCAATCTGCCTGAAAATCTGTGCTGAAGTGAAGAGAGTCTTTACTTCAACTTGTTGCTTATCTTAAACACTTTCATTCACTCCTGGTGGTTCTAACATTGGTGAAACCCAAATTCTCACTTCCCTAGTCATACTTTTTGAGGGCTGCTTTTTGCTTGGCATGATCTCTGTAACTGGTACAAGGGATTCTTCCTGATAGGATAAAAACATTAAATGTTCTGTTTGTACTTCTGTCTCCTCAGTATCTAATATCAGACCTGAATCTGTAATTACTGTTTGTTGACTGTTACGGACCAGGCCAGACCCCCTCAAAATATGATACAAAGGTAACCCAGACCATCAGGTTTCTTACTTTCAAGGCAGGTGTGAAGTGGTCAAACCAGCACTCATTTGAACCACAAAACAGAATTCACTTAAACATTACAGTTGAAACACAAACAAAAGAAAGCAGAATTTAGAATAACTGAACTATTGGAAAACTTAACCAACCCAATACAGTTACCATAACTCATTAACTGTTCCAATACAGTAACATCCTATAAACATGCCCCTTGGCAAAAAGGTAAATTCAAACACAGATTCTTACAGGCGGGAGGGAAAAACATCCAGAGAGAGATTTCAGAGGAAGTCAGAGGAATCATGTCCTGAATCTTGCAATATTTCTGGGTTCACACATCTTGTGACTGCTACGACTAAAAACAAACTAGAAAAAACCTGAACTGGGAGAACTGGCTACTCCCCTTCCATTGTTAAACTAGACTCTTTCGTGCATCTGCCATTATGATCTCTCTTTAAAAAAAAGGACAAAATAACCCTTTTAAACTGACAGTATCATCTCATGACCAAGATGTATTACCCTCTGAGTTATCTCTGATTAAGATTTACTGATGAGTTCATTGGCTATAAGTACTGATGAGTTCATTGGCTATAAGCTTGTGGTTTCTTGCAAATCTTATAGATTCTTACAGTCTGCGTATTCTTCTGTTTTGATAGCAGTGGAAAATATTTCTGTCAATCCAGTACACTCACAGGTTTCCATCTTGCTGACAGTATGAAACAAGTTTCTTTTGGAAACAAAGTTAACGTCATTGGAGTTTATTGGGTATACTATCTGATAACATAGTAGCACTTGTACATAAGTCAAATTTTAAATTAGTGAGTTGTCCATTGACTTGAATATCCTCCTGCCAAACACTAGGTCTGAATCACCTATTTCCCCCTAGGAATTTCTTTGGCCTTTCTCCTATTTTAACCTGAAAAACTTCATGATCTATTTTGTGTGACTATTTGACTTGCTCTGTCACTGTGTCCTACATCATCAGCACATTTTCTGAAAGTGACCTATTGTTTTACAACTAAAGCATTTTCAAAAATAATATTTTCTTGCTCCATTGTACCAACACTGCCTATTAGTATCTGGTGTCTGTCCTACTCACTGTATTTGTTTTTCATGTGTCTTTAGGGGTTTTGTACATCATCAGTTGAATTAATTCCATTGATCTATGATAATAATGTGGAGGTGTCAGTGTTGGATTGGGGTGGACAAGGTCAGAAGTCACATGACACCAGATCATCAGGAAGACGTAGTGCTCTGAAAGCTTGTGATTTTCAAATAAACTTGTTGGACTATAACCTGGTGTTGTATGACTTCTGACCTTGATCTGTGAAAAGATTGATCTTCTCTTCTTCCAGTTGATCTGTGCTGCTTCTGGACTTCTGGTTCACTTACCATTGCATGGCTTCCTTTGAAGCCAAATCTTCTTTTGACAGTAATAAATCTGACAAAGACTCATTAGCAAGTCCAGCAATAATTCTGTCTCAGATGAGTTCTGACATTACGTTAGAATGGTCACATTGTTCCACTAATTTGTAGAGATTCTTAATAAATTATTTATGGATTCCTCTGGATGCTGAATGTTTCTATTAAATCTTGCTTTTTTCAGAAATTTATTTGTTCTGAGATTAAAGTAATTGTCAAAACCTTTCAGAACTTCATCAAAAATATCTGTTCTTTCACACCTTTGTGAACAATAACATCATCACTTTTACTCCAATTATATACCAAAGTGCATTTACTTCTTCGGCTTCTGATTTAATAGCTAATTTGGAAGCAATTCTGTTTCTTAGAACGATTTTCATCATGATGCACAACTCAATATTCTATTTCTGACTTCTCTGAAATTAAATCTTCCTCACAAATACTATTTCTGCTGCTATGTTATTTTAATGTGTTAATTTATTTTCCTTGCTTCAAAGAATCTTAATGCTGCTATAGTGATTTTGCTATTGTGTACAGCTTTTCAGGAATATTTCCCACATTCCTGTGGCCAAAATGGAAGATTCCCACTTTCTGAAAGTGAATGGGGCAATTCTTACTTTTTGAATGTCTTCTCTGGAATATCACTAACCGAGGCCTTAGTAAAACAACTTCCTTATCCTTCATTGCTTTAATGAATGAATCCCTCTGCCTGTGGCTTCAATAACAATTTCCATTCTCTTAATGACTTTACTAAATGAATCTAGTTCTTCAGGACTCTATAAAAAGAATCCTGCTTCTTTAATGGGTTTTTCCCAGATGATTCACACTGTCTGTGATCCTAACTACAATTCTTATTGCAATTACAGTGTTTTCCTGAATGAATCCTGCTGTGTGCAGTTTAAATAAATGATTCCCACTTTTAATCTGATTTAGGTGATGGATTTCCTGCCTTTTCTGCAACCCCAATCGTCTTTTAACTTTCTTCTTCTGTCAGACTGTCTGCTTAGGCTTCCAAATTGCTGTTTTATCACTTTAATTCTGGCTTTGTGACTTCTCTAGGTCTGCACTCTCTTTCTAAATTGCTTCTTTAGTAATTGATTTTCCATCGTGTAGCTGCGCCTCATGGTGCCTGTGGAGAAATGCTTAGTCTGTACTCTCAGTACCTTGCCTACTTCTAGCTTTCACAGCTTGTGAATTGCACTTTTTATTTATGTTTTTCCCATTGTCACAAAGGATTTCAACTCTACTTATGGAGCCTCCAATGTCAGTTCATTCTCCAGCTGAACTCTGACTTAAGTCCATTCCTGCAGACTCATTGCAATCTATAATTGCCTTGGTATGACCAGTGCTACAATTCCATGGAACTCCTAGCCATTGCGCATCTTTTAATGAGTCTAAAAGGCTCTTTTTAGCATCAATGGCAGATTCTGTATTCTAGACTATTACTATGTGGTTCTATTTTCTAGGGTACATGAATGTTCAGCTGTTCCTGCTACTGAGTGTCTACATGAGCAGTCTCTCTACTGCCAGCATTTAGGAGGCAATGCAGTAAAGTTTGCATTGCCTGTCTCCATGTTGCAAGGTGGATCCTCTCCAAAGCTCATTGTTATGTCAGCAATTTGGTAGATTTGATGCCACTATGTGTTTTCCTAGTACTCTTTGTCACCTAGTTTGGATTCACGGAAGCCCATATTGGGTTCTGCTACTCAGCTTCTGCCCTTATTACAGCTTTGGTTCAACCATAGACAAAAAACCGAATTCCAGACGTGAGGGTCACTGTCCTTAGATTAGATTCCCTACACATGGAAACAGGCCCTTCAGCCCAAAACGTCCACACCAACCCTCTGAAGAGTAACCCACCCATACCCATATTTACCCCTGACATTATGGGCAATTTAGCACAGCCAATTCACCTGACCTACACATCTTTGGATTGTGGGAGGAAACTGAAGCACCCAGAGGA
This sequence comes from Hemiscyllium ocellatum, assembly GCF_020745735.1. Classification (NCBI taxonomy): domain Eukaryota; kingdom Metazoa; phylum Chordata; class Chondrichthyes; order Orectolobiformes; family Hemiscylliidae; genus Hemiscyllium; species Hemiscyllium ocellatum. The sequence continues at coordinate 8,593,450 of NC_083428.1, read as the reverse complement.
AACCCACACTGACACGGGGAGATTGTGTAAACTCCACACAGACAGTTGCTCGAGGTGGGAATTAAACTGGGTCTCTGGCACTGTGAGGCAGCAGTGCTAACCAGTGAGCCACCATGCCACCTATAACCAAGAGTACAACCCTGAAAAAATAAGGCTGCATTCAGCTGAGTGTGGCATCAAGGGACCCCAGCAAAACTGGAATCAATGGGAATTCAGAGTGAACTCTTTCCTGGTTGGAATCATGCCTGGCATATAGGAATATAGTTGTGGTTGAGTTAGGGGAGGTCAGTTATCTCAACTCCAAGAATGTCTCTGCAGGTGTTAGACAGGGTAGTGTCTTAGGCCCAAACAATTCAGCTGCTGCATCAATGAACTTCCCTGCAGCATAAAGTCAGAAGTGGGGATGATGATTGCACAATATTCAGCAGCCTTTAACGGCAGTTGCTCAAGAAGATAGTTCATCACCACTTTCTCAAGAGCAAATAGGGATGGGCAATAAATGCTGACCAACTAGTGATGTCACTCAAGTAATTACAAAATGTAGTAGAGACAGACAACTTGTTAGTCTAATAAGACAAAGCGCTTGTCTCAAGCAAGATTAGTTTATTGCATGATAATAACTGTGTAAATTGCATTACAGATGTCTTTCATTAAATTGATAAACTTTGTTACAGAAACTATGACATTGTGAAGTTAGTGGTGCGGGTGGATAAGGGGGCAGATGACTTTCAAAGCAGAGAAGTGTGAGGCGATGCACTTTGATAGGGAGAACAACAAAAGACAGCACAAAATAGGAGCTGAAATTCTAAGGGACATGCAGGAGCAGAGGATCTGGATGTATATGTGCACACATCATAGAAAGTGGCAGGGTAGAGGAGAAAACATTTAATGAAGTGTACAGTGTCCTCAGCTTTACTAATAGGAGCATACAGTACAAACAAGAGCAAGGAGATGATGTTGTATTCATATAAGATGCTTGTTAGACATCAGTGGAGTAGGTGTAGAGTGTGGCCACCACATTATAGGAAAGATGTGAATGCAATGGAGAGAGTGCAGAAGCAATTTACAAGAATACTTCCAGGAATGAGAACCTTCAATTATGAGGATAGATTGAAGAAGTTGTGACCAGTCTCCTTGGAGAGAAGAAAGCTGAGAGGAGACCTGATAGAGGTTTTCAAAATCATGAGTGGGCTGTATAGAGTAGATAGGGAGAAGCTTGTGAAAGGGACAAGAATGAGAAGGCATAGACTTAAATTGATGTGCACAAGAAGTAAAGGTGATATAAGAAAAACATTTTCACACAACAAATAGTTAGGTTATGTAATGCATTGCCTGGAAGTATGGCGGAGACATGATTAATTGAGGCATTCAAGAAGGCATTGGATGATTAGTTGAATAGAAATAATATGCAAAGGTATGGGAAAAAGAAGGAGATTGGCACTAGGTAATGGTGCTCATTTGAAGAGTCAGTGAAGGCACAATGGGCCAAATGGCCACATTCTATCTTGAAACAATGTAGCCATTCTGTGAAAACTCAAATGGTAGATTTACTCTTTCAACATCCTAAGCTGTTCTCCACTGTGTCTACATTACAATAGGATCATGGGAGGCACATAACGCACTGTTAACTATTAACCTTTCAGACTCTTACGAACATCATAATTTGATCTGTTAAGCCCCAATGTTATCTTAGTGAATAGATGAAAACTGTTTTTGTATGATGTCATTTTTTATTTTTGCATTTTGGAATTTCAGCCCTCCAGAGACCAAAATTTGTATTTTTTTGACTCCAACAGTTTAATGTTTCCCTTTGTGTTTAAGAGTGGCCTTTCATATTTAAATGTCAAAAGCAGATACAGTATTCCTCATATTCATTATTCAGACTTACTCATCAGGAAAGAACCTTCAGAAATACCTAAACATCAACAATTCTGTATTGCACCTGTATGTTATAATTATGTCGACTTTATTATTTTGTAAATTAGCATCTGAATGCGCTGAAACTTGAACTTTGGGAGTGCCAGACTAGGAGAAGGAAGGAAGGCACACGTCAGAGGAGTTACTAAATAGTATTATTTAATCCCTTCTCATCCAAAATTGTGCATGGAAACATTGGTCTTGGCAGAACTTTGGCTACTCCTCTGAGTTAATACAAATACACTGCAATACATTTCCTCTGGTTTCTGAATGGTTTGGCACTGCTGGGAGAATGGGAAATGGAAATAGTGGTGAGGTAGGAAGGAGTCTTTATTTTTCTGATGTTGCACTTGAGTTCTTCTGTCAAGATAATTTATGGGTAGCTGTACATTGTATCTATCCCATGGGCTTGGTTTACCCGCTAATGCTTTGTACTGTGAAAAATGTTTGATTATTTCCGTACTTGACATTCTCCACCTTGATGAATAATGCAATGCATGAAAATGTACAAATATACTCACAGACACAACTACACTGATATCCATATGCACAAATGCATCCACATTGATTCATATTATCACCTACATAGCCACACTGTCTATGTTCCTAAATATTCAACCACACTGATATACAGACTTGTAAACATATCCATATTTATTTTCCAAACTTCCCTAACAACTTTATGGGTGTATCTGCACCACAAGGACGTAAATGTCAAGAACACAGCTCACCACCATCTTCACAAAGGCAATTAAGTTTGCCAGCAGTGCCCATATCCTATCAATGAATTTTTAAAATCCTCAACTACTTCCACACAGATTTTCGTGCCCTCAGATAGGCCCAGCTGCTTTACATACCCATGTCTGTATTCAAACTGACTCCCACTGAGTTCTTGGCAATTATTTGACAGGAATCTGGAAGGGGCTATCCTGTTTGTGAGAGTCAGTTTTTCAATAGGTTTCTTTCAGACTTTTCTCTTTCCCTTTCAATCTACATGAGATAAAATTGACCTCAAATGTTTGGGATAAGATCTTCCATTAGGCATTTTAAGTATTTTGATTTTGTTGTATTTTGAATTGCAGTAAGGAAAGAGAAAAGTCTAAGGAAGCAGATTGAAAAGCTGACTATAGTGTTCTACCTCAGGCAACACATGAAATACTTTCCAAACAGCTTGTTTTGCAGACACTTCAGTTCACATCATTGAAGTAGCTGGAAACATATCAGCCAGAGGGAGCAATCAACTGTCAATTTCTTAAAGCTCAGCCCTGCTACTTCTCTCTCTGTTTAACATCTCTTTCTTCTCTGTTATTCTCAATCTGCTTTACTCTTCCATATATCAATCCTCTCTCTCTTTCTGCATTCTTTCTACCCACCTTTCTCTTTCCTCCATTTATCCTGTCCTGCTCTTTCACTGTATTCATCTTGACCATTAACCTCCTCCTCTTCCATAGTGGCTTTCTATCTTAATTTCTATCTCTGACTCTCTACTCCATCCACTAGTCTCTTGTTTTTCTTTAGCTGTGTTTTATGGAATATATTTATCTTTTTTTTATAGTTTATAAGTGCTGATGTGGGTGAGTGAGTGTATCCTAGATATTCACACATTAAGTAATTCTGTCACATTACTTCATTTATACCATTTGATATAATAAACAATGTGGAAAAGGTGGATGTAAAAATAGTTATTTAATGCTAAATTTAGAGATCATGTGAAAGGGATGAATATTCAAATGAGGAAGATATAAATTTAGAAGCTATGTCAGGAAGTTTTTAATTGGAAAAGTGATTGGCCCAATGATCTTCTGGATAGGTATTTAGAAGAAAAAAAGCAATAAAATTAAAACAGCTTGTTTTTACATTATGTAACTGCATAATGACAAAGCTTGCTTAAAAGGTATGTTTGAAGGAACATGTTCAGGAGAACAGAAAGCTGGAGAAACGTAGGGAGAGAATTCCAGAATCTAGGATTTCAGCAACTGAAAATCATGGGTCACAGTAATTAGGGAATGCACAATAAGCCAGAATTAGTGGAACACAGACATCCCAAAAGTTATAGGCTAGAGAAGGTACAGAATTAAGGACTGGAAAAGGGATGGAAAAATGTAAATACAAGGGACCAAATTTTAAACCTAATGCATTGCTGGACTATGAACAAATGTAGGTCAGTTAGTATAGGAGTGAGAGTGACTGAAAGACCAACATGAATGAAGCTTTTAGCAGCAGCTGAGGTGAAGGAGACAATGAATTTTGTGACAGTGGGAGGTGCCAGGTTTTAGTGATGGAAAGGATATGATAGTCAAAGGTTCAGCTTAGGGTCAGATTGGATGCCAAAGCTGCAGATAGTTCAAACTCATTTAAGAATCATTTTCCTGGTGTGTCGGAGGCTGAGGGGTGACCTTATAGAGGTTTATAAAATCATGAGGGGCACGGATAGGATAAATAGACAAGATATGGAAGTGCTAGTTTTGGACTAGGTATACAAAGTTAAAGATCACACAACACCAGGTTATAGTCCAACAGGTCTATTTGGAAGCACTAGCTTTCGGAGCACTACTCCTACATCAGGAGGTTGTCACCTGCTGAAGTAGCAACACTCCAAAATCTAGTACTTCTGAATGAATCTGTTGGTCTATAACCTGGTGTTGTGTAAATAGACAAGATTTTTTTCCTGGGTTGGGAAAATCTAGAACTAGAGGGCATAGGTTTAGGGTGAGAGGGGAATGGTTTAAAAGGGACCTAAGGGGCAACTTTTCACACAAAGGGTGGTGCATGTATGGAATGAGTAGAAGTGATGGAGGCTTGTACAATTACAACATTTAAAAGGCCTCTGGATGGGTACACGAATAGGAAGATTTTAGGGGAACATGGGCCAAGTGCTGGCAAATGGGACTAGATTAATTTAGGATATCTGGTTGGAATGGACGAGTGGGACCAAAGGGTCCGTTTCTGTGCTATACATCTCTATGACTCCATGACTCTAAATGATGGAATGGCATGATTGGAAGGTCTTCTGGGCCTGAATGGTTTTCCTTACCTATGTTATATAAGATTGGTCAAATAAACAGAGTAGAGAGATCTTGCTGGAGCAGTAAATGTTAAACTCAGTCCTGTCAAAATCTGTATCACTATTCAATAAAAACAGAAATTGCTGGAAAAACTCAGCAGAAATAGCAGCATCTGTGAAGATAGAAAAACAAAGTTGATGTCTTGAGTTGATGATGAATTCTTCAGAACTGAAAGAAAGCAGACATGGGATTGCTTTTATATCATTGCAAGGGTTGGGATAGATTGTGAGAACAAAAGGGAAGGTTTGGGTATAGAGTAGAGAATGGAAGAGATTGAACGACAAAGATGCAATGGAACAAAAGGCAAAGGGAGTGATAATTGTGGTAAAGAGACAAACCTTTGTCAGAGGTAAGGGTAAATTGCAGAATACTTACTAGTTGTGTCTGAAAACAAAAAGCATAAAAGATAAGACTCAAACTGGCAGTTGGCAACAACAGATATCAAAAAGGGCCATAGATCACCATCTGATTGATAATTCTTGATGTCACAAGGAATTAAGGGCTACAGAGAGAATGCTGGTAAGTGGAGCTGAAATGCCCATCAGCCATGATTGAATGGCGGAGTGGACTCGATGAGCCGAATGGCCTTACTTCCACTCCTGTGTCTTATGGTCTTATGAAGTAGATGAACTTAGTGTTGAACCAAGCTGTAAAGTGCCTAATCAGACTTTGAGGTGCAGTTCTTGAAACTTGTGCTGAGCTTCACAGGACTACAAAGGTCAAGCATGACAGCAAGTTAATGAACTGAAGGGCAAACAACAGAAGCTCACAATCAAGCTTGGGAATTGAGTGGAAACATTCCATAGTCACCCAATCTGCATTTTGTCTCCCAGCGCAGTGGAGACTGGCAAGTTAGTGGCAAGTACAATATATTAAATTGAAGGAAGACATGAGTAAGATGCTGCTTCATCTGGAAGAAGTGTTTGAGGTATTGGACAGTGCAGAAAGAAAGGTATGGGTAGGTATTACATAGTCCTGTGCCATGGGAAAAGTTTTTATGAGTAAAAGTTGAACAGGTTGGGTCAATATCAATGGAGTTTAATTGAATGAGAGATGGTCTTATTGAAATATATAAGGTCATGGTGGGACTTGGCAGGAAGGATGCTGAAAGGATGTGTCCCCTTATGGGACAGACTAGTACTAGCGGACAAAGCTAAGGGGTCTCCTATTTCAAACTAAAATGAGGAGAATTCATTTTCTCTGAAAAGGCTCTGAGTCTGTGAAATTCCCTTCCTAGAGATTAATGGAGGCAGAGTCATTGAATATTTTTAACCAAGAGCTGTATAACTTCTTAACTAACTAAGGAGTCAATAATTATCAAGGATAGGCAGAAAAGAAAAGTTAAGACCACAATCAGACCAGGAATGTTCTTATTGAATGGTGGACTTGACGAGCCAAATAGAACATAGAACATAGGAAATAGAACAGTATAGCACACGGACGGGCCCTTCAATCCATGATGTTGTGCCAAATACGGCACCAAATTAAACTAATCCCTTCTGCCTGCCCTTCGTCCATATCCCTCCATTCCATGTATAGTCAACTTCCAAGTGGCCTACTTCAGTTCATAATTTGTATGTTTGTATGTTTGAAAGGGGATAAGTGTAGGGAGTGATGCAAATTGATCAGGTTGTCACTATTACTATCTCTCCTCTGTCAATTTATGCATCAAAGCTGTGTTCATGTGACAGTAATTTATTGATGTGTAATGGATTGACTAAAGACACAATGTCCCTGCAAGCCTGCATTGAATTCAAGTCATCCTGATGTGCCATTATTGCAAACTCTTCAGGGCATCTAATACAAATGGAAATATTTGTTTCTCTTTTCTTCTGCTCTGCCTGCCTCTGTATTTCATTTTAAACTTGAGTACAAGAAAAAAAGCAGCATTTTTATAACCAGCGGCATATGGTTGACAGCTGCATCTTACATATAAAGTATTTCCATCTTATCTTTTGTCTCGAAGGAGCAGGAACCACAATGGAACCCTGTGACAATGATGACTATTTGTGCTTAAGGGTTTTGGACTGTAATGCTTCCTTCACACAAAAACTTTATTTCTGGAGCAGAAAATAATGTTTAGAAATTGGACATTGCAGATACAGGCATCAACTTTTAAATTCTGGCTTATTGCTGTAAAAGTGACAGACTGAACTGCGGCAGGTTTAGCATCAGAAATTCAACTTAGAAAATAAGAGTTTGAACATATTCGAACTTGGTGCATTGACAGCCTGTGGGTAATCTGCAACATCTAAACTCAGAAAGCTCATCCCTAAAGTCCATGGACCACAGTCCTAATTGGACTCATAATTCTAGTTTGTTTAGTTCACATTGTCACCAATGTAGGAGTGATTAAAATAGGAGATGTGTGAGGGCAGAATTGGAAGTTTGCAGAGATCTCCGAGGGTGCAGCGATGGAATAGGTTGCACATAATTGGGAAATCCAAATGAATTATAACCAAAGATAAGAATTTTAAATTTAAGGCATTATCAGACCAGGAAATGGCCTAAGTCAGCGAGAAACAAACACAGAAATTGCTGGAAAAGCTCAACAGTTCTGGCAGCATCTGTGAAGAGAAATCAGAGTTAACATTTTGAGTCAACTGAGACTTCCTCAGAGCTTCCTCATTTCTGATGAAGGGTCACTTGACATGAAATGTTAACTCTGATTTCTCTCCACAGATACTACCAGACCTGCTGAGCTTTTCCGGCAATTTCTGATTTTGTTTTCCTAATTTACAGTATTTGAAGTTCTTTTGGTTTTTAAAAGTCAGCGGGCACAGGAGTGAGGGGTGAACAATATTATGACCAATTACAACAAATCCTGGTGGGTAATCATTGAACAACAGCTGAGTGTTTTTAAGATAAGACAAGGGAAAATCAATCAACATTAAAAGCTAAAGGAAAGGAATTAAAAGTAATTACTAGTTGTTGTATAGAAACTACTCATTCACTTCTAGATAGGTCGAAGCTCTCCAGAGATTTAATATTCAGTCGATCACAAGGGACAAACATTATCGATAGAACTCTCTCTTGCTACGTTTTATGAAGATGGAGCTTTAGGCTGCAGTCAGAGCAGTGAGAGTGATGGGAAGACAACAGACTGCATTGATTGCTGAGATAGTTGTAAAGAAATGTTAGGAAGTAGCTCATCAATCAATCAAGTATAGTAAGAAGTAAGCTTAAACTGAGAAATTAGATTGGGCATAACAAACATATAATGGGAATCTAATTAAATGTAACTATTTAATGATTCTTCTGCTCAGGCCTGTGGTACCTTTCACCTGCATCATTGGAACATACTGGCACTATAGTAACCTGTAAGGCTCAGTTTTTCTGCTCAGTTGTTGATGGGATGGATGCTAATCCTACTCAATGCATTTGGCAAACACCCCCAATCGTATTTTGCTTCTGTTCAAGTCTGCAGAGCAATTTTGGACAAAGTAACAAAGAGCCACCAGTCCCTCAGTAATGAATCCCTAACACAACTAAGCAAGAGGGAAGAAAATGGCAGAAATTTGGAATGAAGGTTATTTGGATGAAACTTAGCATAGTTGACCATTTTTCTACGTACATGATCAGTTTTCTTGTTGTTTTGATTCACATTCTGATTTGTTCATTGAATTGACACAGTCCTCCTGTCTCCTCACCACAAGACCAGTTTATTCAGTCAAGACAATGGATTGTAACTGAGACATCCTGGCTATGAACTACATGACATGGATGATTTAAATGCAGTGTCCTTGGAGTCCTAGCTTCGTGTCCTTCCTAAATGTCCCATTCCTTCAATATTCAGGTCTGAATCTATGTCATTCTGCAGCCATGTCTCTTTAATGGCTATCAGATCACATTTAATTTTCTATTTGTGATGTCTGTTTATCTGTTTTGTTCTGAATGATAATATGGTACTTTCAGTTTTACCCTTTTCATACTTTTGTAACCTCTAGATCTGTTGATTTATTTTTAGATTCGTACTCTTTAGGAGAGGAAATGTTCTGGGGACTGGGTTCAAATCCTGTGAATAAAAAATCTGGAATTAAGAATTTAATGATGCTCATGGGACCATTGTCAATTGTTGGAAAAACCCATGTGATTCAGGAATGTCCTTGAGGTAAGGAAATCTACCATCCTTACCTGATCTGCCTACATGTAACTTCAGATCCACAGTAATGTGGTTGCCTCTTTACTGCCATCTGGGTGATTAGGGATGAGCAATAAATACTGGCATAGCCAGTGATGTCCCCATCCCATCAATAATTTTTTTAAAATGCTCAAACGTAAGTTTAACTCTATAGATTCAGGATGAGAAGATTTGAGTCAGCAGAGATTGTTAACACTGTGTTTGTATCATATTTGATCATTCAACTCACTTCACTCAGGTTGATTGAATCAATAGATGTAGTAATGAGAATGTCATCTGTAGAAGGTCACATGAATATAATATCTGAACTAATAAACAAAGGCAACATTGGTGAAGAAATCAAAATTATTCTAGCAGGAGGATCAGTAACCAGAATATTTTTATGTGCTCAGAGCTGTTGTAATCTGAATGTCCTGTCTGTGAAGAACAGTTTCAATAGTGATATTCAACAGGGAATTGGACATATATTTGAAAAGGTTAAACTATTTCAATGCTTTGTGAAAAGAACAAGGGAGTGGGACTAATTAAACAAGAACCAGCAGAGATGTATGAGGTTAAGTGACCTCCTTCTGACCTGAAAAGTTCTTTGGGGACAAATTTTATCAAATTGTTTGGGTTCTAAAGGTCCATAAATGTGGTTAAGATGGGGTCATAAGTGTAGAAGAATAAAAGGATCTGGGGTGGAGATAAACACACATTACTAAAGTAGCATTACATCAGCCAATGCCCCAGACATCTGCATCACCATCCTTGTATATCCTGCCACAAGGCGAGAACGAATCAATCTTCTCTATACTGCCTCATCCTTTAAAATTGGACAAAGTTTTCCAGATTGGGTGTAACAAAGGCCCTTTATAATTGGAGCAAAATTTCTGCACTGCTGCCTGTTTGCAATAAAAGTCATCATATCATTTGCTTCCTAATTGCTTGCTGTATCTCTAACCTAACTTCCTATATTCCGTGTACAAGCTCAAGGGATGAGCTCACCCAGGTCTCATTGGAATCAACATTTAGAGGTTTCACGCCTTAAAAAATTCTGTTTTCAATTCTTTTGACCAAACTAAGTAACTTCAGACATCTCCCCAGTTATACTCCATCTTCCATTTGTTGTCCATTCACAATTTTTTTTCAGCCTCTCTATGTGCATGACACAGCTTATATTTCCACATACTTTACAATCATCAGCAAACTTACATACTTCATTATATTGAGTTCTGAAAGAGTAAATTGTACTCCAAATGTTAACTCTGTTTCTCCCTCCATGGATGATATCAGGTCTCCTGAGTTTCTCCAGTACTTTTGTATTTTTTAAATATAATTTTAGGTACATTACTCTCTGCCCTTCACCTAAATGATTAACATAGATTGTAAAGGCTAATCTTTGTAGCTTCTCTTCTTCTTCTTAGGTCTTTCCTCAAGACCGAGAATGACCTGTTTCTACTCCAGAGTTATGGGTCCTTAGGTGAGTAAATGTCCAGTGACAGATCTGCACATTTTCTTACAGGTAAAGAATGGGGTGATCAGACATTTGCATAGCCCTTCCATGATGTGTGTTTAACCTCTACCTGGGCCTGTTAGAAATGCTCAGGATCGTTTGAGTGGTCTTGGGCATGAAATTCCCATAGGTTGGTGAAGATGTTGTATCTCTTCAAGAAGGCTTTGAGGATGCCCTTGAACAATTTTCTCTGTCCTCCAGGTCACTGCTTACTGTGACAAAGCTCACAGTAGAGAGCTTGTTTTGGAAGTCTTGATGGTGAGCATGCAGCCAATGCTGCCTGCCCAACACAGCTGACTAGCCAGTGTGGGGTTGTTGGTTTCAAGGGACACTGATGTTAGAATCCTTGTCCTGCCATTGTTTTTAGAGAATTTTACAGAGGCAGTACTGGTAATATTTCTTTTGGGATTTAAGACCCTCTTAGCATTCTACTAGTCTCCACTTACCAACTTGAAAAATCTCTGCTAATACCTACTCTTTGTTTCCTGTCAGTTAATTAGTTCTCTTTTTATAATTATACATTAATGCCAACAGCATGAGCCCTTTCCTTGATTATTCATCTTTTGAGTGGCATAATATTGAGTGTCTTTTGTAAATGTAATTGTACTACACAGCTGCTTGGACAATGGCATAACTGGGCCATAGGGCCTGTTTCTAGGCTGTAAGTATTTTACAATTTCATGTGTAATACATTAGATGAGGCCTAAGCAGTGATGGTTTACCTATGCTTACTTCCCAGATCATATGAAAAGCAGGACATTCTGATTTATGAATTGAAGTTACACCTTCAGCATTGTCTAAATTGCCATATTTGAGCATGGTCAGCAGTTGCCAGCCCTTTTTAAATTCATTTGTGAAACGTGAATGTCACTGTCAAAATCATCATTCGCCATCTCTAATCGCCTCTGAGAAGATGTGATGATCCACCTTCTTTAATATAATTGAGAGTTGGAAGTTAACCATATTGTCATAGGTCTGGACTCACAAATAGGTCAAGTACATTTCCCTCCCTAAAGGGCATTGCTGAACCCAAATGTCCTCTATGTCTATCTTGTGGTTTCACGGTCACTATTACTGACATGAATGCTTTAATATCATCTTTATTTACTATATTTTTCTGAATATAATACACACTCAAATATAATGCACACGTAAGTGTTCATGATAAAAGAGTCAAATTTACTTAGATATCAGCAAAAGTAACTATTTTGATAAATAAGTTGTCAGCAACCCTGACTGAGCTAAAGGTTCCATTCCCACCCTATATTGCTGAACGGTCACTTCTCGAATTTCAGCAAAACATACCAACTGTCAAGTGCACCAAACAAATGGGCAGTGTTTATTAATCAACTGAACATAGATGTGACATGCAGACATGTTTCTTTGGCTAGCTTGGAACATTTAGGTATATGTGCAAGGCTTTCATAAGTCTTCTGTATAAGTACACTTTGAACTTTGTTTATTCAGTTTTGGCATTTATAAACTCATTCCATTCTTGTTTTTGCCCTAGAAACAGACATAAAAAAGAAATTCCATTGAAAAAGGGCATTTATATAAGAGTATATTATTATACGTAAGGCATCTGGAAAGATTTTCCATGGCCGTTCCTTCGATGGATCAGACAGTAAACGCAATCTTAAATGCACCAAACAGACCAGGTGGTTCCAGATTTGATCCTGAATTTGCTCAAGGGGCTAACTGCACACTCCTTTTTTAATGAAACCTCCACCAAATCATCTACATCTCACACTCCTATTCTTATGTTCCTATACATTCCTGTCTCAGTTGTGTTAATATTTTGGGTAGTTCAATTGCAGTATGAAAAGGAGGAACACTGAAACAAGCTTCCTGCTCAAATGACTGTCCTGTGACAAGGTATATCTGTGTGTTTGTCTGTGTGTGTGTATGTGCATGTGTCATTTTAGGCTGCAAAATAAACTATTTCCAGTTGATGCCATGCATCCTTACTTCCAGATTTTCTTTCAGAAAAGTGCATATTATATTTGCAAAATTAGTGCAATTAACTGAATTTAAATTCCCCAGCTGCATTAGTGAGGTTGAACTCATGTCTCTGGAGTCTTATTAACCACTATATTACCTTACACCTAATCAATATGAGAAGGAGGGGGGAGGACTAATATAGCTAAATTGAATCCACACTTTTGTTTAATGTTCATATACACACTGTTCTCACACTCACACACACACATTTCAGGACAGTAACTTGAGCAGGAACTCTGTTTCTCTTCCCACCTTCATAAAGCCGAGGTTCTGAGCCAATTGAAACATTCAAAACGCTAACACAGCTGGGATAGAAACACAAGCTGCAATTAGACACTTGAACAAATTCAGCATAAACGAGAAATAAAATCTGGAGCCATCCTGTCTATTTGGTTCAGTTTTATATTGTCATTACTATCTGATACATTGGAGAAGCAGCCAAGGAATTTTTCCATATATTCCCTTTCAATCTTTCACAGTCTTAGATTTGTATTCTATTTACATCTCCTGAATGTACCAGTCAACCACTATTGTGATCCATGGGAATAGTTGTGTAAAAGATTTTATAGGTTATTAACTTTCAAAGGACTATGCTAGTGGCTAATTTGTAACATTGACAAACTAAGGACAGGCTGAGACTGTGTGTAGTCTGGAAGTAAATAGCGCAATTATTATATTAATAATTTCTGTTAGCATATTGCCAAAAATGATTTAATATAATTCACTGCCTTGAATATTGTTTTTATCAAATTCAACTTAACCCGATATGTAGAGGATATTATCATTAAAAATGGGAATATTTAATGATAATGTTCTCCGATAATTAAACACCTTCTATCCCACCATCCCATTATTCTGACTGCCACTTCATATATTCCCCATCTCGCTTCATCCCATAATATGTAGCCATGCCCACTGACTTGTGGATCCCAGGTTCTGGAATTCACATCCCAAATTCCTCTACTTTATCACCTCTCTATTATCCTCTAAAATTTGCATAACAACCCACCTGTTTCAAGCAAATCTTTGGTCACCTCCATTCTGCTACTGCTTTCTTTTGCTCAGTAGCCATTAGCACTTGATTACCTCTCAGTTGGGCATTTTGGAACACCTCAATGTGAGAGATTCTATATGAATGTAAGTGGACTGTCACTTGATTTTTCCTCTTTGGTCAAGACAAAAAGCAAACAATTGCTCCCAGTCTGTCCAGATCTGAAAATACCAGTCACATGTTGAGTGATTCATAGGCAATAATCTCACCAATCTGGATCTCCTAGGTGAAATGTATGGAGTGATTTCTATTTTTGAGAGAGGGATTACTCTGAATTATATATAATTGAACCCCTGAGGTGCAATAACACACAGTCGCTAGTCTCCTAGGAGAAAGTGATGACTGCAGATGCTGGCGATCAGAGTCAAGAGTGTGGTGCTGGAAAAGCACAGCCAGTCAGACAGCATCCGAGGAGCAGGAGAATAGACGTTTCAGGCATAAATCCTTCATCAGAAGTTGATAGTCTCCCCTAATCACTCCTCCATCTCTACTGTCAGTGGAAACCAAAGATTCTAGAACTCTCATCAGGTTCCTCTGCTTCATTATGTTCTCTCATCTTCGTTAAATGCTTCCTCAAAAAAATGTCTTTGATGGTGCCTTCAGCCACCATTCCGAATTCTCTTCCACCATGTTAGATCTGAAACTTCACTGTAAAGAATTTTTGGATATAGAGTCATAAAGTTATAGAGGTGTACACCACAGAAATAGACCCTTCGGTCCAACACGTCCATGCTGACCAGATATCCTAACCTAATCTAGTACTATTTGCCATTACTTGGCCCATATTCCTCTAAACCCTTCCTATTCATATACCTATCCAGGTGCCTCTTAAATGCTGTAATTGTACAAATCTCTACCATGTCGTCTGACAGCTCAATCTATACACACACCACCCTCTATGTGAAAACGTTGCCCCTGAGGTGCCTTTTATATCTTCTGCTTTCACCCTAAACTCTAGTTCTGGACTCCCCACCCCAGAGAAAAGACTTTGTCAATTTATCCTATCCATGCCAATCAAGATTTTATAAACCTCGATAAGATCACCCCTCAGCCTCCGACACTCCAGGAAAACAGCCCCAGCCTGTTCAACCTCTCCCTATGGCTCAAATCCTCCAACTCTGGCAATATCCTTGTAAATCTGTTCTGAATCGTTTCAAGTTTCACAACATCCTTCCGATAGGAAAGAGACAAGAATTATATGCAATATTTCAAAAGTGGCCTAACCAGAATCCTGTACAGCCACAACATGACCTCCTAGCTCCGATACTCAAAACTCTGACCAATAAAAGAAAGCATGCCAAATGCCTTCTTCACTATCCCATCTACCTATGACTCTGCTTTCAAGGAGCTATGAATCTGGATTACTCCCAGTGCTACAAGCTAGTGAGGGTAGGAATAGGAGGCTAGAGCAGTTGAATGCATGGCTGAGGAGCCAGTGCAGGGGAGCAAAGTTCACTATTTTTTAGATTGGATTAGATTCTCTACAGTGCGGAAACAGGCCATTTGGCCCAACCAGTCCACACTGACCCTCCGAAGAGTAACCCACCCCGGCTCATTTCCCTCTGACTAATGCACCTAACGCTATGGACAACTTAGCATGGCCAATTCACCTAAACTGCACATCTTTGGACTGTGGGAGGAAACGAGAGCACTGGAGAAAACCCATGCAGACATCTTGCACCATTAAAGATGCTACATAAATGTAAGTTGCTGTAATGAGTAGAATCTAGATTAGCATGGTGCTGGAAAAGCACAGCAGGTCAGGCAGCATCCGAAGAGCAGGAAAATTGTTTCGGGCAAAAGCCCTTCATCAGGAATAGAGGCAGGGTGCCTGCAGAGTGGAGAGATAAATGAGAGGGGGGTGGGAGTGGGGAGAAAGTAGCATAGAGAACAATAGGTGAATGGTAGTGGGGATGGAGGTGATAGGTCAAAGAGGAGGTTGGGGGAAGGTAGCAAAGAGTACAATAGGTAAATGGGGGTGGGGATGAAGGTGATAGGTCAGATAGGTGGAAAGGAAGATAGGCAGGTAGGACAGGTCATGAGGGCAGTACTGAGCTGGAAGGCTGGAGCTGGGGTGGGGTGGGGAAGGGGAAATGAGGAAACTGGTGAAATCCATATTGATACCATAGGGTTGAAGTGTTCCGAGGCGGAAGATGAGGCATTCTTCCTCCAGGCGTCGAGTGGTGAGGGAGCGGCGGTGGAAGAGGTCCAGGACCTGCATCCCCTGAATGCCAAGCAAAGGTCTTGTGTGGACTTGGCTAAAAATATTGAGTGGCCAATATATCAAAGCATTGTGTCTACCAGCCATAAAATCTTTTAACAGACAGAAATTTCTGAAATATCATTTTCCTGAAACAGTGATGACAAGAAGGACTTGGCACTTGGGAATGATTTATAGATTCATGGAGTCATACAACAAGGAAACAGACCCTTATTCCCAACTCATCCATGCTAACCAAATTTACCAAACTAAACTAGTCCCACTTACCTGCTTTTAGCTCATATCCCTCTAAGCCTTTCCCAGTTACCTATCAAAACGTCTTGTAAATGTTGTAACTGTACCTGCATCTGCCACTTCCTCTATCAGTTTATTCCACATATGAAGCACTCTCTGTGAAAATGTTGTCCCTCAAGCCCCTTTGAAACCTTTCTCCTCTCATTTTAAAAATATGGTCTCTAATTCTGAACATTCCTGCTTGAAGGAAAAGACCTTGGCTATTCACTTTATCTATCCCCCTCATGATTTAAGGTCACTCCTCCACCTTCAATGGTCCAGCAAAAAATGTCCAAACTTATCAAGTGTCTTCCCATAACGTAAAACCTCCAGTCTTGATAACATCCCTGTAAATCTTTTCTGCACCCTCTCCCCCATTTAATAATATCCTTCCTATAGCAGGGCAACCAGTACCATACACAGTTCTCCAAAAGAGGCCTCACCAACGTCCTTTACAATCGCAACATTACATCCCAAATTCCTATACTCATAAATAGAATAATTGTATACAAAACCCAGATGTATTTCATTCATCTCTTCACTTTTTTTTCACCTGGAAGATGCTCATTATAACCTTTCTGTTTGATCAAGTCTGTGGTCACCTGTCCAAATGTCTCCTTTATAACACTCCTTTAAATCACCTGGAGTATTTTCTACATTCAAATTGCTATTGAAATGTAAGTTATTGCTGTTGGTACACCCTGCACTAAAACAGTACAAAGAGGAACTTGTTGTGAAGATGTAATTGTTCATGAAAGAACACTACCACTCACAATCAGTAAACTTTTCTGTCTACCTTTAGATGGCCCCATTTGTTTATCTGAAACTATTACTAAATTGTATATCCACTGTGAGGTGCGGATCCATAGATTTGCTCTCTTCCTAAAGGATGATTTAGTTCATAGCACTCTCAGGTCTGGAGTCAATACATTGTGCGCTCAAATTTGACTACAAAATTTGAGTATTCTGGTGATTGGAATGAGATTGGCCAAGTAGATTTCATTGAGTGTGAGTTCCCTACTTGGAACTATTAACCTGGACCAATCAAGGAGCCCTGGCTGATAGATATAAACAGGACTCTCAGAGTTTTTTCACTCTAGGAACTGGCTCTGAGCTAGCTCATCATTGTTCGTGTACTGCGCACGTCTAAATAGAGAGTGACTTGATGACAGGATACCAGCCTTCCTGGAGTTATTTCACGCATATAATCTAAATTGACAGTCCAATGTGGGTATGCTGCCTTGTTAAATGAAATATTGAATGCAGGCCCTCCTCACCTTTTCTGATCATTCATGTGAGTGTTGCACTACTTCCAAAGCAAAGAAATTTTCCAGTCTTCAAGCCAGCATTCCTTCTTAATAAAAACCATCAGAAATCATTTAATTGGTCACTAACCTTGTGTTGAACATGAGAAATTAGCATGTGCAAAAGAGCTGCATTATTTGTCTACATAAAGAATTGCTAACTCACCAGGATTATAAGGACATGGAAATATGTGTGGACCATTCAGCTTCTTTGGCCTGCTTCTTCACAGTTACAGCATGGCTGATCTGTACCTCAGTTCCTTTTATCCACCTGAGTTCCATATTGCCTGTTGCCCTTGCCAAGCAATGTTTTAGCAGTATCAACCTTTCTGATTTTGTCGTCACTGGGGGTGGGTTAGATCCCTGACATGCCTTGATGTCATTTTTAAAAGTTAATTCTTGAAATGTGGATATTGCTAGCTCACATTTATTGCCCATAGGGTACGATAATAAAGAGGAGGAGACCATTCAGCCCTTCAAGCCTGTTCTATCATTCAATACAAACACGACTGATCTGTCACCAGCCTCAACTTCTCTTTCATGCTAAATCCTCATATCCCTCATCTGCTCAATATTTTGACAAGTTAACAGTCAACCACGTTGCTGAGGGGCGGCAAACACATGCAGAGTAGATAACAATTGTAGATTTCCTTCCCTAAAAGACATTAATGAATCAGATTTTTTAATGACAATTGATGGTGGTTACATTGTCACCCTTATACCAGTTGTTATATAATTCAAATGTAATCATCTGACAGGATGGGATTTGAATCCACATTACTAGAACATTAGCCTATGATTGCTGGAATACTCATCCAATGACAATACCACTTATTCTGGAATGTCCAGTAATTACAAAAATTAATTGATTATCTTCTTTATTTTTTATTTTTCTAACTATTACTATGAATAACTGTAAGGTAATGTAACTTTTTTTTTCTTTATTTCTCTATTTTGTATCTAAGATTTGTACCTAAGGTGGCACCATGTGGGGCAACATTATAAACTTTTCATTTGTTGCTCCTGCCACATGGTGTGTTTCAACTCTTCTATCTAGCAAAAGAACTGTGGTTGACTGTTAGTAATAGTAAAACAAATGTATTTGTTTATTTAACACAATGAACACTATCATCACAAAATACAGGTGAAACTAATAATTTACACTGCAAATCTCTCTACGCGTTAACAACCATATACCACTGCTCTGGAACTTGGCCGTGCTCTTTTGATGTCACCTGGTCTTTTCCCAATGATTTCAGGGGTGTCTTCTCTTCTCAGTGGTTATTCTCGAGTTACCACTCTCCCGTTACCACAGCTGAGGGTGGTGTTGCAGCAATTCTTATACTCCAAAGTCTTTGCGCCCCTTTTGGGTGGGTGGGTGGTGGTTTTGAGTGTCCTCCAGTCAATCGATCAAGCTCAATCACCCTAATCGATTGGACCCAACCATGCCTTGGCATGTTGATGGCAGGGTGGTCATTAAGCCTCCATTCCTGGAGATGCTGGGTGTACCTAACTTCCTCCAACCAAGGGTGTGAGGCATTGCCATGTCTGGTACACATCACAATGTTTCCGATTGTCCTGAGGACAGAATCCATTGCCTTCATTCAAACCCAAATTCAGGTGTGTATTATAGGGTCAGCAGCTACCAGGTTGGTTGCAAACTGTCTGTCAGAGTCTGCGCCCTGTCTAGATTCTGTAGCATGTTTATTCACACAGTCACTTTAGTCAAGGCTGGGTTCCATTTCCCAGGATGTTTTAATCATTGCCCATCTTTTGTAACTCCATGACAACTCCATCATTTTCCATCATAAGTTCATTATTCTGAGCAGCCCATCCAGCCACACACTGTATTCCGTACTTCTGTACTTGAATACACATGGCAGTACACCTAATTCTAATTCTAATCTTGACATAGTTGCAAGACAGTCTCTAGTAAAATCATAGAGCTATGACAGAACATAGTATGTTTTAGTTTTATTTCAACACTCACTTATTTGTGACAAAAATATTGAATCTGAAAATGTTGACTGACTAGGTGTGGAGCACTTGAAGGCCACCTGACTAAATCTCCAGGAATATGTCAAATGGAACTGGCAAAGGTGCTTTCATAATAATGGCTTAAGTTTATTGGAGTGGGAGTTTGCCATATTTCTGGGACAGGAGATAAGAGGTGCAATATAAATGCAAGTTCCTCTTTTATCACAACACATGTCAAATGGGCTTAAGTATCCTAAGAGGCATCAATACCTTGAGAGATCAGGATGACATTAATTTCAGGAACTAAATTTGAGCAGCTTTTCAGCATTGTCTGAATATTTCCTGTGTCCCTAAAACATGCTGATGTCTATGTTGTGCAAAGAGTGTAAACACATTAGAACCTGAATAGCAATTTTATGATGCTTTTTTTTTAGAACTGGGCATTGTAATAGAGAAGATGAAACACTGATTATATTCTTAGAATTGAAGCGTTATTGTCCATGAGATTAGCACTGAAAAGATTTGAAATGTAGTACAGCAATATTAGGTTTTAACGATGCCAGCAATGGCTGACTGATATCACTCTTGCTTCTGAGTCAGAAGGTTGGTGGTTCAGACACTATACTAGCAATTCAACCCATAATCTAATATATTTAAGTAATTATTATATGGTCAAATTTGAGAGAGGAGCAGTCCATAAGTGTTTCAAAAAAAATGTTACACCAAAACCCAGTCTGCCTTTCATATGTATGTGATAGATCCCACTTAAGAATCTTTTGGGATTCTTAAGTGTTTCTCTCCACAGATGCTGCCACACTTGCTGAGTTTCTCCAGCATTTTCTGTGTTTGTGCCTTTATTCAAATATATACTGGAAGTCTCTTACCTTGCTGGTTAATTTTCCACAGGATAGCTGTTAAGCTCATCCTGATGTTGGGCTATCCATTATGCATATTGTGAAGTGATGGAAAAGCAGGCAATTTTCATCGGAATTTTTTCCCTTGTCCGGCCCTTACCTTCTGAATGCATTGACTGCCTTCTGTATAGGTTCATGTTTGGTCAATTGATTACTGATAGGCCATTTAAGAGATTGTCATTCATTTGTTCTTGGCTCTTTAGCAAACAGTGGCTCAAATCCACCCATGCGCGTTTCCAGTGGGGGTTTTGGGGCTCTCTAGTGGTGCATTAGTTGTGTCCTTATCACTGGACTAGGAGGGCTGGATTCAAGTCTCACCTACTTAGGTGTATAATAACATCTCTGAACAGGTTGTTTAGAAAGATTTTGTTTTAAATTCTGGCAGAAATTACTGCAGACTGCTCAACATGCTTGGGGCGGCACAGTGGCTCAATGGTTAGCATTGTTGCCTCACAGCACCATGGTCCCAGGTTCAATTCCAGCCTCTGGTGACTGTCTGTGTAGAGTTTGCATGTTCTCCCTGTGTCTACGTGGGTTTCCTCTGGGTGCTCCGGTTTCTTCTCACAGTCCAAAGATGTGTAGGTCAGGTGAATTGGTCATGCTAAATTGCCCATAGTGTTAGGTACATTAGTCAGAGGGAAATGGGTCTGGGTGGGTTACTCTTCAGAGGGTCGGTGTGGACTTGTTGGGCAAAAGGGCCTGTTTCGACACTGTAGGTAATCTAATCACCATTTTTGTTTCCTTAAGCCTGAGGTGCTGAAGTCAATTGTAGCTCCCCTATCAGTGATCAACTGAAATCAGAGTCAATTCTATAAGCCTGGGTAGGCTGACTGTGCCAATAGAGATACAGCAGTTTTGTTACATTAAATCAAACAACTGATACAGGAGTATCAATTAAGCAGTTATAAATGATATAAAATAGTTTCATGGCCACAGCATTCAATGAAGGAGGTTAAAAACATAGAGCCCCGATCATCTGCTTCAAAACAATGCTTGTCAGAATTGACAGTTCTCTGACATTTAATTGAATAACAATGGCAAAAGACAGCCATTATGTTTTGAGGACCATTCATCTGAGTCTAACCAGCAGCCTGTACTTTTCCAAATACTACTCCTCCAAAATATCGTTCATTCCTTTTTTGGATAGATCCATCAGAGACATTTTGGATTAAAAATCAAAATGGCACCTAGCATGATGGCCCCATTATCAACTGCTCAGCTACATTCTAAAAATACCTTAAAATATCTCAAATAGATTGGGTTGGGATATCTGGTCAGCAGGGACAAGTTGGACCGAAGGGTCTGTTTCCATGCTGTACATCTCTATGACTCTGTGATGACTAGTTTATTCCTCAACGAACATAAAATCAACTGATGGGCACATTTATCTCGTTGCCATTTGTGGGATTTTGTTGCTAATTGGCTGCTGTATTTCCTTATGTTATATGGTGGCTACATTGTGAAGTGATTTTGTACATCCCAAGGCATGAACAGTATTATATAAATGCAAGTTCTTTCTTCTTACATCTTTATATTTTTCAATGATGTTATTTACCTTCTCCCTACTAATAGTTTCCAAAGGAGAAAGCGAGGACTGCAGATGCTGGAAAGTCAGAGTCAAACGTGTGGTGCTGGAGAAGCACAGCAAGTCAGGCAGCATCTGAAGATCAGGAGAGTTGACATTTACAAATCAAGCTAAAAAGGATATGCATGTATAGCACTCTGGAATCTACTGCTCAGAGCTAGCATTTGGTCTGGAATGCTTTCCTTCATATTCATCACATTTTCTCTGATGGATACATCTACCTTCTGATCAAGATCACACATAAAGATACTCCTGCTGACTGTGACACATTCTACAGGGATAAAAAGTGTAAACCCACATCTTACTGCTGCAAGGCCTACAGCACAACTGCAATGCAGTCTGCCATCACAACATCTCAATATACAAATGATTAAAATTAATGTATGGATTTTTTTTATTCACTCATAGGACAGAGGTGTCACTGACTGGCCAGCAGTTATTTCCTATCCTTAGTTACCCTTCAAAAGGTGGTGAAGAGCTGCCTTCTTGCACGCTGCAGACCACAATACCCTTAAGGGAGGGAATTCCTGGATTTTGATCCAATGACAGTGAAGGAATGATTATATATTTCAAAATCAGGACAGCACAGTGGCTCAGTGGTTAGCACTGCTGCCTCACAGCACCAGGGAGTTGGGATTGATTCCACGTTTGGCTGTCTGTCTGTGAATGCAAGGTTACAGAGATAGTGGCGAATAGTTCTTTGAAGGGTCAGTGTGGACTAAATGGCCTGCTTCCACACTTGAGGGATTCTTGGAGAGGAACTTGCAGGTAATGGTACTCCCGTGTATCTGCTGCCTTTGTCCTTTGAAGGGGAGATGGAAATGGTTGTGGGTTTGTAAGGTGCTGTCTAAGGATCTTTGGTGAATTTCTGCAGTACATCTTGTAAATTGTACACACTGCCGGTTCTGAGTGAGAGCAATGGATGGTTTGAATAGTTGTGGATGTGATGGCAATTGAGTAGGCTGCTTTGTCTTGGATGGTGTCAAGGTCCTTGAATGTTGGTGGAGCTGCACTCATCAGACAAGTGGGGATCAATCTATAACACTTCTGACTTGAGCCTTGTAGATAGTGGACAGGGTTTGAAGATTCAGGTCAGTTACTCCCTGCAGTATTTCCAGCTTCTGACCTTAAATTGTAGCTATTGTATTTATATGGCGAGTTCAGTTGAGGTTCTAGTCAATGGTAACTCCTAAGATGTTGACATTGGGGGTTTCAGTGACGGTAACACCATTTATTGTTACAGGGAGATGGTTAGACTGTCTTTTATCAGAGACAGACATTGCCTGGCATGTGTATGGTATGAATGTTATATGCCATTTGTCAGTCCAAGCCTGGATATTGTCCAGATCTTGTTGCATCAACGAGCACTTGAATATGGATTGATTTAATAACTGTACAGTCATAAATGTGCAATGTTTTGGACTAATCATTGGCAAATTTCCCACTTTTGATCTTATGATGGTCATTAATCAAGCTGAAGGTGGTCAGGCCGAGTACACATTCTTGAGGAACTCCCACAGAGATGTCTTGGAGCTGAGATGACTTACCTCCAACAACCACCACCATTTTTCTATATCCCAAGTATGACTCCACTGTTGAGTTTACCCCGATTCCCATTAATTAGTTTTGCTCGGATCCTTTGATTCCACACTTGGTCAGATGTAGCCTTAACATAAAAACTCTCAGACTCACCTTACAATTATGCTTGATGAATGAGCTCACAGAGGCACAACGAGCTAAATAACCTGCTTCTGTGCTGTAACAATTCTGTGATTTTGTCATTGCTTACTGGGGACAATCTTGTCTTGCCATTCCAAACTTGGTTGCATGGCATTGGAAATCTCCTCACACCAATCTCATCACTGCTGAGACGTCAGGAATACTACAGTGAGAAACTCACTAACTGACTTTCCCCAAAGCCGGTCCACCACCTAAAAGGGTGCTGGAAAAGCACAGCAGTTCAGGCAACATCCAAGGATCAGGAAAATTGATGTTTCAAGCAAAAGCCCTTCATCAGGAATGAGGCAGGGACCCACCAGGGTGGAGAGATAAATGGGAAGGAGGTGGGGCTGGGGAGAAGGTAGCTTAGAGTGCAATAGGTGGATGAAGATGATAGGTCGGAGAGGAGGGTGGAGCGGATAGGTGGGAAGGAAGATTGGCAGGTAGGACAGGTTATGAGGATGGTGCTGAGCTGGCAGGTTGGAATTCGGGTAAGGTGGGGGGAGGGGAAATGAGGAAACTGGTGAAGTCCACAGGGCTTTGACCTATCATCTTCATCCACCTATTGCACTCTAAGCTACCTTCTCCCCAGCCCCACCTCCTTCCCATTTATCTCTCCACCCCGGAGGGTCCCTGCCTCATTCCTGACGAAGAGCCCGAAACGTGATTTTCCTTGCTGTTCAGATGCTGCCTGAACTGCTGTGCTTTTCCAGCACCACTCTAATCTTGACTCTGATCTCCAGCATCTGCGGTCCTCATTTTCTCCATCATCCAGAAGGCAGAAGACAGCACTATGTTACAATACTTTGTATTTGCAGGTCCAACAACACTGAAGAGGTTGGACACTGTCAAGGACAAAATAAACCATTTGATTGGCATGACATTCACAAAAATCATCCAATCGCTCCACCACAGATGCTCAGTAGCAGCAGTGTCTAGAAGATGCACTGCAGAAATTCACCAAGGCTCCTCAGACAGCACTTTCCAAATCCATCAACTTCCAGCTAGAAGGACTAGGGCAGCAAATACAACGGGAACATTAGCACCTGTAAGTTCCCCTCCAATCCAGTCACTATCCTGACATGGATATGGTTCAAGAAAGCAGTTCAACACGACCTTCTCAAGAGCAGTTGGGGATGGGCAATAAATGCTAGCCCCGCCTATGATACCCGCGTCCCATGAGTGAATAAAAAAATACTTTTTCGTCAATGCCCAGGCCATTCAGGAGCTGGGAAAATGCCATTATTAGAGCAGCAATTTAAGTCCAGCCTCACCTTTAGTTTTGATTCTTTTCTTGCCAAAACCAACCAAGAACACAGTTTGCATTCTGATTGGCTAATGCCGCGTCAATCAAGATGTTCGAGAAGAAACAGTCCAAGATCCGTTAGTCGTGACGTCATGCACTCCGGCTCAGCCGAACCTGCTGGCGCCGACGAAAGATCCCGCCTCCTAGCGCAACGCTCATTGGTCAGTTGTCGAGCAGCATCGCGCCCCCGATTGGCTCTCCCGCACGTCTATCAGGGCGGGAAGGCGTTGGAAGATTGGTTGGGTCTCGTGCGGGCCTTTAAACCCAAGGGGTAAGTGTGTGCGAGGGCAAGTGGCAGTTGGCGAGGGAGGGGTTAGAATGGATGGGGGGGAGAAGGGAAGAATGGTCGCTAATAAGTGTCGACCCGAAAGTCGGGATACTGTTGCGGTTTTAGTGACAGAAAGCGAGGAAAGGAGTGGATGAAAAAGGGCCATTGACCGAGACGTAGAGGGGAGGGGGGGTGTGGCATGAAGGATACCCTGGGCGTTAGTTATTTCAAATTACTGTGCATTATTTCCCCTCTTGAGGAAAAGTCCGTGTGAAATGTTGAGGTGGGGGATGAAGAAAAGGCGCCATTTACAGAATTGGGGGGTGGGTTGTACGGGACCTATCATGGCTGCTGGGGTCGCCGCAACTTCGTGTTTTCTGACATAGCCAATGCTTTTTAAAAAAAAATACAACTCGAGTGCGTTTGTGTGAAGGCAGAGTCGGGTAAACCTAGTAAGAAAGCCATGGGTCTGTTATTTAATATTATTTTATTGGTATATTTGTTCAGAGTGCAGCGTTATTTTATTTGCAGTGGGCACTGTACTTTTTTTCGTAGAATTGCACTTCCATGTCGGTAGTGTGTTTGCATCGCAGTGCTTGTTGTCAGCGTGTCTTGCCAAAGCAGAAATCACATATAACAGCTACTGCATTAATGTGTTTTCGTTAATAGGGGACTTAACGGTTACAATGTGTTTATCATAGTGTTCTATCAAGATTGAACATTTTATGGGTTTGATTTTTTTTTAAAAAAAGAAGTCTTATGTAGTGTATTGGAAACTTGATCGCAGGCAATTATTACTGATGACAGAAGTGGAAACAAACTTAGGCTTAATTTCAATAAACATTATGTTGATTTATGAGTTGTAAATCTAAATTCTAATGTTGTATCTTAGAATATTATTGCTTATCTGTGTGACTTTGTTATAGAATTGCCCTTAATTGTTGTCTGAGACTCGTTTGACAAAATAAATAGTAAGTCACTCTTATTTTAATACAGTGTCTTAAAGGCCCATAATGTTTTTGATGCTCCCAAATGTGATGAATTGACTTTGCACACAAGGTAAAGACTTCACTGGGTTCTCAGTCTTGTGCAAGGAGTTCCCTCTTGTGATCTGCAGCAAATTTATTTTCTGATGACCTGAATATGATGGAATGGAAGAGATTAATGAGCCATTTACTAAGCTAGAAAAATTAAACAATGAAATTAATGCACTTTTTGTTAAAACTGCAGCAGTGCCTAAATGGTCATCCGATGATCAACTAGCGCCATTTATGCAGCATTCCTTAATGTTGTAACATGTTTGGAAGTGCATAAAAGCTTTATCAGTGTAGCTCTAAAACCAGTTTGATGCTTGATTTATAACACATTGATGGTTGTTAGCATAGTTGAATATAATAATTATCTACTGTGACACTGGGCTGATAGAAGCAGCCTTTTTCTGATTGTTTTTGTGCCTTCTTGCTGCTGGAAAGTTTTTTTTTAAAAAATCTTTTTTATTCACTTGAGGGATGTGGCTAGCTGCCCAGCATTTATTGGCTGTCCCTGGTCGCCTTTGAACTGAGTGGCTTGCTAAGCCTTTTGAGGGCAGTTGAGTCAACCACATTGCTGTATGTTTGGAGTCACATGGAGGCCAGATCAGACGAAGATGGCAGGTTTTCTTCTCTGAAGGACTTTAGTGAATCAGATGGGTCTTTCTGACAATTGACAATGGTTTCTTGGTCAGTAGCAGATTCTTAATTGCAAGTTATTATTGAATTCAAACTGCATTAGTGCGTGTTTATGACCAGTGGATGAGGTGGAATAGCTTGCCAACATGTGAAGAGAAATAGCTTGGGTTAGAAACCAATGAGTTTAGTGGAATCGAGGATTATGGGAGAAATCACTTGAAAGTGGATATGATAGGGTGACTCAATGGATAGAACTGCTGCCTCTCACTGCCAGGAAGCTGGGTTTGATTCTACCATTGTGTGTCTGTGTGGGTTTCATTTGGTTTCCTGGCATAGTCTAAAGATGTCGAGGTTAGGTGGATTGGCCATGCTAAATTGCCTATAGTGTACAGGAGTGTACAGATCAGGTGGATCACCATGGGAAATGCAGGATGCTAGGATAGGGGAATGGGGTACTGGGTATTGGATGCTCTTCAGAGGGTTGGAGTGGACTCTTTGGGCTGAAAGGCCTCTTTCCACATTCAGGGATTTTTTTTTAAAGACGTGTTCGACAGGCTGCGATTCTATTGAATGATTGCTCAAGCTTGAGGGCTGAATGGTCTACTTCTATTATGAGCTGCTCAAGTTTCTGCATTCAGAACTGAGGAGGTAGATATATTGCATCATAACTGTAATCTTGGAGCTTTATTGAAAGGAGGTCTGTGTGGCCGTTTGCTAAATGGTACATGAATTAATCTTCATCTTGTAGTTTGCGTTCTGCACGTTATTAATTGTTTTCCTTTGTACTGGTTAATCTCTGTACTTGTCATGGGGCTGCTGCTACCCTTGATATTCAAGCAAGGCATTGTCTTTTTTATCAAAAAAACTCTTTTATGTGGAATAATTGAGTGAGATGTGTAACTTCTTAAATCTTTAAGTAATATTAATCTGTTCTTAAGATTTACTTAATAGTGATCTTATTCTGCTCTGAACATTGATTAATGAGCTATTCTTGGCATTATTTATAACTAAAATGATAGGAACATCACTATTTCAAAGAATAGTGAAATTGCAACAATTGTGACTTAATTGTTACATTACCGAACACTGAAAATAAATTAAGATTTGCAATATAATGTAGAGTTCTTGCTGATGGTTGCAAGATATGCAGATCTTACCTGTTTTGTTTTTTTTTTAATTAAGTAAATGACTTTTTTTTTTGTTTAAATAAAACACTTAAATCATGTGTAGCTTTCCAGATTACTTGGTAGGTGAAGACTGTCTAATATAGCAATTCAACACTGAGGCAGTTGAATCCCCACTGGAAAGACAGCCATTTTAAAAATTTTTTGCTAAATACTTGTTTAACCTTTTCTCTTGATGTTTTAGCTATCTTCAAATAAGAATTCCTGCATATCAGTGAGTTCTTAAGTAACTTTGCTATTGTTCCCAGGACAACAGCTGAAGATCCCAACTGGCGTCTTTGACTGGTAACTGCTTTCCAACTGATATTTTAATTTCACTTCCATTTCCTTGCACTAATCCTACATAATGCTTCTGTAACCTTTCCTGTGCTTTGAAATATTTGTGGGCAGTAATAGGAAATCAGCTAGCAATAGTGTGAAAATTGAGTGGATGAGTGTTCATAAATTGAATTGTAGAAACGTCTCAATAAGAAATATTAGTTTTATTTAATTTGGGTTGAATTGTAAAATTGGCATGATTCATCCTATTCCTGTATTAACAGCGCTGCTGTTATTGAGTAGTAATGAAATTATGTATGTACATTTTTTTTTAAAAAATCTACTTGAATCATCAACATAGTTGTAAATTTGTTGATCATGTATTCCAGTCACGCAAGACTGGTGCTCATGAAGACTGCAGAAGTTTCTAATGTTTTATCGGAGCATTAAAAAGTCTAGGAGATAATAGGCCAGATGACTCAAAACTTGGTCAAGTTTTAAGGAGGAACAGAAAAATATAGTGGTGTAAGTACTGCATTCCAGAGTTTTGGGCCACATAATTGAAAATTGAGACTGGAAGAGATTAAAGATAAAGAAAAGATTTGAAACCAAGGGTAAGAATTTTAAATCAAGGTGTTGCTGGATCAAGTCATAGAGATGTACAACATGGAAACAGACCCTTGAGTCCAACCTGTCCATGCCGACCAGATATCCCAATCCAATCCAATCCCACCTGCCAGCACCCGGCCCATATCCCTCCAAACCCTTCCTATTCATATACCCAACCAAATGCTGCTTAAATGTTGCAATTGTACCAGCCTCCACCACATCCTCTGGCAGCTCAGATACAGTCACATAGATGGGTTAACTCAAGGAAGGGTAAGAGAAGCAGGCACCTAGGGCAGGAGTCTTTTGTGAATATACCCATTTCAAACAGGTGTGCTGTTTTGAAAAATGTAGGGGGTGATGGATTCCCAGGGGAACGTAGCATGAACAGCCAAGTTTCTGGTATTGAGACTGGCTCTAATGCAACGAGGGGTACATCAGCTTCCAAGAGATCAATTGTGTTTGGGGATTATGTAGTCAGAGGTACAGACAGACATTTCTGTGGCCAGTTTCCCTGGTGCCAGGTTCAAGGATGTCTCAGAGGGTACAGAATGTTCTCATGGGGGACAGGGGCCAGCAGGAGGTCATTATCCACATTGGAACCAATGACATTGGAAGGGAAGAGGTTGAGACTCTGAAGGGAGATTACAGCGAGTTAGGCAGACATTTAAAAAGGAGTTCCTCAAGGATAGTAATATCTGGATTTCTCCCAGTGCTAAGTGCTAGTGAGGGCAGGAATAGGAGGGTAGAGCAGATGAATCTGTTTTGGGGTAGAAGTGACCTGTACAAGAATACGGATTGCACCTAAATTGGAAGGGTTCTAATATACTGGCAGGGAAATTTGCTAGAACTGCTTGGGAGGATTTAAACTAGTAAGGTGGGAGGGTGGGACCCAGGGAGATAGTGAGGAAAGAGATCAATCTGAGACTGGTATAGTTGAGAACAGAAGTGAGTCAAACAGTCAGGGCAGGCAGGGACAAGGTAGGACTAACAAATTAAACTGCACTTATTTCAATGTAAGGGGCCTAACAGAAGACAGATGAACTCAGGGCATGGTTAGGAACATGGGACTGGGATGTCATAGCAATTATGGAAACATGGCTCTGGGTTGGGCAGGACTGGCAGCTTAATTTTCCAGGATACAAATCCTACAGGAAGGATAAAAAAGGGAGGCAAGAGAGGAGGGGGAGTGGCATTTTTGATAAGGGATAGCATTAGAGCTG
The DNA here is from genome assembly GCF_020745735.1 of Hemiscyllium ocellatum. NCBI lineage: Eukaryota > Metazoa > Chordata > Chondrichthyes > Orectolobiformes > Hemiscylliidae > Hemiscyllium > Hemiscyllium ocellatum. Next base: position 8,563,275 of record NC_083428.1, on the reverse strand, counting down.
TGCTGAGGGAGGGTATTCCTGGAAATACATCCAGGGAAGTTATTTGGGTGGAAATTGAGAAATAAGAAAGGGATGATCACCTTTTATTGGGATTGTGTTATAGACTCTTTCCCCACCCCCACAATAGTCAGAGGGAAATTGAGAAACAAACTTGTAAGGAGATCTCAGCTATCTGTAAGAATAATAGGGTAGCTATGGTAGGGGATTTTAACTTTCCAAACGTAGACTGGAACTGGATCAGTGGTGCTGGAAGAGCACAGCAGTTCAAGCAGCATCCAATGAGCAGCGAAATCCTGGGACTGCCATAGTGTTAAGGGTTTAGATAGAGAGGAATTTCTTAAGTTGTTGTGGTTCTGTTCGCCGAGCTGGAAGTTTTTGTTGCAAACGTTTCGTCCCCTGGCTAGGCGACATCATCAGTGCTTTGGAGCCTCCTGCGAAGCGCAGGATGATGTCGCCTAGCCAGGGGACGAAATGTTTGCAACAAAAACTTCCAGCTCGGCGAACAGAACCACAACAACGAGCACCCGAGCTACAAATCTTCGCACAAACTTTGAAGAATTTCTTAAGTGTTGTACAAGACAAGTTTCTGATTCAGTATGTGGATATACCTACTAGAGAAGGTGCAAAACTTGACCTAATGTTGGGAAATAAGGCAGGGCAGGTGACTGAGGTGTCAGTGGGGGGGAGCACTTTGGGGCCAGCGACCATAATTCTATTCATTTTAAAACCGTGAGGGAAAAGGATATACCAGATCTAAACGTTGGAGTTCTAAATTGGAGAAAGGCCAATTTTTACGGTATTAGGCAAGAACTTTTGAAAGCTGATTGGGGGCAGATGTTCGCAGGTAAAGGGACGGTTGGAAAATGGGAAGCCTTCAGAAATCTGATAACAAGAATCCAGAGAAAGTATATTCCTGTCTGGGTGAAAAGAAGGCTGGTAGGTATAGGGAATGCTGGATGACTAAAGAATTTGAGGGTTTGGTTAAGAAAAAGAAGGAAGCATATGTCAGGTAAAGACAGGATAGATCGAGTGAATCCTTAGAGTATAAAGGAAGTTGGAGTATACTTCAGTGGGAAATCAGGAGGGCAAAACAGGGGCATGAGGTAGCTTTGGCAAATAAAATTAAGGAGAATTGAAAGAGTTTTTACTGTTTTCATGTTGTACATCTCTATGACTCTGACAAAAGGGTAACTAGGGAGAGAATAGGGCCCCTCAAAGATCAGCAAGGCGCCCTTTGTGTGAAGCCACAGAAAATGGGGGAGATACTAAATGAATATTTTGCATCAGTATTTACTGTGGAAAAGGATATGGAAGATGTAGACTGTAGAGAAATAGATGGTGACTCTCTGCAAAATGTCCAGATTACAGAGGAGGAAGTGCTGGATGTCTTGAAATGGTTAAAGGTGGATAAATCCCCAGGACCTGATCAGGTGTACCCGAGAACACTCTGGGAAGGAAGAGAAGTGATTGCTGGGATTCTTGATGAGATATTTTGTATCATCGATAGTCACAGGTGAGGTGCCAGAAGACTGGAGATTGGCAAATGTGGTGCCACTGTTTAAGATGGACGGTAAAGACAAGCCAGGGAACAATAGACCAGTGAGCCTGACCTCGGTGGTGGGCAAGTTGTTGGAGGGAATCCTGAGGGACAGAATGTACATGTATTTGGAAAGGCAAGGACTAATTCGGGATAGTCAACATGGCTTTGTGCATGGGAAATCATGTCTCTCAAACTTGATTGAACTTTTTGAAGAAGTAACAAAGAAGATTGAGGGCAGAGCAGTAGATGTGATCTATATGGACTTCGGTAAGACGTTCGACAAGGTTCTCCATGGGAGACTGGTTAGCAAGGTTAGATCGCATGGAATACAGGGAGAAATAGCCATTTGGATACAGAACTGGCTCAAAGGTAGAAGACAGAGGGTGGTGTGGAGGGTTGTTTTTCAGACTGGAGGCCTGTGACCAGGGAGTGCCACAAGGATTGGTGCTGGGTCCTCTACTTTTTATTTACAGAAATGATTTGGATGCGAGTATAAGAGGTACAGTTAGTAAGTTTGCAGGTGACACCAAAATTGGAAGTGTAGTGGACAGCGAAGAGGGTTACCTCAGATTACTACAGGATCTGGACCACATGGGCCAATGGGCTGAGAAGTGGCAGATGGAGTTTAATTCCGATAAATGCGAGGTGCTGCATTTTGGGAAAACAAATCTTAGCAGGATGTACACACTTCATGATAAGGTCCTAGGGAGTATTGCTGAACAGAGAGACCTTGGAGTGCAGGTTCATAGCTCCTTGAAAGTGGAGTTGCAGGTAGATGGGGTAGTGAAGAAGGTGTTTGGTGTGCTTTCCTTTATTGGTCAGAGTATTGAGTACAGGGGTTGGAAGGTCATGTTGCGGCTGTGCAGGACATTGTTTAGGTCACTGTTGGAATATTGTGTGTAGTTCTGGTCTCCTTCCTATTGGAAGGATGTTGTGAAACTTGAAAGGGTTCAGAAAAGAATTACAAGGTTGTTGCCAGGGTTGGAGGATCTGAGCTACAGGGAGAGGCTGAACACGCTGGGGCTGTTTTCCCTGGAGCTTCAGAGGTTGACGGGTGGCCTTAGAGGTTTACATAATTATGAGGGGCATGGATAGGATAAATAGGCAAAGTCTTTTCCCTGGGATCGCAGAGTCCAGAACTAGAGGGCATAGGTTTAGGGTGAGAGGGGGAAAGATATAAAAGAGACCTAAGGGGCAACTTTTTCACGCAGAGGGTGGTATGTGTATGGAATGAGCTGCCAGATGATGTGGTGAAGGCTGGTACAATTGCAACATCTAAGAGGCATTTGCATGGGTATATGAATAGGAAGGGTTTGGAGGGATATGGGCCGGGTGCTGGACGGTGGGACTAGATTGGGATGGGATATCTGGTTGGCATGGACGGGTTGGACCGAAGGGTCTCTTTCCATGCTGTATGACTCTGACTCTATAACAGGCAAAGCTAAGTAGCAGTTGAGTCTGTCAGGGTTATGTAGGTAGAAGTAATGGTTGTGAGCCTTTGCTACACTTTTTTTGTCTTTGAATGTGTCAGTTTAATACCAATCCCATACTCTTAAGATTGTCTTCTCTAGTTGTAATATGTAGAAATGCTCTGGTTAAATTTTCAAGATAACTAGTAAAGAAACTTTTCTAATGGTTTGTAGCTTTTGAAATGATACAGTAGGATCTCTGCAGTCTTCAGTAGTTAAAGCCCATGAAAATATCAGATTTTATGTAAATTAATCTTGTAGATTTGTATTGACCTATAGTAGCACCTGTTTAAAATCCAATTATTTATTTAATCATAGTAAATCAATGGCATTAATGTGGTGTTCAATATGTCTTAGACTTGCTACAAGAAATACCATTTTGTCGGTTTCTTCTAAGTTGGTGCATTTAAAACATTGATTGTATTGGCGCTACCTCGTGCTCCCACAAGGAGGTTGAACAGTTAATCCACTTTACTAACACCTTCCACCCCAACCTCAAATTTACCTGGACCGTCTCAGACGATTCCCTCCCCTTCCTAGACATTTCCATTTCTATCTCTGGTGGGTGACTGACTCAACACAGACATTTACTACAAGCTGACCCACTCCCACAGCTACCTAGATTACACCTCCTACCCTGCCCCCTGTAAAAACGCCATCCCACATTCACAATTCCTTCGCCTCCGCCGCATCTGCTCCCAGGAGGACCAATTCCACTACCGAACAACCCAAATGGCCTCCTTCAAAGACCACAATTTCCCCTCCATGGTTGACTATGTTCTCCACCACATCTCCTCCACTTCCTGCACCTCCGCCCTTGAACCCCGCCTCTCCAATCGCCACCAGGACAGAACCCCACTGGTCCTCACCTTCCACCCCACCAACCTCCGGATACATCGTATCATCCTCAGTCATTTCCGCCACCTCCAAACAGACCCCACCACCAGGGATATATTTCCCTCTCCACCCCTATCAGCGTTCCGGAGAGACCACTCCCTCTGCGACTCCCTCGTCTGGTCCACACCCCCCACCAACCCAACCTCTACTCCTGGCATCTTCCCCCTGCAACTGCAAGAAGTGCAAAACTTGCGCCCACATCTCCCCCCTCACCTCCCTCCAAGGCCCCAGTGGATCCTTCCATATCCGTTGCAAATTCACCTGCACCTCCACTCACATCATTTACTGTATCCGCTGCACCTGATGTGGTCTCCTCTACATTGGGGAGACAGGTCACCTCCTTGCGGAACGTTTCAGGGAACAACTCTGGGACACCTGGACCAACCAACCCCAACGCCCGTGGATGAACATTTTAACTCCCACTCCACCAAGGGCATGCCGGTCCTTGGCCACCTCCGTTGTCAGACCCTGGCCACACTGCCTGGAGGAAGAGCGTCTCATCTTCTGCCTAGGAATCTTCCAACCACACGGGATGAATGCAGATTTCTCCAGCTTCCTTATTTCCCCCCTCCTCCCCGCCCCACCTTATCTCAGTCCCAATCTCCAGATTCAACACCACCCCCTTGACCTGCAATCATCTTCCCGACCTCTCCGCCCCCACCCGCTGTCCAGCCTCTTACCTCCTTCCACCTATCGTATTCCCAGCACCCCTCCCCCCTACCTTGTATCTCAGCCCACTTAGCACACCAACCTCATTCCTGAAGAAGGGCTTATGCCCAAAATGTTGATTCTCCTGCTCCTCTGATGCTGCCTGGCCTGCTGTTTTTCTAGCACCACATTTTTCAACGCATTTAAAACCTTCTTCTTTTCTGTAACTAATTAATTATCTTAACCTATTCTGTCCTTTTTTTTACAATATCACCAACAATAGTGATTAGAATTCACTGCAGTTTTGACTTTCAAAAATAATTAAAACCGAACATGCAGTAAATATCCGTCTGGTAACATCCCAAAGAGCGATGCAGAGTGAACGTTTTGAGGTCCTGATTATTTTTCAGAACCACGCTGATGAAAGGTCACACAAACAGAAACGTTAACTTTTTTCTTTCTGCTGCCAGAGCTGCTTGTGCCTTTATATATTTTGTTTTTATTTCCAATTTTCTCACATCTGCAAAATTAGAAAATTCTGTTCAAAAATGTCTGACAGAGTATAAGGAGCTTGACTCCTTTCCCAGCCTTATGGGCCATTAAACTTAAATTCAGCTTTATACAAAACGTTTTGAGACTGTTGTACCTAAAGTTTCCTTCAAAAACTATTGTGATTTAGCTTCAAAGATACTCTAGCCAAAATAAATCTAAACAAACGAAAACATTCAGTTTTAGCACTTCAGCATTTTTCTAAACATATTGGCAGCCATTCAGTGCAGTGACTAAGTGACTTTTCTTGTAAGTTTAGATGGTATATCAACATTCGCTCTGGGTAAAGTAACAGCCTTATACTGTTTCCAACTGTTGCCAATCTGCATGATTTATCAATGGGAGTTGCAACTTCTGTCTCTATCCTGCAGCGCTAAAAGTGCAACCTTTCTACTACCTACTTAAACAAAAGCATCAAAATATCACAAATTATTTTGTTTTTGTACAGTTATCATGGACTGAGTATTTATTGTTTTATTGCATGTGAGTATCAATCCAAGTTTTTAGTGTAATTTGGAAACAAAACATTTGTATTAGCTTTTGGCTGGGAATTGTAGGCATAGGTTATTTTCCTTTCCTGAAAATAAAGTAAAAACTGCCAGAATTGTGGATCAAGGTCATGACCTTCTCCAGCTTTCCTGTAAATTAGGGGCAAATGTTTAATGGAGCAACCAGTCATAGAGTGCACACTTAGGGCAGTGAATGTGGTTGCAGACTACTTGGTATTTTTTTTGTCTTATCAGTAACTTGGCTTGAACTTCTGACCTTGCTGTTGAGTGAAACTTTTTTTTACAATCTGCCTCAATTCCAGGCTGGCAACTGGAATAAGTTCCAAAAACTATTTTGAGTCACTTTTTGTAGGCCTTTTGTATTGATACATAGGTTGATATGTAGGAATTAGTAGCAGGAGTAGGCCATAATTGTAGCCTGTCTACTAAACTATATTTTGAAACTTCATTATCTGTTGCTTCTACACTGGGCTGATGCATGCTATTTTGTAATTCATGTATAATGAAAGTTTTTATTTCTGAATTTCTTCCAGTTTTAGTTTGCAGGAGCTATTTCAAAGGTAAAGGCTTAGATTTTAGTACTGAATTTCACTATATGCTTGTGTTCAAAGATTACCAAATTGGGTAATGACTAGTGCAAGATCTAATTCATTTGCTGACTAGTGAATCTTCTGTATGATCTACATAAAATCATGTTGCAGTGACAATCTAAAATAAATTGAAACCTGCAGCGATGTTTGCTGAAATTGTGGAGCTGAATGCTGACAGTAATTAAAAATCTCAAAACGAGAAGGTAGAAATATATTCTGTTTGAAACCTTCCTTTTGGGTAAAGAAACCTTTTTTTTCATCAGTTCATCACTGTGGCAGTTATTGTCTGTTTGGCTAATGTATGGAATTCCTTCATTAGCCCCTCCATATTGGATGTTGGTTTGCTCGCTGAGCTGGAAGGTTCACTTTCAGACATTTCGTCACTATACTAGGTAACATCTTCAGTGACCTGGATGAAGCACTGGTGGTATAGCCTGCTTTCTATTTATTTGGGTTGGTGATGGCATTTCCTGCGGTGACATCATTTCCTGTTCTTTTTCTCAGGAGTGCAAATGAATCTTCCAGCCCAGTGAGCAAACCTACATCCAGAACCTCAACCTGAGGTACAAATCTTCTCAACTCACTAACTGCTCAATATTTAAGATGGTCCTTAACTTTCCTCTTTGACCAAGCTTTTGGCCATTTTTCCCTCTTGTTATTTGCATTGTTCTCAATGCCACTATTTTATTGTACACCTTAATTAAAGTAGTGTGAGCTGTTGCTTTGAATTGATGCAGTCCATGTAGCAAAGCTGTTTCCACAATGCCATTGAATTGTGAAAGTGTGGCAGTATATTTCCAAGATAGATAGTGTTTAACGTGGAATTGTTCTTGAGTACTTGTGCCACTTGTCAAGAGTGTGGTGCTGGAAAAACACAGCAGGTCAGGTGGCATCTGAGGAGCAGGAGAATTGACGTTTCGGTCATCAGCCCTTCATCAGGCTTATGCCTGAAACGTCGAGACTCCTACTCCTCTGTTGCCTGTCCTGCTGTGCTTTTCCAGCACCCCACACTCTTGAGTCTGATCTCCAGCATCTGCAGTCCTCACTTTCTCCTACTTGTACTACTTCTGCTTTTTGAGATGATAACAGGAAATGCTGTCTAAGCTTGGTAATCTGCTTTAGTGTATCTTTTGGAGTGCACTGAAACACAGTTCAGTGGTAGTGAATGTTTGTTTTAAGGTAGTGTTTTGTAAAAGATCTGTGATTGTGGGTGTGTGTGTGTATATATTAAACTTTATTGAGTTTGAATTTTAATATAGCATATGTTGCTTGCTTTTTGTGAGGGGGTGGACATTTTAAAAAGTAGATTCTTTACAGCAGGGTTTGGAGGAGACCTGACTTGGGTCAGAAGCAGTATCGTCTCTTTTCACTAGGTTTTTTCAGAGCAATTAAGAAAATAAATTACCTTGCGATTTTAGTTTGTGCACCTTAACAGGAGTATTTTTGTTAGGATTCTGCAGGTTATTAGAAGCTGAAAGTCTTGAGCTGTGTTTGGAGTATTCATGGAAGATGACTCCCCTTTCCTCTCCTATGAACTGTGAAGAATCCATTAAGTCTAGCTTAAATTATTTCTCTATATCAAATATTATCTGGACTTGAATCACTGAATAGTTTGGGAATTTGTATTTAAGATTTTCTCTTCCAAACCACCTTCTATAGACAGCTGGATTTGGTTTCTTTCTTTTGTGTATTAAACTTCTGCTCTGTCAGACTCTAGTCTCTTATGACTTTTCAGTGAAATGGACACCACATTAACTAAAGTTTTAATTATCAATCCAGGTTTTGTTTTGAGAGTTTAGTTGCCCAATAGTACCATCAGCTACAACCTTACTGGAGTGCTGGTAAAATAGGACGATAGGAACAGGGTTGGGCCATATAGCTTGTCAAGCCTATTCTAGCCTTCAGTGAGATTATGGTTGATCTCTGGCATAACTTTCATAACATAAGAACTAGGAGCAGGAGTAGGCTGTCCTGCCTTTCGAGCATGCTCTGCCATTCAATAAGATTAGATTACTTAGTGTGGAAACAGGCCCTTCGGCCCAAAAGTCCACACCGACCCTCTGAAGAGCAACCCACCCAGATCCATTCCCCTACATTTTCCCCTTCACCTAACACTGTGGGCAATTTAGCATGGCCAATTCACCCAACCCGCACATCTTTGGACTGTGGGAGGAAACCCAAGCAGACCCGGGGAATGTGCAAACTCCACACAGACATTGCCTGAGGCAGGGATTGAACCTGGGTCTCTGACGCTGTGAGGCAGCAGTACTAACCACTATACCACATGTCTGATACTTCTGTGGACTCAAAACCATTTACCCACGGTCTCCCCACATGCCTTAATTCCTCTTTTTAATATTAAAAAAATCTACCTTAGCTTTAAAAATGCTTACTGAATTACTGGGCAAGGAATTACATAGATTCACAACCTTCTGGGTGAAGAAGTTCCTTCATAATTCAGTCCAAAATCTGCTGCTTCTAATCTTGAGGCTGCGCTCTCTTGTCCTAGCTCCCCATACCAGTGGACACATCCTATTTAATTCTATTTTATCGATTCCCTTCCTAATTTTATACGTTTCTATAAGATCCGCCCCCATTCTTCTGAATTCCAATGAATATAATCCCAATCTTAGTCTCTCCTCATAAGCCAGCCCCCCTCCACTCTGGAATCAACCTAGTGAACGTCCTCTGCACCACCTCCAGTGCCAAAACATCCTTTCTCAATTAAGGGGAGACCAAAACTACACAGTTTCACAGTCCTCTGCACGCTTTACTCTGCCACTCATCTTAGTGTCATCTGTAGACATTGACACCCTGCACGTGGTCCCTAACTCCAAATCCTCTATAAACATTGTAAATAATTGTGATTCCCCACACCGATCCCTGAGGCACACCACTAATCCCATATGCCTTAAGACCTTTTGAACAAAAAAAACTATATCTCCGATTTAAAATTAACAACTAATTAAGCATCCACTACTGTTGTTGCTGGGAGTTCCAAACCTCTACTGCCCTTTTGTGGTAGTGCTTTCAAACATTTCTCTTGAATAATTTGCCTGAGAATTATACCCAATGACCCCCCCCCCCCCCCCCCCCCCCCCCCCACCACCACCACCACCCCACACACACACATTCTGGACTTTGCAACCAATGGAAATAATTAATCTTTACCCTTTCTTTTCCTGTTAATATATTGAAGACTTTGATCAATTGCCCTTTAATCTTCTAACTTTTATGTGGCTGGTTCAGTAAAGTTTCTGGTCAGTAATGATCTCCAGGATTTTGGTGTGGGGTTCACTGATGTTAATGGTGTTAAAAGTCAAGCCAGCTAGTGGTGTTCCTTTTTTGGAACTGGTCATTGTTTGACACTTACAGGAATATTGCTTGCCACTTATCAGCCCAAGCCTGACTGTTATGTTTGCAACTGTACTCTAATGTTCTTGGTCAAATTTAATTTGTTGATGTTCCATGAAATACTTTGGAACATGTTACTGCAAAACTCCCTCCAGTGCTTCTTTAACTGTGTCACTACAATGCAAAAGTTTATGTAAAAGGTTTGTTGTGAAGGATTAGGGTAAAGAACAGAAGAAAAAAATAAAGTCCTGGTGTGAGATTCCTGTGCAAGACTGATGTTACAGAACATATTTATACCATGTTCGACGATCCCTTGACCAGGGGTGACTTTATTCCATTCCAGAGTTGTCCTATGGTGACTAAACTGTCCAGTACTGCATCCTGACACCCTGCCACAGGTGGAGCACGTGGTGTTTTGAAGAATTTGCATGGGTGAATACAAGGCATATTTATATTGGCCTTCACCTGGGCCTGTTGGAGATGCTGTGATTGCAGATGTTTCTCTTCCAATTTAGCTGTTCTAAGGCAAAAGCTTTCCATGAGCAGATGGCCAGGGGTGGGGGGGTGTTCCACTTTTTGGGGGTGGTGGGGTGCAGGAGAAGAGGAAAGAAGGATTTCAAAAATGTCCTTTTTCTTGAAGCATTTTCTTAGTCCTCCTTGCAGCCACTTGGCTTGACTGAACTTAAAGGAGAGAGCTTACTTGGTAAGTCTTAGAGTCATAGTCCTACATATGGAGAAGGCCCCAATTCCCTGCACTTGGCCCATATCCTTATAAAACTTTCCGATCCATGTATTTGTTCAAATGCCTTTTAAATGTTATTAATATATCCACCTCAATCACTTCTGATGACAACTCGTTCCACCCTCTGCTTTGGGGGGGGGAAAAAAAACCTCTTTTTCCCTTCAATCTTAAACTGATGCCCGCTAGTCCTCGCTGCCCCAACCCTGGGGGGGGGGGGGGGGGGGGGGGAAACTGAGTGTGTTCATCCTATCTATGCCTCTCATGATCTTTACACTTTTAAGATTACCTCTTCCCTCCCTAGCTTGTCCAACCACTCCCTATAACTCAGATCATTGAGTCTTGGCAACATCTTTGTAAATTTCTTCTGTGCTCTTTCCAGTTTAATAAAGTCCTTCCTATAGCAAGATGACCAACAATGAATGCTAAACTCCAAGTGCAGCCTCACCAATGTCCTGTATAACTGCAATATAACTTCCCAACTTCTATACTCAGTGCCCTGATGGATGAAGGCCAGTGTGCCAAAAGCCTTATATGCTGCCCTGTCTACCTGTGACTCTACTTTAAAAGAACTGTGCACCTGAACTCCAAGGCCCTACCATTCACTGTGAAACCCTCCTACCTTGAATTGACTTTTGAAAATGCAAGGCCTCATACTTGTTTATATTAAACTCCATTTGCCATTTCTTGGCCCACTTTCCCAACTGCTAAAGATTCTGCTGCAATTTCAGATAGCCTTTTCTCCCTGTCCACTATACTACCTATTTTATGTCATCTGCAAACTTGCTAACCATGCTTTGTAGATTCTCATCCAAATCATTGACCTAGATGACAAACAGCAATGGCCCCAGCACCAATCCCCGAGCTGCTCCACAAGTCACAGACCTCCAGTTCAACAAGCATCCTTCTGTTATTACCCTCAGCTTCCTATCATCAAGCCAATTGTGTATCCAATTTGCCAGCTCCTCCTGGATTCCATACAATCTAACTTTCCAGAGCAGCCCACCATGTGAATTCTTATCAAAGACCTTACTGAAATCCAAATAGACTACATCTTCTGCCCTGCTCTTGTCAACCTTCCTGGTTACTTAAGATTTGACACGTACAAAGCCACGATGACTACTAATCAAACCAAATTCCGAATGCATGTAAGTCTTATCTCTCAGAATCTTGTAAAGTAACTTGTCTACCACACAGATTAGGCTCACTAGTCTATAGTTTGCAGGTTTTTCTTTGTGCCCTTATTCAAGAAGGGCTTCAATATTCACTTCCCTCCAGTCTTTCGGGACCTCATCCATGGCTAATGATGATGCAAAAATATCAGCCAGGCCCCCTGCATGATGCCACAGTCCTCCAAATCTGCCTTGATCTTCAGGGAACTCATACTTCTGGTCACTACTGGAATTCAGCTCCTTTTTTGTTTTGTCCATTTTGAATGAATGCAGTATTGAGGCCAGGAGCAAGTGGCCTTGATTGAACTTAACTGAGTGTCAGTGAGCAGGTAATTTCGAAGCAAGTGTTGCTTGATTATGCTGTTGATGACTTCCATTACTTTTTCTGATTATATGGTGGCATATAATATGCTGTGAATGTGGTCAAGAGCACCCATTACTAGAACTGAATGAAGATTCTTTTAAGTATTTCTCCAAATACATGCTGAATGCTAGTATCCTTGTCTCTGAATAGATCCTTGTGTGGTTGGGCTGTTGTTGGTGTTGGTTGTGCTGAAGAATCCATGCACGTTGGGGCTGTTTGCAAGCTGTTGAATTTCTGCCATTTTATCTGTCCATCATCTCTTCTTCTAGATCACTGGTTTTGTATTCAACATCTACCATTAATTTTCTGTAAATCTTTTCTTTCCTATTGATTGGTGCCTTGTGATTGCATTTCAGTAGCTCCAACTAGTTTTAATATTTCCCAGTAGAGAAACCTCTCCTCCTTACAAGTTCTGTTTACCAGGGTTTAAAGGCACATCGGGAACTGTGAACATTGTGGTTCCTGTTCACAGCCAACCCGGCGATGCTCACTATCTTTGAGTAGGCTGACCTTCAGTCTGGTGACAGTAAATTTCCTGCAGCTAATGGAGATGAACTGAACTCGCCTATTTCAGTCTAACACTCATTAGCTGTTGTGGCACAGGTGATGCAAACATCCTGAATTTGTCTACTAGTTATTTAATGGCAAAACCAACCCTGTAAAATTTGTGCTGATGTTGGATTTGCCCTTCCAGCAGTGTGTGTGTGACTTTTGTTCTTTTTGAGCTGGCCCACCTACTGTCTCTTATTTGAGGCAGTCACTGTCATAATCCCAAAATTTTCTGGCCATGATAGCAATTCAAGTCTGTTGCTGGAATTGTCAGTGAGGGTCCTGCTGTCCCAGTTTTCAAACGCTATTCTGAGGGGGTGAAACATTTTTAGATGTGAATTTTGTGTTGGGTTGCATACTGAATAGGGCAGTGGTCCTTGTGGAGCAAGGTCTTTGCCCATGACTGGAATAACCAGGATGATTGACCAGGTTCTACTGTACAGGCAGGCACTAATGTGTACAAATTGCCTGAGCTGATCTCCTTCAGTTGCTGATTTAACTGACAATTCAAATCTTCTCATTGCTCCTGACTGTGAAGCTACTCTTCCCTCCTATTTTAACTGGCTCCAACTCTCCTTATTGATGCTTCAACTTCAGTTTTTTAACTGCAAAACTGATTCCATGGCTTATACAAGTGTAAACTCCACTATCTGTTGTTGAGAAAATGAAACCCTTATTCTGACTATATTGTGATTGATTTGGCTCCTTTCTTTCTTTCTTTCAATTTAAATATTTCATTTGGCTAGATTGCTGTTGGGTTTGGTCATTAGAATATTCTGGAATTGTTGAAAATATTTGGTTTAAGACTAGTGGACATAATATACAGTGTTAATGAATTACCTTCTAGAAATTAAAGAATGTGTCCACATTATAGAACCCTCTTGCCTCTTATACATTTCCAATGTTTTTAGTCCAAGGAAAGTAAACTGACTGCCAAGCTGTAGTGAAGTAAGTTTTTTTTTATTTGGGGGTTGGGAGAGGAAAAAAACCCTGCACAACGATTAAATCAGTCTGACAATATATTGAATATAATTGTACCGAGTTTGAGCCTAATGCAAGTTTAAGAACTGTTTTTTGTGTCTTGGTGGTTAGGGTGAGTAAATGAAAATTTGATTATTTTATTCCTTTGATCACCGTTTTGAAAGTTTACTTTATGTGGGCACATTTGGTTGGAAAGTGAATATTTCGGTTAACTTCAACTATCTTTTGTTGTTAATTTGGGGTTGCAATATATTTTTGAGTAAAAGTTTTTAGAATGATTGTCACCTGCCCAAGTAGTTTTGCTACTTTGATCCAAGTTTCTGTTCACTAAGCTCAAAGTATTATCTTTCAAAATAACCACGACAATTGCCAAGCTAATTTGGAGTACCCTGAGCCTAGTGTCCTTAAGACATAAATCTTTGTACAAAGTTTGGGAGAAGATTTGTAGCTCGGGTGCTCGTTGTTATGGTTCTGTTCGCCGAGCTGGGAAATTTGTGTTGCAGACGTTTCGTCCTTTGTCTAGGGGACATCCTCAGTGCTTGGGAGGCTCCCGTGAAGCGCTTCTGTGATGTTTCCTCTGGCATTTATAGTGATTTGTATCTGGCCACTGCAGCGGACAGCTGGAACTGACAATCCGGAATGGATCCGGACCATAGAACAGGCCATCACCAGCTGGATCAGTGTGTGTGCGCATGCAAGGACTATCCTCCTTGAGAAAAGAGAAAAAAAATGAAGAAAAAAAAACAGGCCATCGCCATCATATAGAACAGGACCACACACCACAAAAAAAGGCACTAAAAGAAAAAATGGCCAAACTAACACAACAGAGAGAGGACACCACAACACACTCGTGGGTTAAAAACCTCTCCCACAGACAACTCACAGACACGGAAAGAACAATACTGGCCAAGGGACTCAACTACAACCACAGGAATGCCAAGACAGCAGACTTCCTAGCAACACTAGAATGCACACTCAGAAACAACGGACTGACAGAAGAGTGGACAAAGCAGAGTACATCCAAAAAGTGCAGCAACTACTTACAGAAACCAACACCTACCAAAAGAGGGAGTTTGACCCCACCCCACAGCTCATCAATAGGATAAACAAACACTGAGGAACCTACAAAAAAATGGACAGAGAACCAGGTTTAACCTACAGAGAATGAAACCTGAAAGCAACAACCCCAGATTATATGGACTACCGAAAGTGCACAAATCCGACATCCCACTCAGACCCATAGTATCACTACCAGGGATACCATCACACAAACTGGCTAAAGTACTACAGCAGAAACTGAAACACCTGATCAGTGGATCCAGATACTCTATACAGTCAACACAGGAATTCTTGGACATCATCAGAAATATACACATTGTCTTCCTTGTCTATGGTCTCATTCGATGTAACGGCACTGTTCACCTCTATCGACAAAACCCTAGCCAGCAAAACAATAGCCAACCTGTTGGACATACAGAACAGACAACAAGACCGGGAACCTATCAACAAAGACGGCATACTCAAACTACTGGACCTGTGCCTCACAACACGCTTCACATTCAACAACCAAATATATGAACAAATCAACGGCTCACCCATCTGTGGACTCATAGCAGAAGTGGTAATGCAAAGGTTAGAACAAACAGTCTTACCGCAAATTCAACCCAAACTCTGGGTCAGATATGTGGATGATACCTTTTGTAATCATTTAAAAACACAGAAATAGAGAACACACACCGGATCATCAATGCCACACTCTCACAGGAATCCGATTCACCCAACTCCCACTCTAGACGTGATGGTACAGAGAACACCGAATGGAGAATTCACCACAGAGGTATACAGGAAAGCCACATACACAGACCAATTCCTGAACTACGAAAGCAACCATCCCAACACACAAGAAGTTGCATCAAGACACTGTTCAAAAGGGTCACAACACACTGCAGTACACCAGAACTGCAAAAAGAGGAAGAAGAACACCTATACAATGTATTCGCCAAAAATGGATATTTCCACAATTTCATCAACGGATGCCTAAGGGAAAGACAACGGAATGAGGACATGCCACAACCCAAAGGACTAGCCACGCTACCATACATCAAGAGCATTTCCGAACTGACAGCCAGACTACTGCGACCACTAGGACTCATAACAGCACACAAACGAACAGCCACTCTCAGACAACAACTCACCAGAACGAAGGACCCGATACCCAGCATGAGCAAAACCAATGTAGTGTACAAAATCCCATGCAAGGACTGCACAAAACACTACATAGGACAAACAGGAAGACAGCTCACGATCTGCGTCCATGAACGCCAACTAGCCACAAAACTGCATGACCAGCTATCCTTAGCCCCACACACAGATGACTAAGCAACATGAGTTCAACTGGGACAACACTACTATTATCGGACAAGCCAAACAGAACAGTCAGGGAATTTCTAGAGGCAAGACTCTCATCCATTGATTCAATCGACAAGCACATCAACCTGGACCCAATATCCCGGCCACTGCAGCAGACAGCTGGAACTGGCAACCGGAAGCAGCAGAGACCAACCACTATAAATGCTGGAGGAAACATCACAGAAGTGCTTCACGGAGGCTCCTAAGCACTGAGGATGTCACCTAGACAGGGGACGAAACGTCTGCAACACAAATTCCCAGCTCGGCGAACAAAACCACAACATATATCCTTGTACAGAAGCACATTTGTATTCTTGAATCTTGACCAAAGCATAAGAACCTAAACTACAAGTTTGATTTATGATGAATGTTCAGAATTCCAGATGCTGACCTCTTCTTCTGTGTGGCATAAGAAGTAAATGCATGCAGCTGGGACTGCCTACGGACTGTCATTTTCTGTCATAAGCCTTTGTTTTGGTTTTCAGTATTCCCCTTTTCACTAAGTATTTGTGGCTATAAACCTTGTGGAATAGCTTCCTCCTTTTATCCCAGCATGTGATTTTCCACCCAATAAATTGGATGTGTAAAATTGTGGTCTGTGTTGCACACCACTGATGGATTGTTTTATGTATAAACAACTTATTATTCCATTCCATTTGCAGGCATGTATGCATTGAGTGTAACAATCTAATTTCTACTTTCCTTGGGAAATATAAACCAAAAGAACTGTGGCTGCTGTAAATTAGAAACCAAATCACTTCTGAGAAAGTGACACTTGACCTTAACTCTTTCTCTCCACAGATGAAAGCAGACCTGCAGAACTCTTCCAGCAATTTTTGTCTCCTAGGCAGTTTTTAAAAAAAAAATATCCCCCTGCAAAAGTAATTTGAGTGAGTGCATTTCCTTTGTAAAAATACTCATTTCATGTAATTGTCTGGCTAAATACAATGGAATTAACAATTCTGTCATGTCTCAGAACTTCTTTGTATGTTATGTTTTCCTTAGTGATATGCCTTCTACCTGTGTCGAGGATGGGTTAATGGCATTCTTTATGGAAGGAACATTGAAATGTGTTCTACCTTCAGTTAATTGTCTATTTAAAATATTCTCTTCAATTGTCTCGTCTCATCAAACGTGATGTGAATTATTTTAAACCTTATTTAAACATGGAGAAAAGTGGGATTTTTGTATTTGTGTAACAGGTCAAATTCTGTGCTATGGAAATACCTAGATATATTAAACTAGAATGCTGCTTGCTGTTCCGCCTAATTGATACAACACTTCATTTTATACACTAGTTTTTGCAAAACTTTGAAGTACGAGCGAAAGTCCCTTTTTTGGGGGTTTTGTCAGGATTTGAGGCCTTGGAGTCTGATTTTTTTTTAATTTTGAGAAGTTGGTAGAAAATAAAAATCTAGCTTTCACTAAATTGCTGATTATTCCGGTAAGGTAATTTTTAAACAAAGCTTGCAGTTGCCATTACCAGATTCCTCCCCCTGAAGTTGATGGTGATGTGCTCACTGAGAAAATGCTTGTTCTGTTGTGCTAGGCATCACCTAAGCTGTGCACATGAGATGCTCGATGCTTTCCCTTGGCTTCCTTTGAATAAGTTAATAAACTCTCATCACTTGAACTTGAGAAGGCCATAGCCTTTTGTTTGTAAAACAGAGGCACCTGATAAGAATGGAATTCCAGGGGAACTGCTGAAGTATGGAAAGTCCCATTTGTTGCCACGTCTGTGATCTACTACAGTACTGAAAAGTAGTCTCCATTCCACAGGAGATGTTTAATTGCCAAAATGGTTTCCTGGCTCAAGAACAAAAATGTTGGAGGGGGTTGTAACAACATAGAGGTAGCTCACTTATGTCACAAGGAAGGTTTTGTTAAGACTACTGTACTTAAAATACTCAAACTTGGAGATCAGGTTCACCAGAAGCACAATGCAACTTCCTTATCAGATGAACTGTGGATGTGATCATTTCTTGCGGCTGGGGCGGGATCAGGGGATACATTTCCTTTGTGTATTAAGGCATTCAACACTTAGCACAGAAGGACTGTCCAAGAAAGACTTTCCACTTTACGTTTGACAGTTCCACTTCTGACAACTTCAGAGTAATATAGAGTAGTGTTAGTCTCCACTCTGACACTTTGTTTCTTTTTCTTTCTGTGGAAAGAGTATCTAATTTCAAATCTTTAATCAAGCATGGAGTGGAAGCCAAGTGGACATCAAGGAGAGAGAAAATCTGTACATTATAAAAGTGAACTTTTATAGTCAAATTATGCAATGGGTTTGACACCAGTCTCTGCCTATCCAAACTGTGAAATAAGCCTTGAGCAATTTATTTTAAAATGGCATATAACATTTCTACAGGTGTGGAAACAGGCCATTCAGTCCATTAAAATCCATACCAACTTTGAAGAGCATCTCACCCTGACTCACCCCCCTACCCTATCCCTGTAAACCTGCATTTCCTATGGCTAATCTACCTAACCTAAACATCCCTGGTAGTTTTGGTACTTAAAGGACCAAGTAAAGAAATGAAAGTGAAATTGAATTGGAGAATCATTTCTGGCATTAGCTACCAAGAGAAAACTACATTGTGTTTTCTCAAAATTACTTTGCTTCCTGGTGAATGTCTGGATTTTCCAATCCAAATTTTGTTAAAATAGTGTAAACTCCTACACTCCTTCTTCTTCTTTTACACAGTCTGCATAGAGATGTTTGTTTTCTAATCTGCAGGATCTGAAATGTTCGGACCTTTGCCATAGATAGGGAATCTGTGTTGCAGGCCCTACAGGGAACACTGATTTAGAGTATAACTGTTTTTGGTCTGTAGATCATTTGGAAACTGTGAACTCTAGGTCAAAGCAAAGTCATGTTTGTAGACGTTTTTCTCTTTTTTGTGTGTTACCATGTTACAATTCATCAGACTGGGGCGCTATTGTTTTGGTTTTGAGACCAATCATTTTCTAAACTGAAGTCTGCCCTTTTTTTTGTATGACAGCGCCATCTATTGGAACGAATTGTTTCTTGAAACTAACATTTTCAAAGCCATTTTCTTTCTAAATATATTCCTGAACTAATTCTGTTCCACTGTTTTTAGATGTTTTAGGATTGTTTTGCCCAGAAAATTATTTCTGTTCTGAATCTCTAAGGACAAGTTACACGATTGAACTAAAAATTGAAGTAACTCGCCAGTTTCAGAGTTGTTCTCCTGTCTCCAACCTTGAGTTCTTTATGGGAATACTTATTTTTCTAGTAATGCTGCAAAAACTTATGCATCTAAAATTTTTGTTGTTGTTCTGTCCTTTTCAGTTCAAATTGTTCAGTGCTAACTTTGTTTTCCCAAGGGGGACATTTCTAAAAGGAAAACATGTAAATTTCTCTTAAAAATAAATTGCTGTTTGAAACTTTTATATGCTATCTTAGTATCACTTCAAAGAAGTGATAGAGGAAAAATAATAACCAAAGTCTGGGTACTAAAGTGAGTATTTCCAACAATAAAACCTGCAAACACTAGTTAGTATATGGACAATAGGCAATATGGTGTTTAGTGCATCAAGTTGTATGGTTCATAAGACTTATGTCTTGCTCATTTCAAATGTATGTGCCACTGCACATTTTAAGTTCATGTAAACTATATCCCTGTGTCTTAACCCCTCTTAATTTGAATTTGTTGCATATGCATGTAACTGTGTCAGTTTAATAGATTGATGGACTGAATTTTCAGAGTCATAGTCATACAGCATGGAAATAGACCCTTCACGCCAAACCCTTCACACAACCATCGATGTTCCCAAATTCAACTATTCACACCTGCCTAGGCTTGGCCCATGTCTCTCCAAACCTTTCCTATTCTTTTAGCTTATCCAAATGACCTGTAAATGTAACTGCATCTCCCACTTCCTCTGACAGTTCGTTGCACCTCCATGAACCACTCTCTTTTTAAATAAAAAGATGCCTTCATGCCCTTTTTCTTTTTAAAAAATAATCTTTCTCTTTTCACTTGAAAAATATATCCCCTGTCTTGAAGTTCTCCACACTAGGAAAAAGACCATTTCTCATTCAACTTTTATCTATACCCCTCATGATTTTATAAACCTCTAGAGAGTTCCTCTCCATCTCCTATGCTCCAGTGGAAAAAGTCCCAGCTTGCCGATCTAATTTTTATCTCGCTCTCCATTCCTGGGCACATCCTGGCAAATCTCTTCTGAACTCTTTCCAGTTTAATAGCATCCTATAACGGGTCAACTAGAACTGCACACAGTACTCCAGAAGAGACCTCACCAATGTCATGTATTCAATGGTCTGAGCAATGAATTGCAAGCGTTCTAAATACCACCTTAATCACCCTGTCTACCTGTGATATAAGCTTCAAAGAACTAGTACCTGAACTCCTAGGTGTCGCTAGGTGTACAGCACTACTGAGGACCTTACCATTAATTGTGTTAGTCTTGTCCTTATTTGCGTTACCAAAACCTAACCTCTGACTTGCTGTTGTAGCCATTGCATTCATTTGGTGAGTCCAGTTGAGTTTGTGGTTAATGGTAACACTAAGGATCTTGGTAGTGGCAGATTCATTAATGCTAACGCCATTTGAATGTCAAGGGGTAGTAATTAAGTTGTCTGTTATTGGAGATGGTCACTGGCACCACGCCAAAGCAAAAGTTACTTGTCAACCCCAACCTGGATTTTGTCCAGATCTTGTTGCATTTGAACATGGACTGCTTCAATAGCTGAGGAATCGTGAATGATGCTGAGCGTTGTGCAGTCCAGTGAACATCACCACTTCTGACCTTATGATGGAGAGAAAGTTACTGATGCAGCTGAAGATGCTTGGGCTTAAGACACTATCCTGAGGAACACACGCAGAGATGTCCTGGAGCTATGTGATAGATATGACCCTAATCAGCTGTGAGTTTGTCCTCTGATGCTAACAAATTCCAGTTTTGCTAGGGTTCCTTGATGTCAAGGACTGTCACTCTCTCTCATCTCTGGAATTTGCTTTTTGCCCATGTTTGAACCAAGGATGCACAGAGTGCCCCTGGCAAAACACAAACTGGTAAAAACAATGGCTGCAGATGCTGGAAACCAGATTCTGGATCAGTGGTACTGGAAGAGCACAGCAGTTCAGGCAGCATCCAACGAGCAGCGAAATCGACGTTTCGGGCAAAAGCCCTTCATCAGGAATAAAGGCAGTGAGCCTGAAGTGTGGAGAGATAAGCTAGAGGACGGTGAGGGTGGGGAGAAAGTAGCATAGAGTACAATGGGTGAGTGGGGGAGGAGATGAAGGTGATAGGTCAGGGAGGAGAGGTGGAGTGGATAGGTAGAAAAGGAGCAGACAGGTAGGACAAGTCATGGGGACAGTGCTGAGCTGGAAGTTTGGAACTAGGGTGAGGTGGGGGAAGGGGAAAATGAGGAAACTTTGTGGACTTCAATGGTTTCCTCATTTTCCCTTCCCCCACCTCACCCTAGTTCCAAACTTCCAGCTCAGAACTGTCCCCATGACTTGTCCAGACTTGTCCTACCTGTCTGCTCCTTTTCTACCTATCCATTCCACCTCTCCTCCCTGACCTATCACCTTCATCTCCTCCCCCCCTCACCCTCCTCTAGCTTATCTCTCCATGCTTCAGGCTCACTGCCTTTTATTCCTGATGAAGGGCTTTTGCCCGAAACATCGATTTCGCTGCACTTTGGATGCTGCCTGAACTGCTGTGCTCCTCCAGCACCACTAATCCAAAACCCAACCTGGGTGTCACTGAGCAAGTGAAAGGTGAAAGTGAGGACTGCAGATGCTGGAGATTAGAGTCAAGATTAGAGTGGTGATGGAAAAGCACAGCAGGTCCGGCAACATCTGAGCAGCTTCCTCATTTTCCTACTTTTTCACCAGTTTCCTCATTTCCCCTCCCACCACCTTACTCCAGTTCCAACCTGCCAGCTCAGCACCATCCTCAGACCTGTTCCACCTGTCAATCTTCCTTCCCACCTATCCACTCTACCCTCCTCTCTGATCTCTCACCTTTACCCCTTCCTCCATCCACCAATTGCGCACTCAACTACCTTCTCCTCAGCCCCACCACCTATTTATCTCTCCACCCCAAGCTTCCAACCCCCTTCCTGATGAAGGGCTCCTGCCCAAAATGATTTCCCTGTTCCTTGGATGCTGTTTTTTCCAGCACCACTCTTTAATCTTTTCACTGAGCAGGTGACTGCACTCACTGATGCCTTTCAGCATTTTATTGATTGAGTTGAGTGTAGACTGATGGAGTGGTGATAATGGCTAGATTGGATTTGTCCTGCTTTTTGTGTATGGACATACCTGAGTAATTTTCCACATTGTTAGGTAGAAGCCAGTGTTGCAACTGTATTGGAAGAGTTTGATGACGAGCAACAATATCTGAACCGTAAATCTTCAACACTATTGCCGGAATGTTGTCTGGGGTCTATAGTCTTTGCAGTATCCAGATTTTCCAACTGTTTTCTTGGTGTCATGTGGGGTGAATTCCATTAGCTGGGGAAAGGTATCTGTCTGCTAGGGACCACTGAAGGTGGCAGTGATGGATCATCCACTTGGTTCTTCTGCATAAAGATTGCTGTGACTGTTTGTTTGTTTCAGTCTTGTCTTTTGCACTAGAGTGCTGGGTTCTTCCATTGTTGAAGATGGGGATATTTTGTGAAAGAGTTTTGTGTCCACTAACAACATTCAGTACTAGATATGGCAGGACTTAGCTTTGTCCATCACTTGCATGTCACATAGCATAAGCAGCAAGTAGTTCTCTTTAGTAGCTTTACCAGGTTATCACTTAACTTTCAGGTATGTCCAGTGGTGTTTCTGGTATGCTCTTCTGCATACACTGATCAATCAAGGTTGATCCCTTGGCTTGATGGTCTTGGAGATATGCCAGGCCACCATGTTGTACGTTGTGCTGGGGTACAATTTTCTCCTCTGTTAATGGCCCACAGCACTTCCCATGGGTGCCCAGTCTTGAGTTGCTAAATCTATTCAAAAGTCTGTCCCATTTAGCATGGTGATAATGCCACAACACGAAGGAGGTTATCCTGAATATGAAGGTCTCCAAGGATTATACTGTGGTGATGCTCTCTTACTGATACAGTTGTAGAGAGATCAAGTATGATCTCCATAATGGTTCCCTTGCTACCTGCTGAAGACCCAGTCCTATGTTCTTTAAGACCTGCCTAGCTTGATCAACACTATTGCCAAGCCACTTTTGGACACTTTGAAATCACCCATCCAGAGTATGTTTTTTTTTCCCCTTGCTACCCTTGGTGCTTCCTCCCCAAGTGTTGTTCAATATGGAGTACTAACCTATCAGCAGAGGGAGGTCAGTACATGGTAACCAGCAGGATTTCCCTATCCATGTTTAACCTGAAGCTCATATTTCATGGGATCCAGAATTAATGTCGAGGCCTCTCCGAGCAACTTCCTCCTGACTGTAAGCCACAATGCCACCACCTCCTGGGTGGTGACAAGGCATCAGGGATGATGAATATGATTATGACGATGACTGTCAAGTTGTGTTTGACAAGCTTGAGAACGCTAACCCAATTTTGACATTACCTTCCAGATGTTAATGAGGAGGACTTTGCAGGGTTGACAGTGGTGTTTCTGACATTTTGTCTTTTCAGGTTGATGCCAAGTGGTCCACCTAGTTTCATTCATTTGAGACTTTGTAATGATACAACTGAATGACTTACTAGGCCATTTCAGAGGATAATTGAATCAACCGCACTCTGCCATGCTGCAGTCACACAGAACGGACCAGATGATGATGACCTCCCACTCCCACTCCCACCAGATGGATGTACTTAACAGGAGGACAGAGTATAAAGGCAATGGCAAGTGGTGACTTGCGACAGTTCAGCCCTGATGAAAGTCTCTTGGTGGATGGGGTGCTAATCAACCAACAGCTTCATCCTGGATGGTGTTGGGCTGCTTAGTCATTGGAATTGCCAAGCTGTCATGACTAAGCGAACTTCTTATTGCAGCCTACATTTATTAAAGAGGACCATTGCAAACTTAAATGGACATTATAACTTTGAAGTCCTTTGTACTTTAAAGTTAGGGCAAGTGCTTGGCAGTATTGAATAGGTTAAGATTCAGGTTAGATTATTGATTTTCCTTTTATATAGGATGCAGTTAGGAAAATAAGAGGAATCAAGTGTGACCTGCTGCTCCTCTAGCAAGGTTAAGTTGTCCTTGGTGGTTTTTGAGGGGGTGTAAACTCATAGATTCAATTGTCTGGGTTTATTATCTTGAAGATTTTAAACAAAGACTTGTTCAATGAAAGGGGATTGGCCAGTGCTTCCAGCCCAGCTTTTCTTTGGTTTGGTTTAGCAAGCAGTCAGTTGTTTTTTTTGAGGCTGCTGGTCAAAAACAGCTACATGGAAAGTGTTCCATGCTGAATCTCTCTGCCATTTCCCTCCTGTAAGACCATGTTTGATTTTTACCTTTTTTTTGCCAAGGGTGTTTCATGGGGCTTGTTGCAGGAATTTGGACCAGTATATTTAATTTTAAATATGTTCATGATTTAATGCAATGTAATTAAATTGGCATAAACTGGGTTTTTGGATAGTTTATTCTATATTCTGTTCTCTTTTGTTTGTTCTTGCAAATAAATTGTTCTCTTTTTAAAATTCAGCAGTTGGGCCAGCTGCATTACTCCTGGAATATCCACTATATACTTTCTTAAAACAACTAGAAAATTTAGGGTCTGAGCTACCTTGATGTTTTTGGGGGGGGGGGTCTGGTCTCATCCATAACATACAAGTTGGAATATATTTTCTTTTAATTTAAACTTTCACTTCTAATTTAAGATCAGCATTGGTGCAGCTGTACAGTTCTGTGAAAATAGTTACCTTAACTGACATGGGGTTTAAATTGTTTTGTCTTGAGTGGGGTAGGTCCAGTAAGAAGACAGTGGCTGCATGCTATGTACCAGAAACTGGATAAGAGTGAATACTTTCTGAAACATTTCTAGTTAGAGTTGGTGATCTAGAGTAACTTCAGACTTTGTAAAATTTGATCTGAATACAGATTGCAAAATAGAAAACGTGTAATGGCTTAAAATGTAGCAAGTGCTGAACAATTTTATGATATGGATTTAAATGGCATGATTGTTACAGGCGCTAAAGCTTACACTTACACATCTTTCTTTTCCTGAGTTTATGATCTTGTACTTTTAAGCTTGTTTCGCTCTCAAAGTTTATAGTGAAGTAAGGACTTTAAATGTGAAATTTGCACCTTGTCACATTGAGCATCTCTAGGCAGGTCACAGTTAACTTAAATTCATTCTATTCTAGTGGTGCAACCGACTGCTCCGTACACAGGATCAGATAAATGACCAGTTAAATGATTTTGTGACCAGTTATCTTTTTGGATGGTGTTTTGAAAGAGGACCCAATGCATACAAGTTTTCTTTAAATCGGAGTGAGTTCTTTTGTTTTGCTGAGAATGTTTGATTAGTAGTTTGACACTATTTGTTTTGTATCCCTTATATCAAAATTAACAAATGGTACTTTAATTTTGTGATCCTGTATCTGTAGCCTGCCTTGATGTAAAGTTTTGCCCCTACTCTAGATTTCTCCAATTAAGGAACCTTTCATCCAATTTCTTAAAATTTGGATCACTGCTTGACCTTGACAATCAAGAAAAGTTCATGATTTAATCCTTTGTCCTCACAGGAATTGTCCTTTCCTTTCCTTTCATTGGAAGAATACATCTGCAGCATTCCTGGGTAGTAAGTGAAGATCTGAAGTTTGGAAGTGGTAGAATGTGATACTGGTCCAGAGTACCAGAACACTTCAGTTTAGAAGTGACAATAATATGGGGAGGATGCATGTTTGGCAGCTCAACTTTTCAGTTAGTAAAGATTTCACCATTGAGCCCAAGGTTTAGATGATTGAGAGAAATTGCATTTGTGATAGACAATTATAGCTTTGGGTTTTTTCCAGTTATTAGATTTCTGACAGTACAGATGTCAGTATAAATATAGAAGCTGACTTCATTTGTGACTGATGGCACCTCTATGTAGATAATGCGCAGCAGTCATATTTAAATATTACTGTTGATGCAGAAGCACAGAAATTTGATTTGGAATGAATTACTTGGTTTCTGAGAGGATGGAGGTAATGGCAGTGGCCTTGTGTTCAAGGAATTTGGAGAGAATTTGGAACTAGGGCTATATTCTGCATGGAGAAAATGAGGACTGCAGATGCTGGAGATCAGAGCTGAAAATGTGTTGCTGGAAAAGCGCAGCAGGTCAGGCAGCGTCCAAGGAGCAGGAGAGTCGACATTTCGGGCATGAGTCCTGAAGAAGGGCTCATGCCCAAAATGTCAACTCTCCTGCTTCTTGGATGCTGCCTGACCTGCGCTTTTCCAGCAACACATTTTCAGCTCTATATTTTGCATGGACTGCTATTTGAAATAAGGCGCATATATTTTGCAGATGAGTTTCAAAAGAGGGGATCAGGTTAATATATGGGACTTCACAATAGCTGTTAGTTTTGGGGGCCAGACAAAAGTTAGATGGTAAGTAGTTGGGTGAGAATGGGATCATGGGGATTGGAATCAACCCTGTGGATGAAATCAGTGCTTGGATGGTATGGTTGAAGATTTTGGAGAGAAGAATTCAGGGCTGAGAACATTGGGTTGAAAGTGGAGGGGGTGAGGAACAGCATGTGGTCTCAAGGACACCAGTGGAGTAAAGGAGGAGTGTTTAATCACATCTTTATTAAACAAGTGATCTTACAATTGCAGAAGGGTCTTTCAGGAAAGTCAAATACCCAATAGAAATTAGTGGTCAGCCAAACTTGGTAATGGAATGCTGTGCTAGGCTGATCTACTTTCCTCCAGTGATGGAGACTACACCCAGATAGAGACAGACTTTTAAAGGTGATGTGCAAATTGTTGAGCAAATCATCAACCCAAAACATGTCAATGTTTATTAGTTCAGTTCAAAAGTGCATTTGCAAAATTTAAGTCAAAGTTTTTACCCTATGTGTTTTTAGTGAATTTTTAAGTTTATGGAATGTGGGTGTCACTGGCTAGGCCAGCATTTATTTCTCATTCCTAAGTGCCCAGTGACAATTAATTAACCACACTGCTGTGGGACTGGAGCTGGATATAGGCCAGGTAAGGATAGCAGATTTCCTTCCCTAAAGGACAATAGTGAATCAGGTGGATTTTTATGACAATCAAGTGACTTTTTTTTTCACTGGGCAATGTTTTTAAATTCAAATTTCGCCATCCACTATCATGGAATTTGAGCTCCAATCCCTAGAACATTAGCCTGGGTTTCTGGATTGAGTTCAGTGACTAGTGAGCAAATACAAAGAACTGCAGGAAGAGGTAAAGTTAAAGTTGTGATTAGCAGCTGGAGAAACTACAGAAATAGCGTGCAGTTTGACACTTCTTGTCTGCTACTGAAAAAGTAACACGTGTTTCATTGTTCCAGGTATGTCAGACTGCCATGCTTCATATCTCTTGTACAAATGATGCCAAATACCAATACTTTATACTCACTAGTGGGTAGTAATCATTTAAAGGATTTTTTGGAAATGTCCATACTAGTGTGGATGAGCTTCATCTCTCTAGAACTTCAATTGTCTATTAATTGTGATTAGTAACATTTGCATTGCACAAATGCCAGGCTATGACTATTGCTATTAAGAAACAATCTAATCATTGTCCTTGACCTTCAGTGGGGTTACCATCACTGAATTCCCCCACTATCAACATGCTTGAGATATTCATTAACTGGATCTGCCACATAAATATATTGCCTAAAAAGAGCAGGTTAGAGGCTAGGAATACTGCCAAGTAGCGCTCCTGATTCCCAAAACCTGTCCACAAGTCAAGAATCTCACTGGCACCACCTTCTCAAGGGCAATTAGGGATGGGCAATAAAGCCAGCAATACTTGCATCCTACAAAAGAATACTTTTAAAGGTATCATCTTGTCAAAATTAAATTCCTAATATGGGTTGGTTTGAGACCTTTTTCAACTGAGATGGCATCTGAGATTCCAAAAAAAAAGCAAAGTCTGCACAATGCATAGCAAAAATTCAACATCTAAAACACGCCTGACCTGCAAGCAGCATTGATGGGAGATACTAGCAAATAGACACAATTTCTTGGCAGAATGGTTCCAAGTTGCCATGTGACAATGGATGTTTGAGTTATAAATGAAGGGATGAAGAACACAGGCATAGAGCAGATGGCCTGTTAAGCCTGCTCCATCATTTAATACTACCGGTATTCAACTCTACTTTCCTGCCAATTTCTCAATGTTTCTTGTTAGCCATACAGCAAGGATACAGACCCTTCAGTCTAAACAGTCCATGCTGACCATAATTCAAACAAAACTAGTCCTACCTGCCCGTGCTTGGCCTATATCTCTCAATATTTCTTATATACCTATCTAAATGTCTTTTAAACGTTGTAACTATACCCGCATCCACCACTTCCTCTGGAAGTTCATTCCACACACTAATCATTTGTGTATATATTAAAGCCCCTCATGTCTCTTTTTAAAAATCTTAATCCTCTCTCCTTTCAAAATACACTCCCCACAGTCTTGAAATCCCCAACCCAAGGAAAATACACCTGCCGTCCACCTTTCCTATGCTCCCAGCCTGTCTTAATTCAAACCTTTTCATTACTGGCGACACCCTGGTAAATCTCTTCTGAATCCTTTCCAGCTTAACATCCTTCCTATAACTAAACAACCAGAACTGGACACAGTATTCACCAACATCCTGTACAACCTCAACATTTCGTTGCAACTTCTGTACTCCGAGGTCTGAACAATAAAAGCAAGTGTACTAAATGCTTAACTACCCTATCTGTGATGCAAACTGCAAAGAATTATGTACCTGAACTCCTAGCTGTCTCTGTTCTGCAATGCTGCCCAAGGTCCTTTTAATTGATTTTAGGAATCAATTATGCAATGTATACACACATTTAAATATAATCAAAAATGGAGCATCCACAACCT
The DNA here is from genome assembly GCF_020745735.1 of Hemiscyllium ocellatum. Taxonomy (NCBI): domain Eukaryota; kingdom Metazoa; phylum Chordata; class Chondrichthyes; order Orectolobiformes; family Hemiscylliidae; genus Hemiscyllium; species Hemiscyllium ocellatum. The sequence continues at coordinate 8,534,489 of NC_083428.1, read as the reverse complement.
TCCAGAGTATAGCACCATAGATTCTCAATCCTTTTGAATAAAATAATTTCTTTTCATCTCCATCACTTATCTTGTGACCAGTGACATTAACCTGGTGGTTTTGATTTATAAAAGATAGTCCAATGGGTTTACTTGGAGGTGCATGCTTTTGGAGCACTGCTTCTTTGTCAGGTAGCTAGTGGAGCGGGATCATAGGACCATTAATTCTGTGTCCTATGATCCCGCTCCAGTAGCTACCTGACAAAAAAGCAGCATTCCAAAAGCATGCAGCTCCAAGTAAACCTGTTGGATTATAACCTGGTGTTGTGATTTTAATTTTTTGTCCACCACAGTCCAACACCGGCACCTCCACATCATGTTCCTCTTTTTTTATATATAATTGCAGCAGACTATAGGGCTGCTTTCTCATTGGAGAAAGAGTACTGGTGCTGGGTTTAATCTGAGTCATCATGCCTCAGGCAAGAGTTGTGGAGAAAGCAGGATCTATATGGTAAACTCAGACAGTGCAGGAGTTGAACCCATGCTGTGGCATCCCTCTGCATCACAAGCCAACTGAGTTAACCAACTACCATTGACAGTTTCCACTGGTTGGGGACTCAAAACAATCTGTTATACTTTCAAGCCCTTTTAGAATCTTGAATGTTTCATTGAGATTTCTCATTCTTCTAAACTCCAGAGAATTAAAAAGTTAAATTCCTCAGTCCCTTGACATATGACAGCCTCCTCATTTCCAAAAGCCAATTTAGTGAGACCTCGGTTTACTACCAGTCCTGATTTAATGAAATCTCAAAAGCTGAAGTTTTGAAAAGAAATATGCAAAAATCCTAAAACTAAATTTCAGAGTCTGATAGAAAGTATAGACCAGATTTTTTTTAAACGTGGCACGATCTCTCTTTATTACAGCTAAGCGCATTCTTGCTACAGGCAAACAATTAAATAAAATTAAGTAAAGTCTATAAATTAAAACTCAACACCTTTTATAAACTCCCCTTACATACCCAGTGCGCACAGACAAAAGGAAAGAAAAAACATAGTTGGAGGGGAAAAAAGTTCCATCGTCTGTCTTCATAAGCTGTTGACTCATTTTACTGATTTGACCCTCTTCTCTTGAGTGCTTTCATTGGCACAGGATGGATATTTCCCTTACGAAAGGTCCCTGACAAGTCAAAGTCACAATTTGAAGCTCTTGAAGGAAACACTTAGCTTTCTTCAGGTTTAAAGTAGCTTACTGCAGAGAGGAGTTTTCAGTTGCTGCAGATCTGACAGTTTCTTTTTTGATCTGACAAAGCTGCTGTCTTGTTTGCAGACCAAGATTTTAGCCACCTGACAACCAATCACCATTATTGACAGGCAGAGGATCTTTTTTCATTGTGTCTCCAGTCCACACCAATCAACCTCACGTAAACAGCTTCTCTGCTCCCGTTCATCTGCATGTTACCGCAATCCACAGCTGCACACATAGATTCCAATGAACCCTATCAAATTTCTTACTTTAGAGCTTTCAGGCATCCTGGTCAATCTGGGTTTCAAAACTCATTTGTTCTAATTTTACTGCAGAGATTTTTTTAAAAAAGTACAAAAATAAAGTCCTTGCATGTCTCCAATGCTTGTCGTCTTAAATTTGCAAACCCCGTCTCCAAATCTGCATCCAATTTCAGCAAGACCTGTATAACCCCTTGCAAACAAATCCAACATGCCATTTCCCTTCCTAATTGCTTGCTGCACCTGTGACTTTTTGCATTCCTTCTGAGTGCACCCATGTCTTTTTGCATGCCAACAATTTACAAGGCTCACTTCAAAAGCACTGCTTTTTTGTTCTTGGGATGGAATGCATAACTTCCCACTTTCTTACAGTATTCTTCTCATTTTATTAACATGTCTATATCACTTTGTAATCTCTTCTTTCTTTTATCATAAGAAGTTTGGGTGAAGACAGAAATATTCAAGTCACTGATATAGAATGTAAATAGCTGAGGCCTCTACTGATCCTTGTGGCACACCACCATTCACTGCTTACCATTTGAAAATGTCCTGTTTGTAAAGGTTATTGGCTTTCTTTTCATTAATCAATCTTTTATGCATGCTAATTTCTTGATCTGAACTCCAGGAGCCCTTACCTGGTCAACAATCCCCTTTGTGTGACACCTTACCAAATGCCTTTTGGAAATCCAAATATTAATGTGATATAAGGAGTGTCTCTTCCAAAAAAAAATTATTTTGAAGCTTTTAGCCTGTCTAGGAGGGGGTTTAATGATTAACATGTTGATTTTTTTCTCGAGCAATGACACTTTTTAAAACCAGTATGCAGAGGGGTTTCCTGGCTTTGATATTTGAAATTTGTTTGCATTGGGAGATTTTTTTATTCACCATATGTTTAACAATCAAAGAATTCCTGCAGTGTGGAAACGGGCTATTCTGCACATCAAGTCCACGCTGACCAGAAGAACATCTCGCCCAGATCCACTCCCTACCCTAATCCGGTAACCCTGCATTCCCCATGGTTAACCCACCTAGTCTGTACACCCTGGACACTGGGCAATTTTAGCATGGCCGATCCATCTAACCTGCACATCTTTGAACTGTGGGAGGAAACCCACACGGAGGATGAATGTCCAAACTCCACACAGCTACACAAGTGTGGATTCAAACCTAGGTCCCTGGCATTAGCACTGCTGCCTCAGCCACTGTACCACCTGATTGAAGAGCATTAACTTTGTTTATTGCTAAGGGGAAAAGCTCGCATCTTGGCAAGTTTTATTTTCATTTCAGACGTTTGTAAATTAGATGTGTAAAACAGTTTCTCCTAAAAGGAAATAGTTTAGAACTGTTCAGAAACAGGTTACCTCAGTGTAAGAATTTAATTTTGGAAGTTAGTCTAGAAATGTTGGTTTAGAACCCTGAAGGGGTTATTTGAAGTTGAGATTCTAAGCTTAGTTGTGTCACTGATCAAAGGTAAGGCCAACCTCAGCTATAATAGGTGAATTCTCTCTGTACTGTAAAGTTGAGCTGTTG